>NC_138374.1:35821605-35894072 GCF_054177405.1 Leptonychotes weddellii | reverse complement strand
AATACTCTACATATTCAAAAAATAAAATTAAAACAATAAGAATGGGAATGGAGAGCAATCTATAGCTGAAAGCAAACAAAAACAAATTAGCCTAATTTTATTTCAAAAGAATAACATAACTACACTGAAGGGAAAAGAAAAAAGGAAAAGATGAAAGAAAAAAAATAACTAATCCAAGTAACTTATGAACATAATATATGACTAATATACTGTCAGTCTTGGGCAAGGAGAAAAGAATTACAAACAAATCCCCAATTCTTTTTACTAGGTTTGCTTATCATAGCAGTTCAGGCAAAGCAATTTTGAAACTATTTTTAAATATATTTCAGGATTGAGCAAATGAGTTAAGGTGTTGATATTGTTGGGAGCTGGAGTCCTTACTATAGAAGAGGGGGGCACACAAACCTGGAATGGGGGAATAGAAAAATAACTGGGATGGATTCAAATGGAAGGCACTAGTGTGTACTCACAGACTTGTAAAATACGTACATTTCTGTGTGTGTGTGTGTGTGTGTGTGCATTCTTAGCTTTGTCTGCTAATGTGCTTTAAAAGAAGACACCCCAGCGGCAGTGAGCACATCTAGTGCCCAGATCTCAGTCTCTAATACCATTCCCCCTTTAAAGGAGATGGATTTCTCAGGGAAATGCCTGATTCCATGGTTAGGATAGGATAGGTACGAGAAAAGCCCAGGATATTTTCTTATACCAGAAAGTAAAAAAAGTGCTCAGGATACAGGAGCCAGTTTGAAGGAGATCCCTAGTCAAGTCTGGGCAAGCTGGGCACCAAAATATTAAATACAGTAATAAATTAAAAACCACTGAAAAAATATCAATTCCCGAGTCCACACTGATAATATATAATAAATAGAGAAAAGGAAGGAGGGGCTCTTGCTCACAGGAGAAAGTCAAAGACTAAATGGAGGGTGAGATAGCACAGGATAATTCTCTTTTGCAACCATCATGGTAAAGACCGGATCAGGCAAAAATCACTAAAGGATGCCAAATCTAATGGAAATTTTGTCTTAAAGTGTCTTCCCACAGATGGCTTATTAGCTACAAGGGAGGAAAAAACTATACAGTGGAGAAATCAGACAACACCTTGACTGGGTAACATCACCAATGAGGTCAGATGGCCATCAAGTGCCTCTAGATATTATCACCTATGCGGTTCTCTAACAATGCATAACCTCAACCTAATTATAAGGCAACAGCAGACAAACTCAAGGAACACTGTATTCTTTAAATATGTCAACGTCATAAAAGATTAAAAAAAAAAAAAGGCTATGGAAATACTCCGAATTCAAAAGGAGGCTAAAAGACATGACAACTAAAGGCAATACCTGACCCTAGACCCTGTACTGGAGGGCAAGAAGGCTATAAATGGTTTTATTAGGCCCCCTGACAAAATTGGAACATAGATGACAGAGTAGATAAAAATATTCTATCAATATACATTTATGAGTTTAATAATTTTAATATGTTTATATAAGAGAATATTTTATTCTTAGGAAACACACACTGAAGTATTTAGGAAAAGGGGCATAATGTATATAATTTAAGCTCAAATTGTTCAGAAAAATTGTGCATATGTGTGTTCATATACATGTCCATACACACACACACACACAGTTGTTTCTTTTTCCTTTTGTAACTTTTTGTATATTTGAAACGATGTTCAAATAAAAAGTTTTTAAAAATTATGTAAGAAGGAAAAATATATTTTAGTTGAACTAGTAAATTTGATAGTTGAGTACCCCCCAATTTGGGAAAGAATCTAAGACATTATAATACATGCGAGATTCTAAAATACCAAAGTATTACCTAATTTCCCAAACCAGTATTTACTGAGTATCCACAACATGTGAGGTACCATGACTAGGCCTCATTAATCTTGCACTGTTGAAAGTAATTAATCTCAAAATAGAGGTAAGTTTTAATTAAATCTGTTCAACCAACTTATACATACATTAAAGCTTCAGTACACTCAATTTTAAAAGGTTCCCAATTAACCTAACCTCTGAAACAAATAATACATTATATGTTAAAAAAAAAAAAGATAGTAGGAAGGGAAAAATGAAGAGGGGGGAAATCGGAGGGGGAGATGAACCATGAGAGACTATGGACTCTGAGAAACAAACTGAGGGTTGTAGAGGGGAAGGGGGTAGGCAGATGGGTTAGCCTGGTGATGGGTATTAAAGAGGGTACGTATTGAATGGAGCATTGGGTGTTATATGCAAACAATGAATCATGGAACACTTCACCGAAAATTAATGATGTAATATATGGTGATTAACATAATAAAATTAAAAATTAAAAAAAAATTTTTAAAAATGGAAAAATGAATTGTCATTTTCCTCTACCAAGAAGTACCATTTCTTTAATGAAAATTTGGCTTTAAAGTATTTCCTATTAAAAAAAGAGAAACCCAAAGAAAAGTCCTTTCAGTCTTATTTCCTCCTTATATACAGAAATACTAGATCACTGGTCATTTGCCACTTAGGAAAATGAGGTATGAATAAAAACATTCAAAATTTATCTCCCTATAGAATATATTTTAAGAATGCTTCACAGGCCATCTTGTTCCTATGGATGGGCTCTTAGAGCTAAGCTTGACCCAGCTACCAAAAAGAGGCTGGATCGTAATAAGAGAAACCAACTCACATTACATTTTTTATTTCACATCCATTTCTATTTGGGTACACATTGCAACATAAACATGTGTCAAACAGGTTGGGACTGAAGACAGGAGACCTGAGTTCATTCCTCACCCATCTGCTAGCTCTCTAGATCTATGACTTTGGCCAAGTCACCTAACTCTCTTGCCTGCAATTTTCCCGGCTATGCTATGAAGGAGTTGGATCAGATGATCCCTTAAGACTCTTTCAGAGTGTAGAATTCCATAATCCCTGCTATAATTTTTCTCCTTGCACTGGATATTAGACTATAAATACACAAAGGAAATTTTCAGAATATAAATTAATCTTAACTCTACATATATCAGTAATCACTAACAAAAGATCATTTTAAACAGAACTGTCTTTAGACCTCACTATCTACGACATCCCCAAGACCTTTGCAAATCTAAAGAATTAAGTCTCAGGATTTAGGTGAATTCTCATGCATCCCAAGTTAGATGAGAATAAATCACAAATCTAATAGGATATGTGGAATGGGTCCAAGTATGATATAAAAGCACCAAGTTCTAACTTCAAGCACAACTAGGTGCCAAAATAATCACTTAAATTAACCTGCAGGGAGCTTGGTTTTAATTTTCTTTTTGGCATCAATGTTAAGTTATGAAGAAAATTCAAATAAATATAAATAACATCAAAAAACAATTCATAGTGTCCTCTTCCAACAAATGAACCAAACCAAAAATGAATAAAATGATGGATACTCATACCACAGGTGTGGTTTGAGGCCATCAGCATGTAATTTAAAAAGAACTGCTAACACCGAGTTCTTACAGCATGCTGAATGGTTCTAGCAGCTTAAAAGAACAAACTCAAGCACAAATGTTACAAGAATTATCTCAGTTAATCCTTATAAAAACTGAATAAGGTAAATATTAGTATTATCTCCATTTTGAAAATAAGGCAATATGGGCACCAAAAGGTTAAATAATTTGTCTAGGGTTACAAGCCAGAAAGCAATAGAGCTGAGTGAGGTTTGAACCCTGGCAGTCTGACTCTAGGACGTGCTCCCTCACTCACTATTCTGCAAAGCTATCATGCCAAGTCATTCTGCTCTACTCTAAACAAACATACCTTATGCCAGCCAGAAGAATTTCCTCAAGTTGTTTACATTATTTAAATGCATGCTGGCAAGAAGACCCAATAGTATAAACTTGAAAGTACTACTGATGTCCTTCTGATGAAACCCAAGGGGTTTTGTGAGCTCTTACACCCTGGTTATCCTAAAAGCTCAAGGCTTTTTGCTCACTCCTCTCAGCCAACTCTTATTCTGTAACTGGTCACATCCTCTGGCTACTGTTTTTAATCAACACCACTGCAGCTGCTCCCAAACCCCCATATTACTAAAGGCTCCATCTTTGATCCTTTCACCTTTTTTTTTTTTTTAAATATTTATTTATTTATTTGAGAGAGAGACAGAGAGAGAGTTGGAGGAAGGGTGGAGGGAATCTTCAAGCAGACTCCCCGCTGAGCACAGAGTCCAACCTGGGACTTGATCCCACAACCCTGAAATCACAACCTGAGCCAAAACCAAGAGTCAGATGCTTAACTGACTAAGCCACCCAGGTGTCCTGATCCTTTCATCTGTTTTAAGTGTACTCTCTCTTTAAGAATTCAACAATTTCGGGGCGCCTGGGTGGCTCAGTCGTTAAGCGTCTGCCTTCAGCTCAGGTCATAATCCCAGGGTCCTGGGATCGAGCCCCGCATCAGGCTCCCTGCTCAGTGGGAAGCCTGCTTCTCCCTCTCTCACTCCCCCTGCTTGTGTTCCCTCTCACTGTCTCTGTCAAATAAATAATTAAAAAAAAAAAAAAAAAAGAATTCAACCATTTCTAGAATGGCAAATCCCAAATCCAGATCCAGATCCAGAATTTGTGGCCAATAAATATTAAACAACCAGAGTCCAGACACTGGGCTCTTGGGCATCAATCCTCGTTTGTATCCTAACACTGCTGCATGCTATCCTGGTGACCTCGGGCTAGCTACTTACCTCTCTATGCCTTGGTTATTTCACCTATAAAGATAAAAATAAAACCTAATACATTGTTATGAACTAATACATGTAAGGAAAGCACTTAGTACAATTTCTGGAACACAGAATCCACTCAACATGTTCTCAACTAACAACAATAATGAAAATATATTGGTTTTTGAGAAAGAGCAAATGTGAATTTTGGTTCTTACATTTATTAGTTCTCTTTCTTTGGTCAGGTTTATTAGCCTCTCTTTGAACCTTGGTTTCCTCACCTTAAAAATGTGGCTACAAATTGAAGGGTAATTATGCAAACTAAAGGAGAAAATACAGTCTTTCTTAAACCTGGCTGATCATTAGTAACCCACAGAAAGTTAAAATTTCCCAAAGCCATTTCCCAGATCCACTAACTAAGCGGCATCTCCGAGGTTCTGATGACCACCATTCCACTCACTCTAGACACCTTGAATGCATTATCATTTACAAGACCCCATTCTAGGGGCGCCTGGGTGGCTCAGTTGGTTAAGCTACTGCCTTCGGCTCAGGTCATGATCCTGGAGTCCCGGGATCGAGTCCCGCATCGGGCTCCCTGCTCGGCAGGGAGTCTGCTTCTCCCTCTGACCCTCCTCCCTCTCATGCTCTCTGTCTCTCATTCTCTCTCTCTCAAATAAATAAATAAAATCTTAAAAAAAAAAAAAAAGACCCCATTCTAAGCACTGGGCCCGCAGAAGAGGACAATGTGGAAGTGTTAAGGAAGGAATATTCTTACTCAAGTGTGTAAGAGCAAGGCTGAGAGTGAAATGGAGTGTGGTGTGTTCTGACAGAAGTAAGCAAAGTGATAAGGAGCCTGTGGTAAAACAAACTGAACTGAACTGGCCTGTATTTCTATTTTAACCTTCCGTTTTTTATCGATAGTCATCCCCTCCCCACTTCCACAAACAGACCTCCCAAAAACCCCAGCCAAAGGGATAGACTAGGCCAATGATAGCATGGTAGAAAATGATTTATCAGAACTGTTCAAGTTCCCATCTTTTCTAGATCAATGGTTTTTCTGGAGTTTAACTATCTTGATTCCAAAATAGCAAAACAATCAGTACAGACATTATTTAAGTTTGATGTCAATGGGATATAAGATATGAAGGAAAATAAATTTATAAAAAGTTTCTATAATCTCATTTTCACTTAATATAAATATGCAATAAAAATCAACTGAAAAACTTCTTAAATCTCATTGGGGATGTGTCCAGTGTTTACTGACTTCCTGGCTACAATGATTTGGTCCAAGAGACGGGAAAGTGATCTAAGTTGGTCCAATTAGAGTATTTCCATAACATTTTAATTTTTTTAATTTTAAAAAATTTTTAAAAGATTTTATTTATTTGAGAGAGAGAGAGAGAGCGCACATGTGCACATGAGCTGGGGGGAAGGGCAGAGGGAGAAGCAGACTCCTCGCTGTGTGCAGAGCCTGATGCAGGGCTTGATCCTAGAACCCTGGGATCATGACCTGAGCTGAAGGCAGACACTTAACCAACTGAGCCACTCAGGCACCCCTCCATAAAATTATTAAATGAAGGAGGTCTCCTTCCCTCTAGGGTCACTCAATTACAGTACTATAAGCCTGGTACTATTTGGTCCCCAGCTCCTGCCATCTTATCCACATATACCAATAATCCCCATTCAGGCTTAAGTGACTAGGTAGATTAGTGTCTCTTAAAACTAAAGAATCCTACTACAGAACTTTGCTGCAGTGTTGGGGAGTTGGAGGTAGGTGGTGGGAGAGGCATGGGGATCTTTGTGGAACAGTTAATGCTAGAGTGGAGTCTTAAAGGAACACAGGGAATTAGCCAGATACTAACAGGCAATTTCAGAAAAATGTGCAAAACCCTAGATTAATGAAAGGCACACAGGTTTGCCAAATAAATTTGTTAAAGAGAAATTCATTGAGCATATTTTATTTGCAAATCACTTTTAGGTAGCGAAGGTAGGGAACGGAGATAGAAAAGAAAATACATAGGACTATAGCATCAAGATACCTTCTAATTACAGTAAACTAGCAATGGCATAATTTTCCCAAGTCAGGTAACACAGTATAGAGAGGTATAAAAAATAAATACTGACAGAAATGGAGGAATTGGCAAAAATATAAAAGAAAGACCTTTAGAGTACCACTCAATCCCTTCACAAAGCAAGCAGTAAAAATTAGAGGGATACAGGGTCTGGTTTAGTAAGTATAGAATCTAATAGACATAGAATAGTTCTACACCCTTCAGAGACATCTCTTCATGTGCCAATATAGTATCTACAACAACTGGCTGTTAGGCCACCAAGAGAAGCTCAAAAAACTCCAAAAAGTAGAAATAATACTATCTACACTCTTTGATTATAATGTAATAAAATTTAGAAATAAAGGGTAAAATAAACCGTTTTGTTTTTAAACCATTTCAAAACGGTTTTAAATTATCTCCTAAAAATCTCATGGGTGTCTGGTGGTACACTTAGGGCAAAAGCCCACTTCACAGTCTCTACTGAGATAGGATGAATAAAGCTGCAAAAAGAAGTTGCTTCCATCCTAACAATGAAAAAAGGCCAAGTAATCCAAAAAATAAATTTTTCCTGAGTCTACCAGAGAGTTGCGTTGTCGCAAGGCAACCAAAGTATGACAACCCCCTCCAAGAAGATACGAAACACATAAACTATTATCTCTGCAAGAGCACAGGAGACAGAGGTGACCACCATACAAATGGGTAAGAATAAATCAGTTAAATTGGGGGACTGGGTGATAGACATTGGGGAGGGTATGTGCTATGGTGAGCACTGTGAATTGTGTAAGACTGATGAATCACAGACCTGTACCTCTGAAACAAATAATACATTTTATGTTAATGAAAAAAAAGAATAAATCAGCTAAAACTTTAATATAATTTTAAAAGCCAAGTGTAGACTTGGGGGGTTACTTTGGAATAAGCAGGAGCCCCAGAAATAAAGAGAGTTCACACTCACTCAAAAGCTTTTTTCCATAGCCTCCACAAGGCGCTCAGAAAGATGAGGGGCCAGGCAGGAGAATAGAGAAAGCCCATGTGGTAGCACAGGCATGCAGGAAATGACTGGCTGCTGGTGGGGGACAGGCACAAAGCCCCTCCCTCTTCCCCATGTCCCTTCTTTCCTACCCTCTGGCTCTTAAAGCCATTGCAGAAAGTTGTTAGTAAATGTCTGTTGAATGAATGAATATATGAAAAATATTATCTTAACAGTTGTCAGCAGAATGTACAATGAAAACAGTTCAAAATTAAATTGTTGTAAATTTCAACACTCATGTACAGTTAGGCAGCAAGCATATTAACAAATACTTTGCCTTACTGCTAATAAAAGAAACACAAGTTTAAGTTTAAATGCTCATGTTCTCTCTCCATGATTTTTTTTTTAACTATCCTTTCTTCCTTCTTTCTCTTGTAAGGTAGGGATAGCATCTGATGATTCAAAGAGTCTTCCTGGTAGGCTTGGAAAGATCTAGGTACAGATAAAGTTGGCCAGTCAAGAAAAAGTTAATATTGGCCCTGTCTTTATCTGCTCCCAAAGAGTTTTAGTTTTCGAAACTTGTATTATCTAATGATACTCCAAATTAGACCACAGCCTCTTGATTCTCTCCTATTCATCTGTTTTAACTCCCTAATACTGGGTCATTAGCAAATATCTTTTTCTTGGTACTGTCTTCTTTAGGAGATTCGCCTAGGATTTTTTTTTTTTTTAAGATTTTATTTATTTATTTGACAGAGACAGCGAGGGTACAAGCGGGGGAACAGTAGAGGGTGAGGGAGAAGCAGACTCCCCGCCAAGCAGGGAACCCGATGCGGGGCTCGATCCCAGAACCCTGAGATCATGACCTGAGCCGAAGGCAGATGCTTAACCATCTGAGCCACCCAGGCGCCCTGCACCTAGGATTTAAATGCCTCCTTGCTCATATCTATGTGACTAATGAGAAGGTGAGCTTGTAAAAGAGGGGCTTATACTGTCCTGATGGCTAACTTTTTTTTAAATTGAGATATAACTGACATATAAAATTATATTAGTTTTCAGGTATACAATATAATGATTCAATATTTGTATACATTGAGAAATGATCACCAGAAAAAGTATAGTTAATACCCATCACCACACATAGTTACAAAAATTTTTTTCTTGTGATGAGAACTTTCAAGATCTACTCTTTTAGCAACTTTCCAATATGCAATGCAGTTATTAACTATAGTCACCATGTTATACACTACATCCCCATTATTTATTCATTTTATAACTGGAAGTTTGTACATTCTGACCCCCTTCACCCATTTCACCCACCCCCACACCCCACCTTTAGAAACCTGTTCTATCTATGAGCTAGGTTTTTTTTTTTAATAACATACCACACATAAGTGAGATATACAGTATTTGCCTTTCTCTGCCTCACTCATTTCACTTAGCATAAAAATGCCCTCAAGGTCTACCCACCTTGTCAGAAAATTTTTTGATAAAGACTCTTCGTTATAAAAACAATACATGCTTACAACAGAAAAATACAAATTAAAAAAGTCATCTGTATCACTCACCTAGACTTTGCACATAAATGGATAAACACAGAAAGTCTCAAATTTGTGTGATATTTTATATTAATAATTTAATTTTTAAAATGGTTTATCATGCATATACTATGCATTTCCCCCCATTTGGCAGTATTCCAAAAACATGCTTCCATATCAGCGGTTGTATTTCTGCAATAGTTATAATGTCTGCATAATATTTCATTACATAGATGTACCACAGTATCTTTCTTTTCAAAATCAGTATTAGTAAATAATTCTCCACTAAAGGATAAGTAACTATTTCAAATCTTTTAACGATTATTCAAATTAATGAAGAGGAGGGAGCTGTCAAAAAGTCACTCTAAAGTTTAAGCCTCAATAATTAATAATGGAGAAAATGAACTACATAATGAACATCTTCGAATACTATGCTTGATACTCACCAGGGGAAACAAAACTATAATCTGAGAAAAAGATTTTTATGCCATAAGGAAAAGAAAGGAAATGAACACATTTACAATGCTTCTCAAATTGTCCATCACAAATGACCAAGGCTTATGGCAGACCTGGTTTTTTGGATTGATGATATGAATCTACTCATTCATTTTACTTAAGAGAAAAACAGGAAAAAAAATTGTCTGTCATAAGATCAATAAGCCCAGAGTGAAAAACAGGTTTCTTCAAACAAATTGAGGATGATAAAGAATTTCATAAAACCCAGAAATTCTTTCTTCTATATATTTTCAAAACACTGAAAATAATAACATGCAGTTTTTGTTTCTGAATATGAAAAAATGTGGGTGAGAAAATCTTTAGAATGAAGGAATAGAAAAGATTTTTCTAAGCATGCCACAAATATGTGAACACATAAAAATTAACTCCACATGACAACAACCTAATGTGCTGAAATACATGAAAAAACTGAGAAAAATACCTATAACATGATAATTAATTAACATTTCTTAATACACAAAGAGTTATTAATAGTCAATGAAAAGTCAAAACTATTCCCAAAGAGCTAAATGGACAGAAGAGTGAAAAAACAATTCCAAAGCAAATAAAAACATATGAATAATGTTAAACCTTAGAGAAATTTTAAAAATTGATAAAATCCCATGTTGGTAAGGTTTCTTATGCAAGGAGGACAGTATAAATTGATACAGCCTTTCAGAAGGACAGTTTGTAAAAAGTATCAAAATATAAAGTAATTAATCTCACTTCTAGGAATTAACCCTACAAAAATAATGACATATAACATATATTTATATACCGCAGTATTGCTTGTAATATAAGATAAAAAAAATAAACCGTCTATAAATGGGAGAACCAGTGAAATAAATTATGGTACACAGACGTACATACAAGAGAATGCTACGTAGCTATTAAAAATGTTGACAGTACATTTAAATTTGGTGGTGTTGAAAGCCATCCATGAGACTGTAGGGTTTTCAAAAAGAAGAGGTTAGAGCATAGACAATATGGTGTCATGTTATTAATGTCAAATGGTTACATAGATTGTTACATAGGAATGTCTTCTGAAAGGATGGTCACTAAAACGCTAACAATGAGTTCTGATGATTTTTACACACTTCATAATATTTTTCTGGATTAAAAAAATAAATGTGTCACTTTTACAAAAATAACACTCATAAATTATGACAGACTCAACTGTTTTATTCCCAGCGAGACAGATTTTATCTATATCTAGTTTGGCTATCAAGTCCAGCTAGTTGTTTTATGTTTGCTTTGTTTTCTTGTTACTTTAATAACTGTAGTATACAAAGAAGTTCAAAAACCCTTGGAATTTCCTGAGTGATATTGTCTTTGCTATGCTAAGGAGGTGACTCTGGGAGGGCCCTGAGATAGCTACAAGATTGGGATTTTCAGCCATTGACCTCCAGGGAGTGGAAGGAGGGCTGAAATTGAGTTCAATGATGTGGCCAATGATTTAATCAACAATGCCTACATAATGAAGCCCTAATAAAAACTTTGAACATCAAAGGTCAGTGGAGCCTCTAGGTTGGCAAACACATTGCTGTGTGAGGAGAGTGATGTGCCTTGACACCACAGGTAGAAGGCATGGAAGCTCTGTATTCCCTCCCAGATCTCACTCACCCTATTTGTATCCTTTATAACAAAACTGCAGTAGCACTTCCCAAGCTCTCTGAGTCATTCCAGTGAATTATCAAACCTGAAGGGGGTTGTGAGAACCTCCTGGATTGATAGGCAGTTGGTCAGAGGTACAGGTGGCCTGGGGACACCCCGCCCCAGACTTGCAGCTAGAGTCTGAAGTAGGGGTGGTCTTATGGAGGACTCTGCCCTTAACCTGTGGGATTTGCACTAACTCCAGGTAGTTATATTGCAGCAGGATTATATTGCAGCACACCTAGCTGGTGTCAGACCAGTCAGGCTCACACAGGATAGTAATCTTCCTAAGTAATGATATAATACTATTTTCTGTAACTAATACTTTTGAGAGTAAAGAAAATGTCATAATTTGCTAAATGGCCAATAGTTTTGTTGATCAGATTTTGTGATTTTTCTACCACAAACAATAAAATGCAAGAAATGTTTACCCTTCCTGGGTACCCAAATGGCTCCTCAAATATGTTATTCATGCAGCTCTCCCAAGCTATACTCCCACATATGTGTACCTCTACTCACTACTATACTGCATTTCTCTATGCCTCTCTCTCATACAGTGGATTGTGAATTCCAAAGCAAGGACCACATCTTATTCACCTTTGTATTCTCAGAGTCTACCACAGTGCCTAAAACACAGCAGATGCCTCACAAGTTTGGTGAATGCATGAGTCAACAAAATAGTTCTGTCCATCCAAATCACTTCTGCCAAGGAAGGTGCTTAATGGGGGCTTTGGCTTGAAACTACATAGCCATTTTGGACTCTTCCATATCTCTATTCAACTAAATACTATGTCTGGTAGATCAAAGAGATAAGTGACCTCTGCAAGAAAATAGTAAATAAAAATAAGAATTCCTTTAAACACGATAAGAAAAAAGAGGATGGTGTCACATATTGTTTTTCTCTTCTCTTTGATCTTTGTGGTCTCTTACTACAATAGAACATTAGAAATCCAAGGTTCGGGGCGCCTGGGTGGCTCAGTCATTGAGCGTCTGCCTTCGGCTCGAGTCATGATCCCAGGGTGCTGGGATCGAGCCTCCCATCAGGCTCCCTGCTCAGCAGGAAGCCTGCTTCTCCCTCTCCCACTCCCCCTACTTGTGTTCCCTCTCTTGCTGTGTCTCTCTCTGTCAAATAAATAAATAAAATCTTAAAAAAAAAAAAAAAAAAAGAAATCCAAGTTTGAAGGACTAACTTTTCTCCCTAATCAGACTCCTATTATCCTTCTTACAACAACTTACTTACTCACCTTTTAATCTAGCATCACCACCAAAGGCACCACAGCCCCAGTTTCCTGTGGCCACCGCAGAAAGATTCTCTGAAGAAACTCCAGGACGGAGAAATCCACAGTAAGCCTGCAGGATGAAAGGAACATCATAACATGTGAGTGACTAGACATTAACAGTACTTCTGACTGATGTACTAGGATCAGTAGCTATTATCAAGCTTATGTTTTCTTTCTTTTCTTTTTTTTTCTTTTCTTCCCTCCTTCCTTCCTTTCTTCCTCCTTCCCTCCCTCCCTCCCTTCCTTCCTTCCTTTTTCTTCCTTCCTTCCTTCCTTTCTGGGCCAAAGTAGAGGGAAAAACAGAAAATCCTGGGATTATACAAGAAGCGAGTAAGAAATGATCAATTCTAATATTTATTTGTTTTGATGCTGGACAAATCAAAACCTTTAAACCAATACAGGTCTCAGTTTCTTTATCTGATTCAAATATAAATGGAAATATCAGAGATATTTCAAGAACTGATGGGATCCCAATTACAAACTACCAGAACTAAAGGGAGGAAAGGCACTTAATACATTTCTTTATTTGAAGGCTTCTGATCACCATTTTTTTCCATTATGCTTCCTCAGTACTCACTCTCTGAATTATTGGGACTAGATTAATAACTGTGATTAGCTTTTAAATGTGCTTCCTGCCACGAAATGCTTGATAATGAGCAAACAACTAACCTTTAAGATCCCCTCCAGCTCTAAGATTCTCTGGTTTCACAGCTCTGTTTTAAGCCAGAATATTTTAAAATTCGCTAGTCACCTGAGAAAAGTACAATACATCCTGAGGATGCTGGCTAAGTATTAATTAGAAGAACAGCTTATTTTGTATATGAGAAGACTGCAGTTTAAGGTCCCAGAGTTTCTGTTTTCCATTCTTTGCTGTCAGCCCAGTTGGTCTTTCTGCCTCCTAAGGGTTCTTAGTTTTCTGAAACTATCAGACTACATTAAAAAGTTTAATATAATACTCCCCTGGGTTCTCTCAAGTACCAAACAAAGTCTAAAATATAGCTTATGTATAATAGTAAATAAAATAAAAAGAATGATGTGTGACATATGTTCCCAGAGAAAAACCAAGGATAAAGAAAGATGCTTCTAGGGCGCCTGGGTGGCTCAGTCGTTGGGCGTCTGCCTTCGGCTCAGGTCATGATCCCAGGGTCCTGGGATCGAGTCCCCCATCGGGCTCCCTGCTCCGCGGGAGGCCTGCATCTCCCTCTCCCACTCCCCCTGCTTGTGTTCCTGCTCTCACTATGTCTCTCTCTGTCAAATAAATAAATAAAATCTTAAAAAAAAAAAAAGAAAGATGCTTCTATGAAACCCACACATAAAATATAGTAAATTGCTCTCTAAAGTTTCCACAAAGGTATAAAAATTTATTTTACACACTGTCTGGATAGATTAACAAGGCTATTCCTTCCACCCCCTCCTAGGCTGTAAATCCTGACAGATATTAATTATAAGTTGGTACCAGACCATTATTCAACGCTGTGGTACAGAGCTTACACTAGAACTCACAAATTACCTGTGTAATCAGATGCATGGAGTTTCTGAAAATCTCTTTCAGATCAAAAATATCAAAGAGCTCAATTTTTTTTTTTTGAGCAGGTTATCAAAAGATATAGAGTCTGTCTTTATGCCAACAAGGGGGAGAACAAACTCTGTCAGAACAGACATAATTTTGCCACTTGGTTTTCTGTCAAACTCTCCTTAACAGGCCTAGATGAAGAAGATGATTTCTTAGCCTCCTGTTGGGGCTGCCTCTCTTTTATACTGTCAGAAGGGCTTTAGTCTCTTCCTACTGCCATCTCTATATCTGGGATGACTCATCTTTAATGAGCAAACATAGCTTGGTGAAACTAGAGCCTAACAACAGAGAATTTGAAATATTTATATTATTAGGAGAAAAATCTAACGTAAAGCACTAAATCAATTGTACTAAAAAACAAAACAAAAAACCTCCACAACTACTTTGGAAAATGGCCACAACAAAAAACAAACTATAAAACTGACATTAACCTACATTCGGTGTTTTGATCAAAACAAATCAAAACTTTAAAAAGTTAACCAGAAATTAAATGATATAAAACACCTACAAAGTAATTAGGTATAAAGAATAACTGTTTATAATAAATACAAAATTCTTTTATTCTGTTTAAACTAAGCATTTCTAAGGTCAGAAGTAAGAGACAGGCAGCAAGCTCCTCTGAGTCCCCTTTAGACAGACAACCTATGCTTCTCCCTTCTGCAGTAAGGAGAGCGATCCCTCAAATGCTACAGACCAGAGCAGGGTCACTAATCAGGGAATCATTTCCTTTTACAACAGTAATGAGACCCTTTAGTAACAAATAAAGATCAGATAAGGATAGAGACCTCAAAAGGGTTGCCAAGTTCTTACTTCATAGGGAAGTTCTCAAGAGCTCCATGCTGGCAACAAATAAATTTTTTTTCCCACACCCACAGCCAGAGAACTTGAGGAGATTAATCAGAGCAGTAAGAATAAAAAGAAAGCCAGCTCGAACTCTATAGTTACATCCTGACCTGACATTCACCAATCACAAGGCTATTTATTTTTACTAATAAACAACTTTAAAGAGAAAAAGAGGAAGCATTCATACCTTAGGACAGTAAGTACAGGATACCAATGAACACTTATATCTCAGAATGAATTTTGATGGGAAGGAAGAAGAAAGGTAAGATAAAGGTAATTTTGGAGTCCTGAAGGTCACAAAGGGGAGCTTTGAAAAGCAAGAGACAGGAAGAAAACACTGGTATCTAGAGTTAAAAACTACAGCCCAGGTGGGAAGTGATGAGATAAGGACAGAAATGTAGGATGGAAGCAAAGAAAGTGAAAAAGAAAACAATTGTAAAAACCTACAGGCTCAGAACTGGACCCAGGAAATAGAGGGTACTCACAGGAATAGTTGGTCACAAACACTGAGGCATACACATGCATGAACACATGCACACTGAAGTAAGAACTCAGGCTTCAACATCAAGTTTAGCAGGCCCAAGTAGATATAATTAAACTATGTCTTTCATTATAATGTAAACACATTATACTGTTTGCTAGATTAATAATTTAACAATTATTGTTCCTAAAGAGTTGCTTATTTGAAGACAATCCACCACCACTTGTCTAACGTAAATACATTTGGTACCAATACTGATTTTCTGATATCTTAGAATACTGTGATTTCTTAAAAACAAACATAATATTAAAAAATCCTTAATAATCTTTTGGAAAAGGGGCACCTAGGTGGCTCAGTCAGTTGACTGGCCGGCTCTTGATTTCAGCTCAGGTCATGATCTCAGGGTCCTAGGATTGAGCCACCGGTAGGGCTACACACTCAGCAGGGTGTCTGCTTGAGGATTTCTCTCCCTCTGTCCCACCCCTCCTGCTCTCTCTCTAAAATAAATATTTTTTAAAAAGAATCTTTTGGAAGAGAATAAAATAATGTTAATCAAGAATCTTAAAAATATCCTTAGAGGGGCACCTGGCTGGCTCAATGTGACTCTTGATCTTAGGGTTGTGAGTTCAAGCCCCACGACAGGCGTGGAGCTTACTTAAAAAAAAAAAAAAAATTATCCTTAAAGTAATAAGAATTTTGCAAATTTCTTTTGTTATTTGATTAAATAACAAAGAGGTTTATTACTACATTATGTATAATGAGAGGCACTTAGGACCACCTAATTGTTCAAAAAGAGTAGCTTAATCACAGTATGCCAATGCAACCAGTTTTATGGACATTAAACGTATTACTATGAAGATATTAGAAAGTATGAAAAATATTCACAATATATTGTTAAATATGTAAAATACAAAGTTATAGGTAGCTTCTGAACATATTTTTATGAAATTAAATATTCATGTGGAAAGACCTATAAAAATGAAAACTATTTGAAAGGTAGGATCATGAATGACTTTTTCTCTTTAAAATAACTGTAACATTAGTAAATTGATTTTGCTTTTGTTTAAAATGCTATGTAAAATGAAAGAATTGTGCAGACCTTAGTTTCCTCGTGTGTGAAATCGAAGATTGGACAAAGTATATCTATTGTTATTCTGATTCTATATATTAAGAGACTGAAGGAAAAATTCACTAAAAATGACATATTTTGGGCTAATATTCCTGAGAAGTAAAGTGACACATACAGTTGACCCTTGAACAAGATGAGTTTGAACTGCGTGGTCCACTTACATGGAGGGTTTTTTTGGATAAACACAATATAGTACTATAAATGTATTTTTCTCTTCCTTATGATTTTCTTAATAACATTTTCTTTAGCTTACCTTAAGAATACAGTATATAATACAGATAACATACAAACTATGTTTTTTTCTTTTTTTAAATTTTATTTTATTATGTTAATCACCATACATTACATCATTAGTTTTTGATGTAGTGTTCCATGATTCATTGTTTGCATATAACACCCAGTGCTCCATGTAGTACATGCCCTCTTTAATACCCATCACCAGGCTGTTGTCAGTAAGGCTTCCAGTCAATAGTAGGCTATAAATAGTTAAGTTTTGGGGGAGTTCAAAGTTATATGTAGATTTTTGACGGTGCTGAGGGTTGGCATCCCTAATCTCCAAGTTGTTCAAGAGTCAACTGTACTTTAAGAAAATATAAATGATCAGATGTTGAACTCCTCCTCCATTCTAACACTCTCCCAACTAACTGAGCTATATCAGCTACCCTACATGTTGAACTCCTTAGAAATACCAGCAGCTAGTATTGAACAACCATTAAACAAGCTCTGGTTTAATAACCTCTTTCCAAATTTGTTGATGGGTAATACCAAAAAAATCAAGAAATCAATTTAAAAAGGGTAAATGGTGGTGATTTCCTGTTGGGGTGGTCAGTTTGCTTTAATCAACGTCTGATCCAGAAGCCTCTATGTAATATATTCATTACTTAATCTTACTTGAATGAGTCTAACATGGTTTAATATAACTTTTCACAGATGATTTCTTTCTTCCCTTGCTGAGCTATTTGCCACTTTTGCAAGCTGGAGTCATAAATCTTTCCAACTACAAAAATAATTTTCCTCTAGAATGTCACCCAGCTGATCTCTCACAGTATTGCTTCACAATACCAGTTAGATAAAAGGAGGCCGATTCTTCCTTTTAAAAACCAACTCTGTTTGCAGGTCACGATGTGGGTCCAATAGGATAGGTGGAGCCTGGATGGAGCAGACTGTTTCTAGAGGGAATAAAACACTTTGTGGGCTTGCCCTTTCAATTATTATCTGATGACTAATGCCTAAAAGTAGCAAAAAAGCCCCTAGAGTTCAGAGATCCACATTGAATTCTGATGGTGAAAACTGGTCTTATGCTCTATTACTTCCTAGAAAAAATGAGTTTTTCTATTCCTGCTCACTTTCTCTCTGGCACAAAAAAAGCAGAATTGTATAAGTCATCTCTAAAGCATTTTAATATAGCTTTAAACCTAAGTTTACAAAACACAGTGAGATGTAAATATTTAACTTGAATTCTCTCCAAGTTGTGCTGTCAGTTTATGTAAAACTCCCTGTTGCTGTACTAAAATTCATACTCTCTTTTAATAGGTAAATGTAACCAATAAATGATGGAATGCTTTTATTTAGAAGGCCCAAAGTTATTTGGATTAGTTCTTTAAGTTGTCGATGACATTTAACAAAATCATTTATTCCTTTCTTCTTTTCCAATGAAAGAATTAGGAAACTAATTCTCAGCTAAAAGAGCAAATGTTTTGGAATCTCGCAGTGAATGACAGACATAATTTATTCAGTGCCTTCCCATAGTGCCGGGCCCTGAACTAGGTGTTTTCTCAATGTTAGCCCATGTACTGATGGGCTACTCTACACCTGTGGTACTTCCTTGTCTTATGGGAATTTAATAAATAGGCTGGGGGGGAAAAGCCCTCAAATTTCCTTAAAATAGTATATCAAACAAAAAAAGATATTGAGAAAAGCAATCAACTGGAGACTTGCTCACAGTATAGGATTATGATTAAAAGAGAAGAGGTAACCAAAGCATATATGCTTATAGGAGATTGTTAACAAAATGCAAGGAATATTCTTAATGATTTAAGACTTAAAACAGGTAAAAAGTCTGGAAAGACAGACCTTGTTATAGTAATCTCTATGTGGGAGGAGTTACATTTTTAAAAAGTGATTTGAAGTCAGGGGAACCTGGATTCAAGTCCTGACTTCATCACTGCCCATCTGTGTGACGTGGGGCAAGTTATTCAACTTCTTGAGGCTCAGTTCATGATCTCTAAATTGGAGACAAGAAAATTATCTACATCTCCCTGGGTGGTTCTGATTAAATCAGACACTGCATTTAAAGTGCTAAGTAGAGTGCCTGGCATATCATAAGCAATCATTTAATGCTATCTATTACTTTTACTATTGTTACTTATATAATTTAAGAAAACTTCTACCTGCACTTGACAGAAAAGAATCTCTTATGAACTATAAATTAGATTTAATTGTATATTAACATAAATGATGGCACGCTGAAACACAGAAGTACATAACTATCAATCCATCTGCTTCATGTGGTTTTATCTATTCCATACTTGAATCAACATTGGACTTACTGGGCTTTACCTAGCACTTAAAGAATATTTGGGAAATATCTACAAATCTGTAACATTTTAAGTCATTTAAGATAATGTATATCTAAAAAGTTTACCTTAAAAAAACTGTTAGTAATATCTAAGAAGTTTAATTAATCACCGACTAATGCATTTAACAAATATTTTTGAGAAGTTTTCATAAGCAAGGCAGCGTGCTTGGCACTGACTGACTTGAATGAAATAAAACTTTGTCTGCTGTTATTTAAAGACTCATTCTTTCTGTATAAAGTGGGTTTCCTTTGGACTCTACATTCTACAAATAAATGTTTTCCAATACTTACAACTAAATTAACCTATTCACATTTACCAAGTTTCACCGATAGGTAAATTGAGGTTAGTGCTATATCAGTAAATGTAGAGAACATCAATAGGCCATGGGCAGTTTAAAAAATAAAAGATTTATTTATGCCCAGGGTTATCATTTTAAAAAATCATATTTGCAGATAATTTCTAAAATTGAATGATCTAGCTCCTACAGAAAAGTATTTATGGGAATGTAAATTTTATCCATAAGAAAAAGAACCATTTAATTTGTGTTACTGTATGATTATGATTAAACACATTTCCTTTTCATATATTTCTCTCCAAACTACCTACTGCTTATATAAATGTCTTCTAGTATCAATGACCACGACCATGTGACAAATTCATATAAAACGTGTTTAGTAAAGAAGGAACATGTGATAAAAATCTGAAGATAAATCTCATTCTACTTGATATGTTTTATAATAAAAACACCATGTACTTGGAAATAATTGCTTTAAGGCAAGAGTTTGGAACAATAAAAGGCTTACATTTAAAATGTGTCTAATACGAACCATAAGAGACGATGGACTCTGAAAAACAAACTGAGGGTTCTAGAGGGGAGGGGGGTGGGAGGATGGGTTAGCCTGGTGATGGGTATTAAAGAGGGCACGTTCTGCATGGAGCACTGGGTGTTATGCACAAACAATGAATCATGGAACACTACATCAAAAACTAATGATGTAATGTATGGGGATTAACATAACAATAAAAATTAAAAAAAAATAAAATGTATTTAATATAATAAAAGATATTCTTTGTTATAGAATCTCTGATTATCAGAGTCAGGTAAAAGAGAGAGATTATACCTGTTGATATACCAAAGAGCAGTCTTTCTGCATAGCTTTTCTGAGGAATTGCTTAAAAAAAATATGTACGTGGTATCTGTTATCTAAGTTCAACTTTGGAAAACAGTGCATTTATTCTTCAAAATTTTTAAGAGATCCCTTTGAGAACTCTAAACATTAAAATAATTAAAATATTCTAGGGCGCCTGGGTGGCTCAGTCGTTAAGCGTCTGCCTTCGGCTCAGGTCATGATCCCAGGGTCCTGGGATCGAGCCCCACATCGGGCTCCCTGCTCTGCGGGAAGCCTGCTTCTCCCTCTCCCACTCCCCCTGCTTGTGTTCCCTCTCTCACTGTGTCTCTCTCTGTCAAATAAATAAATAAAAATCTTTAAAAAAATAAAATAATTAAAATATTCTAATCGACAGGTATAAGAAAACACATTCAACAATTAAATTCTCAGAACATAAGAATAGATCAGAATATAAGATAATATATATAATTATACTCAAAATATATACCAAGTTCTAAGAGAAGCAAAAGCCTCTCTGGATTATTTGGTTCTTTATTTTACTAACTATATGAAAGGCAAGGTGTTTGTGCTAGGATATGCAGAGGACCACAAGAGTGAGACCAGGGAGAACCTGAGGATGATATACACAATGTCAGATGTGCTACTGCAAGGGCGTTCCCAATCCCCTTGCAATGGTACACCCAGTCTGCTGTCATTATCAAAAGTCTATGTAGAGACTGGCACACATGTAGCCATGCAATTATCTTAATAAACAATCTCATAATCAAATATGACTCATGCGAGTTAAACAATGGTTTTCAGATTGGGTCAGTCTTCTTGGCTGTAAAAGATCTAAAGAAATTATCAACTGTTTTGGTAAAGCCCTAAATTTAGAGAATAGAATCAGTACTCTACTGTATGGTAGTTTATTTACTTTGGTTAGCAGTAGTGAAAATCTGAATAATAGGCATGGCTCATTTTCAGATTTCTGAAATACAATTAGAAAAAATGATTTAGTAGACAGCACTAAGCATCACAGAAAATCACAGATTGCATCATAAATATGCCAAATTACCTAATCAATAAACGATTTACATGTGAATCTTACCTATAAGAGAACTTAACTTTTATGGTTTATTTGTATTTAACCCTGATGGCATACCTTGTAGAGACGTCATTGAAAGGTGTGACAAAAATTTGTTAGTGCTCATTCATTTCTATATGGTTTTACAATAATAATGTTCCAAAGCAAGTAAAAGTATTTGATGAGCTAAATGCATGTGTGGGGCTTAATATGAAGCAACAGTCTATCTGGCATCAGTAATCAAGCAATTACGAAATGGAAAGTACATCTTGTACAAGCTGACAGACCCATTAAATCAAGAGAGCTGTGGGCAGACATAGTGACACTGCAAGAATTACCAGAAAGCATTAATTTCAGCATTAATAAAATGGCAGTAAATAGATGACAGCTGCCAGATGAACTGAGAAATGAGGTTACTGGCCTTGTTAAGCTCTCGTCTGATTTTCTCGGGCACAAACTGGTCGAGGTAGCGTCTGAAGTGAAGGGCATCGATGGCGACGATCTCAGTGCCGCGCCGCTGCCAGGCATCCCTGGGGCAGGACGGAAGGGGGAAGACGATGACTGGGGAAAGACACTCACAAAACGTAACCCTTGTGAGGTGGGGTTTCTAGGAGTCTGGCAGGGCTAAAATATTAAAAACAAACCAACAAACCAGTAGCTACAGGTCTCAGCAAAACAAGAGGGCAGAAAACCACATCTTTATATTTCAAGGCATACACATAACGGACTACTAGGCATTAAAGAGTAAAACAAAAAATTATCAAGAGATGACAAATATGACAGAGTGTAAACAGATACATCATTTACAGTGAGTCTCAGAAGTTAAAGGATTTGGGGGCAAACAAAAGGAACTTCGTTCTTGGTTTTCCTCTAATACTGAAGACATAGCATTTGTATCTTGACAAAAGCCAAAAAAAATGCTCGTTCTTCCTTTGCTTTGAAAGACCTGTTTTTTGGGTCTTGGGTTTATAACATCACCATCTACCATCCAAAACATAATCCCAACAAGTGTTAAAAAAATGTGTCATGATTCAGCACAACATTCTACCTACTGTGCTCAATTGCTGATGGTGTGAAACTATTTTTAAAAAGACAAAGACAGTAAAGCAGATATTGCCTGTGGAAATAGGAAGGACTGGGTGAGATGACTTTGGCAATGTGAAATTCCAAATATTCCAATACTCCCTTTACAGACTTGCATAAAGTGACATGCCAAGCAACTTTTCACACTGAAGAAAGGCAACAGAAACCTTCATGTTAGTCTGTAAGTAATTATCAGGAATTAAATATCCACATAGGTAATTGTTACAACCAAATATTTTAACCAAAACAAAAGGGAAGAGAACCAGGGGCCGGACTTGAGATATTACAAAGAATAAGCTGGCATGGGTAGATGGGCAATTACTGATTCTAACACAACTGCTCTTTTTCATTAACGCATGTACACACCCACAAGTGCTTTCAGGCATCATTTCTTTTTGTTTTTTCTTTCTCCAAATTTTAATTTAAATTCCAGTTAGTTAACATACAGTGTAATATTAGTTTCAGGTGTAGAATTTAGTGATTCATTACTCACATACAACACCCTGTGCTCATCACAATAAGTGCACTCCTAATCCCATTACCTCTTTAACCCATCCATCTCTCTCCCCTCCAGTAATCCTCAGTTTGTGCTCCATAGTTAAGAGTCTGTTTTCTGGGACACCTGGGTGGCTCAGTTGGTTAAGCATCTGCCTTCGGCTCAGGTCATGATTTCAGGGTCCTGGGATCAAGCC
Organism: Leptonychotes weddellii; assembly: GCF_054177405.1. Classification (NCBI taxonomy): domain Eukaryota; kingdom Metazoa; phylum Chordata; class Mammalia; order Carnivora; family Phocidae; genus Leptonychotes; species Leptonychotes weddellii. The sequence continues at coordinate 35,870,856 of NC_138374.1, read as the reverse complement.
CCACGTTGGGCTCTGGGGAGTCTGCTTCTCCTTCTGTCTGCCTCTCCCCCCTGCTTGCGCTCTCTCTCTGACAAATAAATAAATAAAATCTTAAAAAAAAAAAAATCTGTTTTCTGATTTGCCTCTCTCTTCCCCACCTGTGTTCATTTGTTTTGTTTCTTAAATTCCACATATGAGTGAAATCATATGGTATTTGTCTTTCTCTGACTGACTTATTTCACTTAGCATGACATTCTCTAGCTCCATCTATGTCATTGCAAATGTCAAGATTTCATTCTTTTTTATGGCTGAGTAATATTCCATTATAGATATATGCCACATCTTCTTTATTCTACGATCTAACAACTGCACTACTAGGTATCGTAACCAAACGATACAGAAATACTGATTTGAAGGGATACGTGCACCCTGATGTTTATAGCATCATTATCAACAGTAGCCAAATTATGGAAAGAGCCCAAATATCCATCAACTAATGAATGGACAAAGAAGATTTGGTATATATATATACAATGGAATATTACTCAGGCACCATTTCTATAAAAGTTTACCCCCTAAAAGTTCGCGAGGAAGCAAATATGTCAAAGTATAAAAGCATTTTTCAGTAAGAAATAGGAGACTTCAGCAAAGTTTACTGTAGGTCATGCTGTTAACCGTCCTGTGGCATTAGGCAAACTGTCCCAACATGTTTCCCCACCTACTTAATCTCACAGAAAAATTAAGGATAAATAAGCTGGTTAAAGGCTTTAAGCTCTAATAAGAACCTATTCTAAGTAAGTTTGGCCTTGGAAGTTAACCTCCACTGACTGCTTACATTTGGTAGCTGACAGGTAAAGAACAAGAGTTCCACCCTTATTTTTGGTTTATACTTTTGGCTTTTATTTCTCTGTTCTTCCCTTTTGTATATGGAGATGGTAATACTAGTTTAACTACCAATGAACCTGTAATACTCAACTTAAAACAACAGTTACATTTCCAAAGTAAGAGTAGATGGAAGACAGAATGTACTAGGTCAAACCCACATTCCTTAGCTTTTGGTCATGCAATACTCAAGTCAGAAACGAACTCACCTTTCACTTCCATCTTCATGGCTTCGGGCCCAACGATACGTTTCAGCATAGCCTGTGTATTCACTGTACTGTTCCGTACCTGAAACAAATAATCTGCCATTATTTTTCAGAAGGATTTTTCTTAAAAGCTTGAAGAGGGCACGTATTGAATGGAGCACTCGGTGTTATACGCAAACAAAGAATCATGGAACACTGCATCAAAAACTAATGATGTAGGGGCGCCTGGGTGGCTCAGTCGTTAAGTGTCTGCCTTCGGCTCAGGTCATGATCCCAGGGTCCTGGGATCGAGCCCCACGTCGGGCTCCCTGCTCTGCGGGAAGCCTGCTTCTCCCTCTCCCACTCCCCCTGCTTGTGTTCCTGCTCTCACTATGTCTCTGTCAAATAAATAAATAAAATCTTAAAAAAAAAAAAAAAACTAATGATGTAATATATGGTGATTAACATAACATAATAAAATAAAATTAAAATAAATAAATAGTTAAAAAAAAAAAGCTGCATGCTCTGGGTCTTTAGAGCGGGAGGAGGGGCAGAAGCAGACTCCTCGCTGAGCAGGGAGCCTGACATGGCCAATCCCAGCTCCCCCCTCATCAGATCATGACCTGAGCCAAAGGCAGACGCTTAACCGAGTGGCGCCCCCTAAAGGGACTTTGTTAATAAACTTAATCCTCATTTCTGGAAATATCTGTTGGCAAATGTCAACTGAAAAAAAACCTCACTGGTCTTAATGACCTATTATTTTCTATAAGGAAATGATACCTATAATGACACCTATAAAAGCCACTGCAATGTTTATCATACAGAGATAAATATCTCAATCAACAGAGAAAACAAAATATGCTCTGTCATATTAATGTCTTTCATGAGTGACAGACTGTTTTATAAAGGTCCAATGTCTTCAATATCAGTAATCTGATGGTAATATTTAGTTTGTATTGTTGAGAAAGCAATTTTACATAAAGACATTCCCTGCTAAGAAAAGTATCATTAAAATTAAATCTAGGACTTGCCTATCCATATGCAAGTTACTTCAAAGGGCTTTGTAAACCAGAATACTGTGACAGAGAAGGCACGGGGACTAAAGCATAATTAAAATTCATCTGATGAGAACATGCACCAAGCTTGCCACATAACAAAGATTTCTACTTTTTTTTTTTTAAGTTTTTATTAAGTAATCTCTACACCAAGTGTGAGGCTTGAACTCACAACCCTGAGATCAAGAGTCACATGCTCCTCAGATTGAGCCCACCAGGCGCCCCCAGAGATTTCTCCTTGGACATACCAGGAGGGATAGTGCCAAAAGTGTCCTACTGCTTAACTAAATAAAATCATTCCAATTCCTATGGTCAACTCAATAATTAAACTTTTCAAGAATCAACAAAACCGTAAAATGAAAAGCTGAAAACCCTGAGCAAGATAATACTTTTCACATATAAAAAAGAAATTAAAAAAAAAGAATAAACAAGACAACACTGACAACTAAGAGTAGTGACTTTTTTTTTTTTTTTTTTAGTGCAATTGCCCTAAATTTGCTGGTAAATAAAATGCAAGCAGACTGACTTTTTCAGACAGCTGAACACTACTTATTAAAATGACTATTCATCCAGTAAAGGTCCAATACTGAAGATATTTGTGACAAAGACTTAATATTAGGGAAAAAATGATACTAGAATATACAGTATTTCCAAAAAATATATATATATTTAAAAATAGAAAACAGGGGCGCCTGGCTCGTCAGTAGAGGATGACTCTTGATCTCAGGGTCGTGAGTTCAAGCCCCAACTTGGGTGTAAAGATTATTTAAGCAAACAAACAAACTTTAAAAAAAAATAGAAAACATATTTAATAAAAATAAAAAGAACACAAAATCAAATCACGACATGCTAATTATGAACTGTCAGTTCTTCATCCAAAAGCAAATTATTTTCATTTTTGGGGTCAGGTTAACTTCTTACATGTTACTTAAACAACTTGAAGCTTTTATACACAAAGATTACTAAATGTAGTGAACAAGACTGCAAATGGCCTCTACATTTATTAACTTATAGATAGATAACTGAGAAACATGTTAAATATCACCATGAAGATGTAATCAGCAACATTCAGGCCATGGGAAACTCTACAGGACCAATAGTCTGGGCTGCTTACAAAAAATTATAAGGAAAAAAAGAGAGCAGAACCTATAAACTAAAAGAAACAAACATGAAAACACTAATAAGAAAGTGAGGGTAGTTATATTAATATTGGATAAAACAAACTTGAAGTCAAGGAGTATTATGAAAGATAAAGAGGAACACTTCATAATGATAAAAGGGTCAATTCATCAGAAAGACAACAATTTTGCTTTTATTTTGATTTCACATTTGAAAAATTAATGAAATCCATTACATTAATAGATTAAAGAACCCCACATAATCCTAACAAAAGTTGCAGAAAAGATAAAATTCAACACCTACCATGATTAACACTCTCAATAAAACTGAGAATAAAAAAAAGGAACTTCCTCAATCTGATTAAGGACCACTACATGAAAACTTACAACTAACTTCATACACAGTAATGAAAACATTCCACCTAATCCAACATTGTAGTGAAGTCCTAGCCACCATAATAAGGCAAAAAAAAAAAAAGAAAGAAAAATCAAAAAGAGTATAAAAAAGTAAGACTATCCTTATTTGCAAATGTCATGACTATTTATGTAGCAAATCCTAAGGAATCACCAGGAAATGAAAGAAAAAAAGAAAAATTATAGAAAAGAAAGACAAGCTCATTAATAAATGTAGTATCAAAGATATGTCTATATAATAGCAGCAAACAGTGGGAAAATAAAACTTTCAAAAATCCATTAACCAGAGCATCAAAAACAATAAAATACTTAGGAGTAAATGTAACAAAAGATATAGCAGACACCACTGAGAAAAAGTAAAGAAGATTTAAATAAATGGTAAGATAGACCATCCTCAGGGGTTGGAAGACTCAATATGGTATTTCTCAATATTGTAATCACAAATATTCCTCAATCCTTTTGATATTCCTAGCAGACATTAAAAATAGTAATCGAGAAGGCGATTCTAATATTTATATGGAAATGCAAAGAACCTAAAATAAGCAAAACATTTCTGAAAAAAGAACAAAACTGGAGGATTTAAGTATCTGAGTTCAATATTTACTTGTTGTGACCTAAGGAAAGACCAAGAGATCAACTGAACTAAATAGAATTCATAGATAAATCCACACTTGTATGGTCAATTGACTCATGACAATGGTGCTAAAACAATCCATTGGGGAAGGAAGGGATAGTCCTTCCAACATATGTTGCTGGAACAATTAGCTATTCATATAGAAAAAAACCCAAAAACTTCAATTGCTACCTCACACTATGAACACAAATTACTCTGAAATTATTATAAAGGCATTAACATAAAACCTAAAACTATAAGACTTCGAAGAAAACATGGGAGAATGGCTTTATGACACTGGGGGTACATAAAGATTTCTTAGACAATAAAAATATACAAACAACCCAATTTAGAAAAATAAGCAAAAGACTTATACATAACCATCACAGAGGAAGATAAACAATTCTCTACTGACTACATGAAATACTGCTGAATAACACTAGTTATAAGAGGAATGCAAATTAAAACCACAGTGAGATACCACTATATACCCGACAGAATGGGTAAAATCAAAAAGAATGACAACACTAAATGTTGACAAGGATGTCAGCTGAGCTCCACGTAACAGGTTTGCTATTTGCAGTGGCATGGCTTAGAAGTTCTGAAATCACCTTTTCTGTATTCTAGGTTTACTCAAATAAGAAAAGAGGAAGACTAGAATTTATGTTGTGATGTTACGTGGCAATGGGAGGTAGCCATATGAATCCAGTTGTTTATATGTATATGCATGTGTGTGGTTATATCATATATGTCCTGGGTCTGTCTGATGAAGGCATAGAAGCAATGACACCCTTCATAGCAATAAGCATACTGAGTATTCAAATCTTAATTTCTTTTTTTTTTTTAGACAGAGAGAGAGCGTGAGCGAGGGGAGGGATAAGGGGAGCGGGAGACAAACAGAACCTCTGCTGGGTGGGGAGCCTGACATGGGGCTCAATCCCAGGACCCTGAGATCATGACTTGAGCCAAAATCAAGAGTCAGATGCTTAACCGATTGAGCCACACAAGCACCCCTCAAATCTTGATTTCTAAAAATTACTCTAAATCCAGGACTCCTTGGAGAGATAGATGATCTAGAGCTGGGGCAGGGAATATACAAGATGACCTTAGAACTCTTTTAATGCCAAAAAAGGGGAAAGTGCATTAAAGAATGATGGGCAAAGGAACACAACAGCTAACACTGACAAAATCTGGAACACTATAGCATCAAAACAGATGACAGTAATGGATTATAACACATTGAATAAAATAAGAATCCATGTGACTATATAAATATTAATAAATATACATAAATAAGAGAGAATGGAAAATCCTTCCTTACAGTAGAGTGCCAACTACTAAATGCAGGAGGAATGATAGAGTTAAGAAAATGGGTGCTAAAATAGTGGGTGAATGTTTGATGAGGAAAGAATATTTACAGTTTCAAAATGTGAAATACGTAACTACAGATTACTTACAAAGGGAAAAGACTAACTTGAAAGTGAAGAAACTTGGCAGATCCCACCTTAACCAAATCATGACAATTTATCATAAACACTGAGACAAAGTGGTATTACTGTTCTCCTCAAAAGATACATTAGAGCAGGACACATCACTTCAGTGGGATTTCTATCAAAATGAATAAACTGGGGACGCCTGGGTGGCTCAGTCGGTTAAGCGTCTGCCTTTGGCTCGGGTCATGGTCCCGGTGTCCCAGCATCAGGCTCCCTGCTCAGCCAGGAGCCTGCTTCTCCCTCTGCTCCTCACCCCGCTCGTGCTCTCTCTCTCTCTCTCAAAAAAAAAGAATAAACTGAATCTAGTTACAAAGAAACATTGGGCAAACCCAAAATAAGAGACAATTTATCAAGTAATTGGTTTATATACTTTATTTTTTTTTAAAGATTTTATTTATTTATTTATTTGACAGAGAGACACAGTGAGAAAGGGAACACAAGCAGGGGGAGTGGGAGAGGGAGAAGCAGGCTTCCCGCGGAGCAGGGAGCCCGATGCGGAGCTCGATCCCAGGACCCTGGGATCATGACCTGAGCTGAAGGCAGACGCTTAACGACTGAGCCACCCAGGCACCCCTGGTTTATATACTTTAAAAATATCAAGGTAAACAAATACAAGGAAAGGCTGAGAAACTGTCCTACTTTAAAGGATACATGACAACTGTATTCAAGGTGTGATCCTGGACTGGAGTAGACTGGGGGGAAAAAAGCTACAAAGAATATAATTAGGATAATTGACAAAATGAAAATATTGACTAGGGATTAACTAATAGTACTTTATTAATGTTAAATTTCTTGATTTTGATAATTTTGTTGTGATTTAAGAGAATATCCTAGTTATTAAGAAATATACAGCAAAATATTTAGGGTAAAAGGGCACAATGTCTCCAATGTACTCTCGAAGAGAGATCAGGAAAAGAAAATAGAGAATGATAAAGCAGATGAGAAGAGATGCAAACTGGTGAATCTGGATGAATATTATATGGGAATTCCTTGTATTATTCTTGCAACTTTCCTATGAGAGTCTGAAATGTCTCATATACACACAAATATAAAAATATCTATACAATATAAATATTTAAAAAGCTATGAAAAATACTATTCTATTTTCATTTATGATTAAAATTTTCAATAAAAACATAAAAGATTTAAACTCAATACTAAAAGTTTCTAGTCTATTACTTAGCATACTGCTTCTTAGAAGTAATTTTCAAAAATTTAAAATAATTTATACCTTAATTTCTATAAATTCATCTAGGATTTTGGATAAGATACGCAGCTACAAATTAAGAAAATAATTACAGAATTCATGTTGTTTCTTGTGTAAGCCTTCCTTGACACCGTAAGTAGCATTGGTGGTCCCTTATCTGTGCTCCACAGTACTCTGCACATAGCATCAGTAAAGCACTTAGAATATTAAATTGCAAACTGAGAGTCAGTTATATTTCTACACAGTGGCAATGAACAATCACAAACTGGAATTTTAAAAATATATTTATAATAGCAACAAAAATATGAAATAGGGATAAACGTGAGCAAATATAAAAGAAGTATAAAGTGAAAAGTATACATTTTACTGAGAGAAATTAAAGATGACCTCAATAAACAGAGCTATCTCATTCATGTGTCAAAGACTAAATATTGTTAAGATGTCAATTCTCCCCAAATTGATCTATAGATTCAAAGCAGCCTTAATTAAAATTCCAGAAGCTTTTTGGTAGATATTGACAAACTGATTCTAAAATTCACCAAAACAACTCTGAAGAAGAACAAAGTTGGAGGACTCACACTATCTGATTTTGAGAATTATTATAAAGTAATATATTATTATACAGTAATCAAAACAAAAAATAAAAACAAGTCACTGTAAGATCATGAAAAGATACACCACATATGATAAAAAGATATACCACATCTGATAAAACACCTGTATCCAAAATACATAAAGCATTTTCAAAACTCAACAATAAAAAACAAATAACCCAATTAAAACATGGGCAAAAGATGGTTTCATGTATGTAGCCATACATCAAAAAGTAACTTACCTAACTGTACACTTTAAATATACAGTTTACTGTATGTCAATTATGCCTCAATAAAGCTGTTTTAAAAATGTAATCTAACTCCTTGACTAGACTGCCAGCTTCTCAAGAAAGGAATTATAAGTCATTAACATGTATGTCTACATTAGCATTTTGTTAACGCAAGAATACATATGCAGGGGGGTGACTGGCTGGCTCAGTTGGTGGAGCATGCAACTCTTGATCTCAGGGTCATGAGTTCAAGCCCCACATTGGGTCTGGAGCCTACTTAAAAAAAAAAAAAAGGACTATAGAAGCAGTTAAGTACTTGCTGCATAAACATAATAATTAACAAGCAAAAAAGGAAGAACACTGTATTAACTGAGGTTAAAATTGTAATTCCAAAAAGACTTAATCTGAAAGTACCATGTAACTGACACATATAAAAAAATTCACATTTACAAAGACAGCCTGGCATGGTAAAAAGAGCACCACACTAAGATTAGGAGACATGAGGGACCCAAAGTGAATCCTTAAGTAACCAAATCTCTCAGTGGACTTCATTTCATCATCTGAAAATCAGGGTTGTTAATAATTCCTATCTTGTTTACTTCATAGAATTCCTTGGAAAACCATATAAGAAGAATTCAAAAGTCTTCAAAACCATAAAGTAGTTAGTATTGGTGTCATCAGACTCTACTTTGCAAGGAGGTAGAGAAACCAAAGATACATGATTTCATTTATGTGAGGTTTAAAAGCAACCTGGTCTACTGACCTGACTGGAAATAAAGACAGAACAGTCCTGTTCCTTTCTATTTTCTGCCCAGCAGTAGACAAGCTTCATTTTCCTTATTTATAAAAAACAAAACTGCCTACTCTGATCTCTTAACTATGAAAACAAATACCTGTCTTTTCAAAAGAGAGTGGTTGGAAAATACAAAATATCAATTATCATATTTCTATTTTAGGTTAGGATGGTTTTGTCCTTCTTTCCTAAAAGAAACCAGATTAATTTCTTTCAGGTATGGGAAATCAAAGATGCACATACAGATGATTTTGTTCTAAACAAATTAAATCCTGGATTTTCAGAGTAGACATCTTTCAAAATTATGTCAACTGTCTGTTCTGAAAAACAGATACCCTTGTTTTAAATTCAAATATATTGATAAACTATGATGAAAATACAAAGGTTAATAGTGATAATAGGAAACAAGAGACAGAAGATTGAATGACTTTTGTGATAGCTCTCTGTAGGTATAACCTATAAGACTTCATTCTCAAAAATTAATCTTCAGTTAAGGAAAAAACTAGAAGGAACCCATTAAAATCTTTGTATAAGTTTGTGACAGGTTAATGAGTTTTTAGATTTAGTAATAAGAAATGTTCTTATTTTTCTCTTACTAGTAATGAAAGTTTATGATGAACTGAGAAAAAAATATTTGGAGATTAAAAAATTCTATGTACCAATGGGTTGTGCCCTTGGAAATAAGGTTTGTATAAAAGCAAAGCCATCTACTCTGCTTTTATTAGTAGCACTCATACAGTGATGATTATTCAGGAGATAGAACACTTTGACTTTCACTGCCATGATTAAGAAAAATGAAGAAAAGCTAAACAACTGAATTTGGATCTTTCCCAGTGAGCTGGTATCATTTAGTTGGCAATGGGTTGTTTTTGTAGTGATGGGCTTCTAGTGTTGTTGCTCTATAAAAAGCATCAATACCGTAAGCAATGGTGTCTGTCCACTTTTCTACTTTCTATCAGATATGCTGACATTCACAAAAGATATAAGGATCTGTGATGTCTGGGACAATTTGATTCACTAGAGGGCAGGTTTTATGTTAAATGTACTAACATTCTGCTCAGTAAGTTTCATGTCTAGGCATCCGCTTTAAGTACTCACCACACTGAAACAATAAAACAAACTCTTAGAACCATGGTAACACCCTTTCGCATTAAAGCTATCTGCTGGATGATGTAGAAGAACACAAGAAAGGGGGAAAAAAGAGGCGGGTAAGATTGGAGATTCTTTCTATCTATATTTACTGAAAGGTTTTAACTCATGGCTGCCTCCAGGGAGGATCACAGCAAATAAAGGGATAACACTATCTGGATAAAAGTATTTGCCTGTTTCATGACCTGTTTCATATTCATTTCAAAGTCTGATACCAACCAGATGCCCCAAAATGATGATAAATTTAATTTATTTCTAATTTCTCAAACTCTTCTACAGATTCAGGCAGCAGAGTCACAGCCATTAGCTCACTGAGCCTGGATGAATCATTGAAGGAATGGAATTGATCAGGCAGATAGATTGCAGTGCATGGCTAAGAGTCTCCTGAGAAGGGAGATGGCAGAAATCCAACATCAAATAGATGATGAAATGGCCATTTCCATTATGGGAACATCACATCACAGATATTAATTAGAAGGCACTATAATAGAGTTAAGTGGATGTGGGGAAAAATGCTGAGTTAAAAGTCACCCCGGATGTCCCTAGCCTGAAGTAATCATAGATGTGAAGGTGAGTCATGGATTTTCAATTTTCCATTCATTTTACAATAGCTATAGGTAAGGTAGAGAACAGATATAACTCCAGAATGGTGATCTTTTTTTTAGACTGGGGACAAGCTATCTTTAAAAAAAGAAAAAAATTCTAGTGTTTTCCTTTTATTATTAGGAAGAAAATTACATCTTTTATTTACAGCGACACTAATGGTAGATGATAAGAGACCTACTATTCTCCTAGTAAAGAAGAAATAAAGCAAATGAAACAAATTAGCTCTGAGTTTAAATACCCAGCATTCTACCAACTTTTTTATTTTAAGGATGTAAACTCATCTTTAAAACTGATGAAATATTCTGTCCTGAGTCTTTAGTTCAAATCTAGCTTAGCTGTTAAAAATTAAAAATCTTTTAAAGTATTATTTGATAACACCCAAATGCTGGAGACAGTCACATTCCAGACCTTCAGAGCTCTCTAAAACATTATAAGACTCATATTCAAAGTATCTATTGGCCCAACACTGGATTTATGACAGTTTAATTTCTTTATTCTGCAATCCCTTGCACTTTCCTTCCCCTTAATACCTTCCAACTGCATTCTTCCTATCTGTACACATAATAAACAATAATAGCAGACAGATGACCAATAAAGGAGTTGAGACAACAGTGAAGATAGAAGGGTTTTATCTTTACATTTTGGTACAATATGGATTACAACCTCAGGATTCTGGATGAAATACTTTGGTTATTAACTTCAAATAGTTGAGGCTTTATCCAAGAGGAAATTTCTTTGCTGAGGTTCCATTCTTAATTTCCTACATAAACTTAGAAAATTAACAAAAGAGCAGAATCACAGAGATATTATAAGAAATAATAAGATACCCAAATAATGTGGAATAACTTGTTGAAAGCCTTTTTTTTTCCCCAACAAGCACTTACCAAAGGTAAGGATGCATCAGCAAAAATGATTAAATAAAAACCTCTGAAAATTTTCTCCTCCATAAAAGCCATGAGAACACTGGCAAAAATTATAAGAATCAACTTTTTCTGAACTGTGGGAATTAACCAAAGGCTTGCAGCAGTCTGAGGAGGGTTCATTAAAGAAAAATTGGCTGAATCTTGGTAAAAACAATGAGCTTTGTGACATTTTAACTCTCCCTATTTTTATTCCACTCTCCTGAGCTCTAGAGTAGCCTTAAAAACCAACGGTTTGTAATCACAGTAAAAACCACGAAAGGGGTCAGAAGAGTGATGAAGTTCCTTCAAAGCCCCATTCTCAGAGAACTGTCATCATTTGACCTGTCTGGTGGCTCCCTGGAAGACCTCACTCATAAGACCATCTTTATTTGACCTGACTTGGAGTGCATCAAGTCAGTGCAAAGAGCCTAATCCCCAGGGGTGTTTATTGGAAACAATTTCATGCAATTGCTTAATAGTATGGCTACCTGAGGCAGTAGACATCAGCTAGAGCAAATAATAGGCTAACCAAAAAAGTTTCAAAGGGAAAGCTGAAGAATGAGATATCTATAAGGGGCTTTAAAAAATTCTTAGTATCCCCAGGAATCCAGAAGTCTACATGCATGACCATGGCTGTGCACATGCTCACGAAAGACCTGGGAATATCCTAAGCTCACTACTCTGACCTTGAGGCTCTATGCAAGCAATAAATGAAGTGCCAAGTGCAAGCAGAAAGCAAATGTCAATGGCCTGGTAGAGTATTGAAGGTGAGCCCCAATGTATACACAGAGTCCTTCAGAAAAGATTGACTTATTGGTTCCAAGCATTTAAGGTAATCTTAGTCCAATCATTAGCTAAACTAACCTAACTAAGTAGAGACTTTAATGAACATACACAAAAAAGAATACAGACTTTACAGAATTCGTTTAGGAAAGTCACTAAATAACAAATAGCAACAAAAACAGACTCTGGGGGAAGGGGAAAATCTGATTCTGAGGGCTGCTACATTATTAAAATGTCCAATTTTCAACAAAAAATTGAGATTTTGCAAGAGCGCCTGGGTGGCACAGTCGGTTAAGCATCTGCCTTCAGCTCAGGTCATGATCCTGGGGTTCTGGGATCGAGCCCCGCATCAGGCTCCCTGCTCTGCAGGGAGTCTGCTTCTCCCTCTCCCTGTGCCCCTTCCCCCTTCCTTGTGCACAAACACACTCTCTCTAATAAATGAATAAAATCTTTAAAAAAAAATTGAGATATGCAAAGAAAAGAGAAAGTAAGATACCTACTCAGGTAAAAAAGGTAGTCAACTATAACTGTACCTGAGGAGACCAGATGTTAGACTTACTAAACAAAGACATTAGCTATTTAAATATGTTCAAAGAACTAAAGGAAATTATATCTAAAGAACTAAAATATGCAAATAATGCCTCACAAATAGAGAAACTCAAAAAAGAGATAGAAATTATTTAAAAAGAAGAACCAGTGGCTCAGTCGGTTAAACATCTGCCTTTGGTTCAAGTCGTGATTTCAGGGTCCTGGGATCGAGCCCTGCACTGTGGGCTCCCTACTCAGCAGGGAGTCTGCCTCTCCCTCTGCCACTCCCCCTGCTCGTGCTCTCTCTCAAATAGATAAAATCTTAAAAAAAAAAAAAGACGAAGAAGAAGAACCAAATAGAAATTCTGGAGGTGAAAAGTACAGTAACTGAAATATAAATTTCATTGGAGGAATTCAAAAGCAGATTAGAGCAAGCAGAAAAAATAATCAATAAACTTGAAGATAAGTCAACTGAAATTATCCTGTCTGAGAAAGAGAAAGAATAGAGAATGAAGAAAAATGAACAGAGCTTCAGAGACCAATAGGACATCATCAAATGTACCAACATATGCATAATGGGATTCCCAGAAGGAGAAGAAAAAAAGGGACAGAATGAATACTTAAAGAAATAGTGGTCAAAAATTTCCCAAATTTATCTAAACATTCAAGCAGCTCAATGAACTCCAAATAGGATAAAATCAAAGAGATCCTAAACACATCATAATCAAACTGTTCAAAGACAAGGAGAAAATCTTAAAAGTAAATCTTAAAAGTAAAATATAAGGAACAAAATTTAGATACTCTCCTGAAAGTTGCCTATAAACATATCTGAAGCAAAGACAGTGGCTTCAGGCTTAGATCTCAGAGTCTTAGTTCTGGCATGTACCTCTTTGGAGGTAAATTAGTTGAGTATAAATTTGATATAATTCATAGGGGATGGTTTTTCTCTCATTATAATCTTTCAGAATAACAGTCAACCAAATTCTCCAAACCAGGTGAGTGTTTAGTCTCCTACACTAATCTCAAAGCAGCAACAGATTCAAAAAGGAAATAAGAAATCCTTTTGCAGAAAGAAAAAAGTATCAGCAGCAGATGACTTGATTATGGCTTTTATGTGGGAATGTTCCTTGAATAAAAGGCTTAACTTACCTATGGTGGCTGATTAAGAATTTCTTAAGAACTATGAGTTAATCATTAGTTTTTTTGTAGCTCATTCACAAGAAAATACAGTGACATAGTAGTATCTCAAGCTAAAAAAACTTAAATAAAAAATTTAAATCTCAATAATAGACCTAAAGTATAAATTTGACCATATTTCCCTCTCTCCTCCTCCCATATTAACTTAAATCAAGAAAAGTCACTCAGATCATCACATTTTTTTCTCTTAGGATTAGAAATTGGGTTAATATAAGGTTACTGATTTATTTCTCTTCTATAAAAGCTCTCTGTTTTACTGATTCTCTCTGACTACTGTAACTGTGTTTTTTTTATTTATATAGGTCTTCATACTAAAGTATAACAAAGCACTATGGAAACATAATGGAAGAATAATAATAGGGGGCGCCTGGGTGGCTCAGTCGTTAAGCGTCTGCCTTCGGCTCAGGTCATGATCCCAGGGTCCTGGGATCGAGCCCCGCATCGGGCTCCCTGCTCTGCGGGAAGCCTGCTTCTACCTCTCCCACTACCCCCTACTTGTGTTCCCTCTCTCGCTGTGTCTCTCTCTGTCAAATAAATTTTAAAAATCTTTAAAAAATAAAGAATAATAATAGAATACATGTTCAAAGACATATCACTATCCTCTTTTTAAGGGCATTATATCATAAAATTTCAAACTGGAGGGTAAATGCATAGTTTTTACCCTTGTTCCTCAGATAAAGATGCCAAGAAAGAAAAGGTGGGAATAAAATGTCTTACTCAAGATTAGGAAAATAAAACTGTAACAATTTCAAAAAACCAAGAATTAATCAATAAAAATATAGGGACTAATGCCCATGATACAGAATAGTGATATCTTGGTGGCTTCTAGCCTTCATGTTAGATATTCATAGATGGGGAAAACTACTCTATCATACAGACTTCCCATAACTAACCTGTAATGATAAGACATTCATTGTGATCCAGCACCTCAGTGAAGAGCCGTGAAACAATTAACTCGGGGTTGATTAAAAAGCGGATTTCTTCTTGCACAAGTCCTGCACCGGTTACACCACCTCCAACAAAACGGTTTGCAAAATCCACCTATTTGGGAAAATGTGGCATGTTAAATGATGATCTAAATACCTACATATATGATAAAAAAGTACTCTCCCTCTTCCTTTCATTTCCCATATAAATCAATCCCCAAATTAGTAATTTTCCCAGGGAGAATAGGTTGTGGTTGAATGTACTCTTTCCATCTCACTGCAGTTAACATCTCTGCTTATTCCTTTGGATTCTAAAACCTTAGAAGGAACCTGGAAAACGGAGCTTTTAGGCAAAAGCCTCAGTGTAATTATACAGACTCTTGTTTACAAACCTTCTATGAACTCCAAGGGCCACAAATCAAGGGAAACTATTTGGAAAGGTTTTAAGATCATTTCCACACCATTCACTATTCAATTTCCATTTCTGGATTTCTTATGACTTTAATTGTATCTTTCTTATATAATATGGCAATCAAACATTTGTCCTAAAAGAACTGAGAAACTTAGTAATTGCCCTTTTTTGGGTAACCTTCTTCTTCTGTGAAAGAATAAAGAGATGGAAATTTCATCCTAAATTCAGTTGTAAATGCAAAACTGTATAAACATTACAAACTATTTTTTTTAATACAGCTAAGGAAAAAAATGAAAACAGAAAACCTAGTTTAACAACAAAGATTCATAATTTGGCTATTGTTGATAATGCTACTTATAAACATCAGAGTACATGTTTATGGAAAGAGCCCAAATTACCATCAACTGATAAATGGATAAAGAAGAGTGGGGTGTATGTGTGTGTATAAATAAACAAACTGGAATAGTCCTCAGCCATAAAAAAGAACGAAATCTTGCCATTTGCAACAATGTGGATAGAGCTAGAGAGTATTATGCTAAGTGAAATAAGTCAGTCAGAAAAAGACCCATACCATATGATTTTACTCATGTGGAATTTAAGAAACAAGTGATCATAGGGGGGCACAAGAAAGAGGCAAACCAAAAAACTATAGAGAACAAACTGATGGTTACCAGAGGGGAGGTGGGAGGGGGGAAATAGGTTAAATAAGTTAAATAGGTGATGGGGTTTAAGGAGTACACTCGTGATGAGCACCAGGTATTATAATTAAGTGTTGAATCACTAAATTGTACACCTGAAAGTAGTATTACACTGTATGTTAACTGGAATTTTAATAAAAACTTAATGGTTTCCAGCTTTGCCTTAGATTTTTCTATTCGAGGACTTAGATTACACACATACACAACACCCTGTGTACATACATAGCTATACACATGCAAAAAGAATTTAGTAAGTAATATAAGAGAAGCTTATATACTGTATAGAAAAAACATACTCCTGTGTCTCTCCTTTCCTCTTACACTACTACCACACTCACAATACTTTTGACACCAGATGTATGGGTTTCTACACATCAAGAAATTCTGAAACACCAGCTAGGTATCCTGTAATTCAATTCAGTTCTGACATCATCTACCAGGAGTTCACATCAGATCCCACAGGCTAAGGATTCAGTCCCACAAGACTGCCCCACTTCACACACCAACTGCAAGTCCCAAGTTGTCAATTATACTTCTAATTGACCAGCTATAAGTTGGGGTTCCCATGACCTGCTCCTGTGGTTTGATAGAACAGCTCACAGAACTCAGGATAACACTTATTTATGTTTACTGATTTATTAAAAAGGATATAATAAGGGATACAGATGCCTCTTCCCAGTTACCATGCCCATGTAGCATAGAGTTTCTACGCCTCTCTGGGCAAGGCACTTTCCTAGTACTTCCACATGTTCACCAACCTGGAAGCTCTTTGAATCCTGTACTTTTGGGGAGTTTTGTGGAAGCTTCATCACTTAGGCATGATCAAGCATTAACTCAGTTTCCAGTCCCTCTTCCTTTCCCAGAAAATGGGGGTGGGGTAAAAGTTCCAAACCTCTCATCATGGCTTAATCTTTTTGGTGACCAGCCCCCATCCTGAAACTATCCAGGAGCTCACCAAAAGTCACCTCATCAGAACAAAACACACTCCTATCACCTAGGAAATTCCAAGGGATTTAGGAGCTCTGTTTCAGGAAATCAGGGTCAAAGACCAAATATCAGAACAAAAGATGCCTCTAGTGCTCTTATCAGTTAGGATATTACTGGGGTTTTAGGAGCTCTGTGCAAAGAACCAGGGGTAGAGACCAATATACGTTTTTTCTATTATTTTACATATACTTTCAGACTATTGTCAAATATAAGATTTCCTAAAACTTTTTCTCTAAAGCAATTATGATACTACATAGTAATCTGAAGTCTGTTTTACAAAAGAGTAAAGCAAGAATATGAATCTTTTGATATATAAAGATACATGTAAAAAGACAGAAATTAACAGAAGGTAAAGTAGTCTTCTTTCATTAGAGAAAAACTTAGAAATACTGAAAAATATGACTAGACAAGTTCTTGAAATGAGTTATTACAGAGAACCATATATATTTTATACTCTGGCATACTAAATCAACACTAAAAAAAAGAGTAACTCTTTAGCTTATATAGAAAATTAATTTTAGTTGAACTAGTCCATTGATTAGAATTAGCTGCTTTCAACATATAAGGTCATTATGCATTGGGTGATTTATGGCTTAAAATGTTCAACAAAGATCAACTGAATATTGTGCTGGGAACCATGTGATACAAAGATGAGTATGACATGAGCCCTGACTTCACAGCATTTGCAATCTAGATGAGATCCCAGCACATAAGCAGAATAAGGTGATTACTAAAGAACCTACTAGAATGTATTAGATCCTTCCCAAATAATACAATTAACTAAAATTGGAGCAAGGAGACATGGCATTCAAACTAGATTTTGCTGACATTCAGGCAGAGGGAATAACTGCACAAGGACGTGGGAAAAAACAACTGTACAGAGCTATATGAAGACAGTGTTAAGCAGATTCCTGATGCCTGTCTGCAATATAGAGTATGTGAAGGATTATAGTTGCTGATGAGGTATTCTGGGGTCAAGGAAAGTACTTAATTTTGAAGGTTCTTGGAAAAATTCTAGGAAGAAAAGTTACAACTGGACCTGTGTTTTAGAAAGATAATTCAGGCTAGAGTTTAAAGAATGAATTGGAAAGGAGTAAAATTAAAAGCAGAGAGGCTGGGTAGGTGACTACTGAATAGTTTAGATAAGCACTACTAGGACCTCAAACAGGTCAGTGGGGAAGAAAGTGAAGGAATGAGACCCAGCAAAAATTTAAATGGAGAGCACTTGAAAATCAAGAGACTAGCTAAGCATAACAGTACTGTGAATACAAATGAGAAACAAACATTAGGTTTGAAATCAGCAAAACTTAATTTTTACTGGAACAAGGTACACAACTAAAATAAAAAGATAAGTTCTATCCAACTTATGTACAACTTGGTAATGATAAATGAAATACATTCAATGTGCATACTATTATTCATTCTTTGAATAAAAGGCCAACATTTATTACTTGAAAGGTATGCACAGAAATAAATACATTATACTAAACTCAATATGCCTCTGAAGGCAGGGGTCTTTTAGAAAAATCAAACTTTCTACTACTTAAAAAAGTTCTTAATAAAAGGCTCTCTATTATAGGTGAGAAACCTGTTCCAGTACATGAAAACAAGCATATGAGGGCTTCTTTATTTTTAGCCATTTTCCAACTCACTTTACTTTAAAGCTACTTGTTCAGATTAGTCAGTTTCTGAATTATAACTTGATGAAAAGGGAGAAATGATAACAATCCTTAGAGAGGTTTTGTTGTTGTTGCCATTCAGTATAATGTAATTTATATGCTACACAAGGAGCTTTGAAATATTGCAATACAATATTCCCCAATCTCCTGGGGATACACGGCATGGGTAGGGAGAATAATTAATAGAAGCCTTTACAGAATTCTTTTAATCTATTGAGGTTTCACATTTCATCTACAATATATTCCAGAAAAGTGGGAAGAATCTCAACCTTGAATGTTGCTAAATAATTCCTTGCTGAATTGTATTGTGAGGAAAGGTCAGCATTCCTGTGGTGCTAACTAGCAGTAGCTTTGTTTATTTCATGTGTATTAAGACTCCCTCAGTTAAATCCAAGATTTTAATGTAGAAAAGAACATCATCAAGATGGAAATGTGTGAAAAAAGTAACATTCATTTGAAACAAATTTTAAGCATATTTCAAAATTACTGTTTACAAAAAAGTAATGATTAAATACAAATTTTTAAAAATTTTAAGTGCCAGACAAATATTAATTCAGTTATCTAAGTATTTCTGTTTATAATCTCAAAAAATTACTGGGAGAGAGTGACTTAAAGCAAAATATGGTTTGCCCCTTTGAAGATTTTAATTACAAATATGTCTTTGAAAAGGCCATTCTAAAAAGAATCTCAGTTTCACTAAGCACTGAGAGCATAAATATATCATAAGAAGCCAAATGCAAATGAGTCTAGTCATTTTACAGTATACATTGTTATTCAAAAAAGTTAGTCCATTCTCAGGAAAATGATTTAACTTCTGACCCAATATAAGCACCAAATAAGGATCTAAGAAGAAAAATCAGCAATTTCCAGTATAAGTGAAATGATGTACAGCATCTTTCAAAGAAAACTGAAATTACAATGCTCTTATAAATGGGATATGAACACAAATCACTAACATTTTGTCTCTGATTAGTGATTTTTAAAAAATCACTATAAAGCAAAAGAAAAACATGTTCAGGTTAAGTGTTACAACAATTTAAAGCTAGATACAGAGGGTGTTTTGTTAACTCCTTTTTCCAAAAATATATATTTTTATAGTAAAGGCAGTAACACAGATTAGTAACAAAGATTGAGAGATGGACAAAATCTGCTCTGAAACAGGGAAAAGACAGCAAGCATAGTTGGCTCATGTGCCTGAAACTGTTACATATGGGAGAGAGGACTTTCTTATCAATCAGTTTTAGATGTCTGCCTCCTAAGACCTAAACAAGGTTGGTGGCAGAAAAACATTTCAAGCTGGTCATCATTTGGGGCAGAGCAAGAGCCTTTAAAGAAAAAGAACAAAACTACTTGGTGACGGCTTGTCAAGACTATACTCTGGGAACTTCATCCACTGTCAATCTACATCAATGTCTGAACTAAGAGGCCTGATGTTGTCCAGATCTTAAGATTTTCTGTCAAAGCCTTTTTAAAGAGGTGCACGTTAAGAAACAGCGTACACTGGCAAATAACAGTCTTACCAAGGCTGTCAAAATGATCTGTTTGGCATTTTTCTCCATTCTGCTATCATGCTTCTTCGCATTAAATCAGTTTAGGAGATAAATAAACAGGTTTTCATATTTCCTTTGCTGTCAGAAGCTTGGCAAGAATAAGTCCCAAACACATGCACACTGTTGTGATCCACCTACCTGTAGCATGCCTTGACCATTTCCTTCTATGGTACCTTCATAAGTGACATGCAATCGAGTCAGGGGTTTTTCACATCTACAATTTAAAAAGATAATCCTTTACTTTTTTCCTTTTTTTTTTTCTCTTATTTTATTTATTTGAAAGAGAGAGAATGAGAGAGAGAGAGCATATGAGAGAGGGGAGGGTCAGAGGGAGAAGCAGACTCCCCAATGAGCAGGGAGCCCGACGCGGGACTCGATCCCGGGACTCCAGGATCATGACCTGAGCTGAAGGCAGTTCCTTAACCAACTGAGCCACCCAGGTGCCCCGATAATCCATTACCTTTAATGACAAACATTTCACTGTGGAAAAATGTGAAAATATACATAACTAGAGAAGAAATATTGACACCATTCCAAATCTTAAAAGCCAGAAACAGGTGCCTGGTTAACATTTTTGATATAGATTCTCCCAAACTTTTTCTTATTCAAATATTAAATACACATATTTAAATTAAAATGGGATAACATGCTGCTTTAAAACCCATTTTTCTCCTATAAAATATTAGTTTCTCTTCTTTAAGAATTGAAAAACTTCTCAAAATGTAAAAAAAAAAAAATCTATGCAATTTTATTATTATGCTAGAGTTGGCAACCTAAAGAAAAATACAGAAAAATTTGGCAATAAATCATATATATTGGGATGGAGTCTATTTTCACTAGCTTGTACACATGAGTGTGTGTGGTGGGGGTGTCTTGATGAAAATACAGGCCACAGAAATCTGATCTATGATATTTTTATATTAATAAAATTGATGGATGAATCTATTACTTGTAAGTCACAATTATTTTCTTTCCCTTTCATTGACCACAGTCACTGACATGCTACCCCAAAATTTGGCATCATGGTATATCAAATATTTTAAGCTGAATTAAGTTTGAGAAAATGGCAGAAGCAGGAGGGTCACTATGACCTCCTCCCCTCCTCACAGTGTAATAAAACCCTCATGTGCAAGGTGCCCACCCTGTATTTGGAGGAAAGGAACATCCTTATCCAAAGAAAAAGGGATGCCAAGAATTCTAACAAACAGGCCTTGCTAAGTTTTCCCTGGATAACTACAATTACCTCATATTTCTTAATCTGTCAAATTCCTCAGAGATGTCTACTCTTCATTGAACCTAGCAAAAAAGTAAGTGGGTCTGTTTCTTTGGGCCTTCATTTCCTTAAGAAGGTTCCTGTGACATGTAAAACTTACATTAAACAAATTTGTGTGCTTTTCTCCTGTTAAATCTTTGTCCTTTTAGTTTTCAGACCCAGCCTGGGACCCTAACTAGGTCAAGAAAAAACTTTTTCCTCCCTTACAGTATTTACCTGGCTTACATTATATTAAAAAACCAATTCCATTTTATTAATAGTATTTGTGATGACATTTTTCAGTAACAGATTTTCCCTGATTACTTACTTGATAAAAAATATAAATTACAATAGAATATAACAGATGAGATCCAAATGCCTAACTTACATAAGGGTGGCATTCATTTTGGGGGGGACTATATATTTTTTAAAACAATTATATATTTCTTAAAACAATTTAACGGGGGAAGCATTATTATTGGGATTTACTTTCCTCCTGACTTCAATGAGTCCAAATACATTTCTGGGGAAGCTCCAGTCCAATAGATTAACAGCCTTAAACAACGCAATTCAGTACAGGTTCTAAGAGCTCCACTTGCATTAACTCATGTAATCCTCACAACAACCCTATTACTATCTCTTTTTACAAATGGGAAAATAATGCACAGAAAGCATTTAAGTAACCTGCCCAAGACTCATAAGCAACAAAGCAACAAGGATATGAAGCCAGGTAGCCCTAACAATGGCCCAAACTCTTTAACAGTATGCTATACCTTTAGAAAAATTACTTTCTAAATCTCTTCTAGAAAGTAATGACACAAGTTTGATCTTTTTTTTTTTTAACGTCCTTTTTTGTTTGTTTTTTGATCCTACTTTCCTGGCCATTTTATGCTAAGGGAGACTACCCATGAGGATACTACTGAAAAGACAAAAAGAAGCATGATCCAGAAATCTCTAGTTTATCAGTCAGGACTTCAAAACAGAAATCTCATCTGTCATCAACTATTCTTCATAACTGAAGCTGTCAATGTACAGTACAATTCTCAATAAAATTATGAAACTGCTAGACACTTTTATAAAAGCATCCTCCAACTTCCTGATTGGCCCCAGCAAATCTTTCATACCAGTCACAATCAAAGACACAGACGATTGTGGCTCTCTGTGATTAACTAAGCACAGATAAGGTATTCACTGATAATCACTGGGTTAACTGTCACATGGCAGAAACCTGGAAATCAGAAAACCCTCTAACTTCCTGGCACACATTTAGCTCCCTACTCCTGGGAACACCAACAATCCTCTCTTCTTTATCCTTCCTCTTTAAATGAATACATGTTTCTGGTTCTGTGGAGTCTGGGAGATTGATTAATAACATTCTCCAACTTACTTACGAAGCAGCTAAAACAAAAAGAGGTCAATGAGGCAAAAAAAGTTAGAAAAGTTATCAAGTTGAATTGTGCCTATGAAAGTTAAGGGGAATATCTCGATCTTACTTAGGGGCAAAGTTATCTCACTGACACAGCAGCCTTGCCAATCTTGGCATTTTGACCTATTCCTTCTCTCTCAGATGGTAATGTACCAATGGATGTCCTTTCATGTTAATGCCAAATTAATGTCAGATGCAGAGTAGAGATCTGCAGCTGAATTAAAAACAAGCGCTCGGCATGATCTATAAAATCTACACCAAAGTGGGATGATCAAAACATCTGAATTCCTATCAGATACTAATAGAAAAGCTAAGAAAACCAATCTGTATTCTGGTCTGGGCAGATAAGAGCAGACTGTTACTTTTAGTTGTAGATACCATATTTTAAGAGGGACCAATGGCCTGGAGTGTATCAAGAACAAAAATAAAGGGTTTAGAATCCATATTACATGCAAAACAGAAGAAATCAGTAAATTTAGTATGTACCTATGTGCGCTGTTAGAGGTGGGGGTGGGTCAAGAAAGCATGATGATATATGAAGAAGACTGAATGTTAAAGAAAATTAGATTCATTTATTGTACCACCAGAAGAAAGAACCACGAATGGAAGGGGCACGGAGATTCTTTGGAATACAGAGTTTCTTACTGAATGAAAGTATTAGATAACAACACGAGCAGCCAACAACGGGATACACTGAGGTGAAACAGTGCATTTCCCATCATTGAAGCTGTCTGTCATCTGTCACAGATATTATAGAGTTGATTGATATTTTTAGTAGACAGCTGGGTGAGATGATTTCCTGGGGTCCCTTTCATCTCTAATATGCCAAGACTCCATCCAAAATGCTATACATGTTCTCTCCCTTTCTGGCTCTATTTTGTTTTTGTTTTTATCTTCCACTTGTTTAATCTTTTACCCACCTCCCTCTACTAATAATCATCTCAGCCATGCAGCCGGCCTCCTAAAGTAAGTTTGTCTTCCTTTCACCTCACAAATAAACATCTTTGATGGATAAGAAACACCACAGGAAAGCCACTTAAGTAGATGTGCTTCCTCCAGTTAACTTCCTTAAAAGTGAGTCCCTTTCATCACTAATTCCAAAGGAAACAATTACAAACTATGATAAAAATTATGAAAAAGTGAAAATGAGAGTTAACATGAATGCATACGCAAAATACGCATTTAGTATGTTTGATCATGTCTTCATGTTTGATGAAAAAGTTGATCTACTCTTCTTTAAGTGCTTTGGGATCTGCTCTAGATTAGGAAATGTATTAACTAGTTCAGGGCACAAAGGAACTTACAAATCTGAATAAACTCAGATTGGTTATTATTCTTCTCAGTTATTTGCAGATAAATAATAAGAAAAAAAACACAGTAAATTAGCAGCTTTCACAAAATCTGCCAATAGTACATGTGAACAGCCAAACTTCAAAATTCTTATCATTCAGACAAATTCTAGGTAACTACTATTTACATTTTTTTTTAACAAAGAAATTTCCCCCCATCTTGTCCTCCAGAATGAAAAACCATAAAATACAAATATAGTAACCAAAAGAGAAGGGTAAGGATTAGTATTAAATATTGGTGTTCTAGGGGTGCCTGGGTGGCTCAGTCGGTTAAGCATCTGCTTTCAGCTCAGGTCATGACTCCAGAGTCCCTGGATGGAGCTCCACATTGGGCTCCCTGCTTAGCGGGGAGTCGGCTTCTCCCTCTCCCTCTGCCTGCTGCTCCCTCCTGCTTGTGTTCTCTCTCTCTCTCACTCTCTCCCTCAAATCAATAAATAAAATCTTTTAAAAAAATAAATATTGGTGTTCTAGTTGATATTAGTGTCTTCACACAAAACTCCTAAATAGGACTTTGCTTCAGAAGAAAAAGACTAAGGCAAAGAGTAGAAATCACAGGCTTACAGGCTTTGATTCAGATAGCATGACCTTTCCAACAATGAGAGCTATCAATGGATCATTTACAGGAAACTCCCTAGCACTAGGGCAACTAAGAGGTTGGGAAACCATCTTTCCAGGAGTTGCAAAATAGAATCCTATCACGGTAAAAGAGCCCTTATAATTCTAAGATTCCCAGATTATTTTTATTATTATTACCTTTCCCACTCTGGAAAATCTTCAAGACTCTGTCTTGTAAATGTCACCAAGCCAGTAGGTTCTACAAAAGCAATAAGAGAAAAACACACCCAAAAGAAGTTTTGATTTTGGAAAGATTATATACATTCAGTAAAATAATGGATCTAACAATGGTTATAAAACTAACTGGAAAAATACGAAGCTTAGTGTTAGAATACAACAGAAGACTGATTTAAAATAATATTATCCTTACAGTAGGAACTCCTTCTATAAAATAGTAAGCCCTCAACTAAAACACAAAACTATACAAACAGCACAATGGTACCCACTGGTAAAGTTTTCTAAACTGAATACATTTGTAAAAAATCACTGAAAAAAAAAGGTGCGTTAATGAGTGTAGCTTACACAATAAAGACAAAACTGAATTTTAATCTGCAGACACCTCAAAGAAAGGACTTAATCTTACATCTAAAGGCTCGTGAATGTATACACATTTATGCATTTTATAATAAAATAAAATGTCTGTGATTAAAAAAGAAAATTGTTGGCACGCCCTTTGGAGTTGACAAAGCTAAATCCAGGGCTTAGATGATATGCAATTGTTCTACTTACAAGGCACCTTAGCTGGAAGGAGGAATTACTGTGTTCTATGAGGTTAGAGAAGAAAGATGACATAGTTTTTAAGGAGGAATAGATATGAGGGGATCAAAACGCAGTATATTTTAGAAGAATGCGATCTTTTTTGTTAGGTTTACTTTTTTTTTTTTCTAACTAGTGGCAAAAGCAACAAATAAATCAGTAGGCCAAAAGTAATTTGTTTGATTCAAATCAAAGAACAAACTAAAAAGGCCAGGCCACTTCTGTTTTCTTCTGTTAAAAAGAAAAGGAGGCAAGAAAGAGAAAAGCTCTTAAGCAAAGAGAGATATGTCAGGAACTATTAGTGATAATGGTGGTAGAGTCCCAATAAAAGCTTGACAATCATTTCATTCCTCTGGATGATTCCACATTTCTCTGCTCTTAGTCACAAGCAGTAACAACTCAAAAATCATATGGAATTGTTACAGTAGAATATTAATGGGTGACTTTTGTTAATATGGGTTATAAAATATTCTTAAGATTTCCTTAAGAAATTTCTCTAAGGCAAATGGATAACATATTTTTTTTTTTTTAAGATTTTTTTTATTTATTTGAGAGAGAGAGAATGAGAGACAGAGAGCATGAGAGGGAGGAAGGTCAGAGGGAGAAGCAGACTCCCTGCCGAGCAGGGAGCCCGATGCGGGACTCGATCCCGGGACTCCAGGATCATGACCTGAGCCGAAGGCAGTCACTTAACCAACTGAGCCACCCAGGCGCCCCTGGATAACATATTTAAAACTCACAAGAGATCAAACAATTCAAACACCAGAGAAGCAATTCTATTAATAAGAAATTAATGTCAGTATCATTATTCAGCAACTTAGCAGATAAGAATATTAAATGTCCTTCATATATACTAGGAGATCCCAAGAGAAATTCATAAATGAATATCACTAGCAAAGCCAGAAAAAAGGCAGAACATGGCTCTTTAGATATAATTAAAAATACTTAGCATTCTTACTGCCTTTCTTCCATAAAAAGGTAACTTTTATGCTAGAATAGATTATTTTGGTTAATCAAGTATTTCTCTTAATAAAATCACAATATACACTGCATATGAATCATCAATTTTTAAATACTCCATCTATAAAATATTTTATCTAAAACCATACTGAAAATAATTCAGAAAGCCCTTGAAAATCTTTCAACCTCAAGATCCTCATTAAAAATATAAAATGTAGACACTGACAACACGAAAAGTTAGTCTTGATGGAATTATATTTTATCAATTCTAAAAGGCATATTAACTTCTGAAACTGGGATACATCTTTTCGTAATGGAAGGTATCTAGTCACTGCCACTGGTCTAGATTAAAGTCGAATTTTTCCAGGGAAGATGTGTATCTGCTTCTCTGGTCATCTGGGAACACCATCAACCTGAGATCAGTGTGAATTAAATCCACTGTTGCAGGCTTTTGTGGATCACACTGATAATATGACTTCAGACTCAAACTTGAAGCTTGTGGTTCAAATTCTCAGGGGAGATTTTTTTGTTTCTTCTCTAGCCAGTGTCATGTTGACACTTGTAGTTTCTTTACTGTCCCTTTTTTGCACAGGTTAATTTCTCATCTATCCTTAGACTGAAGGTACAGACCTTTGGTGAATCAGCTCTGTAAAAGAGGTCTCCTATGACTCCCCATCCTGAGTGTTTTTTCCTTCTTAGTGGTACATAACATAATGACACTTTTTACCATTTATAATGTCCTAGATTTGATGAAATATTGTTTAAATAGGTTTCTGTAGTTTCCATTAAGTAGACTTCAGACCTTCTATATAAATTAATCATTAACTTGCAAACCTCTTTTGTTCCACTGAGTAATTCCTCCTTAAGCCTGTAGCTTTACATCCTAAAAACTTACAACACGTATCATTATATTTCACAAAAAACTAAATTACCATGTACAATGAAAAAGTCAGAAAATAAAATGTCTAGTTATAATTTATCTTTTTCAGCCCAATTCCTAATACTTATGATGGGTTAGAAATTTCTAGTTGAAAAAACAAAATATTAGCATTTTCCCTCAAAGCCAATAAAATCCTAAAGCTTAGATAAGTTAGCTTTTAGAGAAGACATACATGATTTGAATCCAAGGACAGAAAGGTAAACTCTGAATTACTTAGGTATAATAACGGAATTCATTCTATTTAGCAAAGCAAATTTAGAATAGCAAAAAATGTACTCATCTTTCCAACAAATTATTACAAATTCTAATTTGGCTTTATGTCTCATAAACCCAAATGAATCTTCATTTACTTTATTATTTCATTCAGTATAGAGATCAAAACTAAAATA
The DNA here is from genome assembly GCF_054177405.1 of Leptonychotes weddellii. Taxonomy (NCBI): domain Eukaryota; kingdom Metazoa; phylum Chordata; class Mammalia; order Carnivora; family Phocidae; genus Leptonychotes; species Leptonychotes weddellii. The sequence continues at coordinate 35,843,190 of NC_138374.1, read as the reverse complement.
AGTTAAGAAATAAATAACCCTCTATCAAAGAAGCATGATTTTTCTCTTAAATATCAACATTCTGATAATTGATTACTTTCCAAAACTCTAAACAATGTTTAATAGCAATACCTTCAAAAAGAAAAAAATGCCAAGTATACTATAATGTGAAATTATATACTAAAGGAAGAATATGAGAAAATTGATCTTAAAATGAGTCAGTGATGTACTTAGAGACAATCTGACAACCTGAATGACCAGAACTGAAAAGAACTCATTTCACTTGACCAGAGTTGACCTGCTCTACTTAGCAAAAGCAAACTTTAAGATGTTCTGGTTTCCCTTATAATCGACTTGTAGGAAAGGCCATCTACTGGAAATAGCTAACATTTATTAATCATGTAACTTCTCACTTCATACTTACAACTATCCTATGAGGTAACTGATCATTATTCTTTTATTTTACTGATGAGGAAACTGAGGCTTAGAGGTGTTAAGAAACTTGTTTGTGGTCACCCAGCTCCTAGGGTAAGAGTAGCAATACTGATCTATTATTAGCTAGTAACTTCCAGCACTGGTTAAGATATCTGCCTCAGGTGTTATGATTAGTCTCTGGGAAAACAAGATGGTCAAGGTCCAACAGAAAAAGAGAAACATATAAACACTAAGTACAACACTGTTTTATAAGAACTCTATAAAGTATGTAAAGGGGCCACAAGAGAGGGATGAGTAGGAAGGCAACAAATCAGCTATCCTCTGCAAATACACTAACTGTTAATAATCAATGCTTCTCTAAATAAAGAACACCCAAAATGTATTTCCTGGTCTATATACTTTCTTTTCAAAGTATTAATTTACCGTTTTCATTCATGAAAACCTATTAAAATATGTTCTGCTGGTCTAATTTCAGAGTATATAAAACTCACACATATTCATAGCACACATTTAATGTATATAATACGCATAAAATCTAGACTATAATGCTGAATTATTTGGTTTGGGCAGGAAGATGTACTTTGAACACAAAATGTTTCTGACCTGCCACTTGATCTGAACTGTCCGCATCAGTGATAAAAATTATATTAAGAATGAAAGGAATTTACTTTTCTCTGTGACTCTTCTAAAGTAGCAGAAGAGTGTTTTAAGCTTCTCTGGTTTCCTTGATGAACGTCCTTCAAACAACCTGAAAAAGACCAAAAATAAAATAAAAAAGGGTGATTTAAAATGCCTTAATGACTCACAAACAACTAAATATATTGCTATCAAGTAAAGGAAGGCAATTCTATAATGACAGAGAACTGGAAAACCAGATTTAAACAGCATCTGGGGAGGACTAAAACCAACTAGAACCAGGCTTCTTAAAAGTTGTTCGAGTCAGATGGCACTCTCTAACAACAGTGTTTGTCCCATCTATGTTCCTCCAGGGAGAAGGCACCATCTGGCCCCCCAAAGTCAATTAGGCCAGTGAGTTAATGCTCAGTCATTTTCCCAATGGCAAATACTAATAATTCATAATATTACTAGGTAGTTAAATGACTGAACAAAAATGGTATCTGAAAAAAAATCCACACGATTATGTTGGGGGAGGGAGGGCAGTGGGTGGTTATGACAATGACAAGCAGGTATGACAAGGTATTTGGGGACTGACCAATCTTTGGTAATTAAACAGATATACCCTTTGCACAGTAACCAAAACAATGCCTACTCATCTAGTTTCCAGCAACCTGGACTTGCACTACTTAGTTTAGTCTTCTTCGAAATGACGTGGCATTGTTAATGGTAACACATAATGCAATTTATCCTGAGGAAAGAAAAGCAGGGCTTTGGAAGCTTATGACCTGAATAAGGAGTTCGCTGAAGGATTTCAAACACAAAAGCATGCTTTGGGCACAAGATCTAGCTTTCCAAAGGCATTTAAAAATTATAAAGAAATTCTGCAGCTATAAATGATGAGGTATTATTTATCTGCCTCTAGTCATACACTCTGGCTTTACAACCAGAAATCCTTTAAGTAAAAGTTCACTTTAATAAGTGCCGAAATGGGTAAAATTTTTCATGATTAGAAAAGCAAGCTTATGTAACTATGCAGAGAGGGAAAAGTTAATTTCATGAGAAAATCCTATTGAGAACTGAAATGAATTAGGAAACGGAAAGGAAATGTAGATTTCAAATGATCCTGTTTTCAATGATCTGAAATTCTATGTTCAGGGTCAATTTCTGAGAAAACAATTTATGTGAATACTTATTTCCTGAAAAGAATACTAATGTCAGAAAAGTATTTTAGCTAAATTTAAAATAGAACTGATTTTTAAAAACAGTTTAAGAGTGCCTGTATGGGGGCACCTGGGTGCCTCGGTTGGTTAAAAGCGTCCAACTCTTGATTTCAGCTCAGGTCATGATCTCAGGGTTGTTACATCAAGCCCTGAATTGGCTCTGCGATGGGCATGGAGTCTGCTTAAGATTCTCTCTCTCTCCCTCTCCCCCCCTCCAACTCTCTCTCTTTCAAAAAAGAGTCCCTGTGTGATAATTTTTACTCATCCAAAAGAACTTACTTTTCAAAAATGTTTATTACAAATACTCTTAAAATCCAGCTGCCTGCTGAAAGAAAGGATCTTTGAGAGTGCAGGTTTCAGCTTGGTTTCTTCTGCAATATGTCAACCAGGATAGTTTATTTAAATCAAAATGATAGTCAAAATGAAGAAGCCACTTGGCAGTTTAATTAAACATCCAGTATCAAATAAATGTGATTTACTAAATGAATATCTGGGGAACCATTGCAAAATCCCTTTCTAGGTTTACTACTTAGTAGAGGGAAACAGTATGAATATAAAGGCAGCCATCACCTTTTCTTAGAGATGAACTGATGTACTACATAATTCAATTAAAGTTCCTCTTCCACAGAACTGCTATGTAGTAAGGAAAAAAATGGTTGTTATCCTTAAGAAATAATTCCCCCAAACATAAAAAGTGTCTGTAGCTTCTATTTGTGGTCAGTTGTTTGTAAAATCATTTTGAAGTCCACATATTTCATAACCACAATGACAAATTAATAAGCCTTAGAGCCTCTTGGGACTATAGATTTATTACCCTAGCAATATTGACTTTCCTGGAAGATTATATGGCAGTTAGTATCACCTACTACAAATGAGCACCCATTGTTTATCTTGTAGATCCTAACCTTGTTGGTACAAAGTCAAGCAGAATCTCAATGTATTGTTTATTTGTCGCTCCAAGCCTAATTTCAAATCACTATGTAGCTAAATATGCTTTCCCATCTTCCTGATGGAGCAGGAAGTGCATGTGAGGTGGTAGGAATAAGAGACAAGAAGGAGGTAGAAAGTCAGGGAAGATGAAGCAGGTTTAAAACCCTTGCATGGGGCGCCTGGGTGGCTCAGTTGGTTAGGCGACTGCCTTTGGCTCGGGTCATGATCCTGGAGTCCCAGGATCGAGTCCCGCATCAGGCTCCCTGCTCAGCAGGGAGTCTGCTTCTCCCTCTGACCCTCCCCCATCTCATGCTCTCTCTATCTCATTCTCTCTATCAAATAAATAAATAAATAATCTTTAAAAAAATAAAAATAAAAAATAAAATAAAACCCTTGCATGAAGTCTAAAATTCCACAACAGCGAAGTCTGAAAGTACTATGCGTAGCCACCCAAATAAAATGAATTATCCTGGTATGAAAGCAAGTGAAAATAACATAAAAACACAGTCAAACAACATGAGTGAAAATCACAAGAGTGATGTAGTATCTGAGAGACAGCATCTAGGGGGAGGAGGAAGACAAAGACACTGAGAAATGAGCTCGAGAAAGGAGGGAGTCAAAAAGATGAGGCTGGGAAGGCGGAGAGGAAGAGACTAACGAGATGAGGCTGGAGACAGAGGGAAGGAAGAGAGACAGAAATGCACACAGAGAGAAAAGCACCCAGAGAAATAGAGACTCCAAGAGAATGAGACCTTCTTATAATAATCAAGCACCATCAGATTTAACTTGTCAACATTTTTTTTTTTTTAATTTAGGTTTTCACGTCCCGGGTGTGTATATTTGAAGGCGTATTTTGAGTCAGCAGGTATGCAGATGACCATGCACATAAACTACACCACAATAACCCCTTTGCATGTAGGAAGGACATTTTGGCATTTAACTGAATATTAGAGAGTATTAAAAAAAGCAAACAGAAAAAGCCAGTCAGGCAACCTCACTCTTGTTCCAAACAAAACTTTTTATTTTCAAGGAAATAAGTCAATCAAGGGTCAGATACTTATTAACTGGTGTTTTTCTTTCCATACATATAAAGAAAATCATAGTTTAATAAAATCTTTCCCTGAATAGAATACTGATAACATTACTGGAATTGAATTCTAGCCACACACACACACACCCCCTCATGTGATTTCAAGTTAAGGATTAATCCCATTAGTACACAGTAAATCAAACTCAAAGCACTATAACCTCCACTTTAAAATGGATGCAAATGATAATCTGGAACCTAGCCACAAAGTCATTCTTGGCTTTTCTGTGAAGCAATCTGCCATATGGCCCCAACAGGACTTTCAATCCAGGGAAGAGGCAGATGTAAAAGCCTCCTGGGCTGACCACTGCTACAACCCACAATTAATCTCTGACCATCAGTTTCTAAGCAATCTCAGAAGCATCAATGCTAATCACATTGGAAGCCTTTATATGAATGTTTAGGCCCTGAAAGGCAAGCAGGGGAAAAGGTCAGGGATATTTAACATAACTAAGCAGAGCTGGAAGAACACAACAATAAATAAAAACAGGAAGACTTATTCAATTTATTGACGTCAGCCTCCCACCACATACTCTTAGCCATTTTTCTTATTCAATCAACTAGCTAGCCATAGCCCTTTTGAGGCTAACTACACTCACACACATACAACTCCCAACTGCCAGAAACTATAATCATAAATAGCAACTAGGCAAAAAAGAAAACACCACCACAACAAAATGCTCCATAATCAGCTTACCAAACGGCTCATCAAATTAGGTACTTGATCTTTCATAAGTCACATGAAAAAGGGGAACTTTTAGTTGTTTTCCATTTCTGGAGCACTCTCAGAGCATTTTGCTCAAGAGGAAGTGAGACATAATGAAAGAGCATGGAGTCTGAACAGAAGACAGTGTCCAAGTCCCAGTTCTGCTGACAAGTCATTTATTCTCACTAAACCTATTAGTATAGAAGTTTCCCTACCTAGAAACTACCACAGATAGAATCAAAGTAAGCTGTTAACAGACAGCATCAATGATCATGTATGGTCATGATCCTGGTTTTTTTGCCAGTTTAGGCTTATTAAACACATACCATCTCAGTGCAGCCAAGTGCTGACATCCTGGCTGCTAGGATTCCCTAAAATAATTGTGGAGACTACCACAGGATTTACCTGCCCTTAATTAATTTTCAACATTCTGGTGACCAAAAGAATATCCATCAACCAGAAGACAGGAATATGCCTGTATTCAAATCTTCAATAGATTAAACTCTCATTTGGTGAAAATGCTATTGGGATACTATGAGTTTAAATCCCTCATGGTCACTCTGGACTGATGAATGACTTTGATTCATTTTACAGATCAAGAATTATTTCTAAGGATAGTTCTAATTTCTGATTAGCTATGATGTAAGAAGTATTAATCTAATTAAACTGAGTAATTATTCAAAGAGAGGCCAAATTTGGTTAAGGGACATAGCTTCTAGAGGTTAACTTTATCCTAAGTTTGAATCCCAATTATACCAGCTAACTTAGTGAAGTAACCTGCCCTCTTTAAGCCTCCATCTCCTTATCTGAAAAATGAAGAAAAAAAAAAAACCTAATTTATAAGTTTGATACATTAGGTTAAAAAATAACAGCATGGTGATTGATACACAGCAAGTACTTAATAAATATTAGGTATTGTTATTAAGAATTATTCTCATGAAAAAAAATTCTCATGGCCAGCAAAGAAATCAACACTCATTTACATAAAATGCTTATATTGTTCAAATCCATATGCCCTTCATTTTTTTTTTTTGACAGAGAGAGACACAGTGAGAGAGGGAACACAAGCAGGGGGAGTGGGAAAGGGAGAAGCAGGCTTCCCTCGGAGCAGGGAGCATGATGCGGGGCTTGACCCCAGGACCCTGGGATCATGACCTGAGCCGAAGGCATACGCTTAATGACTGAGCCACCCAGGCGCCCCCATATTCCCTTAAGAAAAATAGCTCAGCCTCTTTTCCCATCAAACTTAACATGCTGACACTCAGAGCCAACCAGCTCAGACTTCAGGATAAATGACCATGCACAATGAAAAAGATAAAAGTGCCTTTGCCAAGAAGTTCCAGCATTCCCCTGTCAGAAGTTTAACTGAAAAACAATGATGCTTTAAAATGAACACATGTGGGGCACCTGGGTGGTTCAGCTGGTTAAGCATCTGCCTTCGGCTCAGGTCATGATCCAGGATCCTAGGATCGAGCCCCGCATCAGGCTCCCTACTCAGCAGGGAGTCTCTTCTCTCTCTCTCCTTCTGCTGCTCCCCCTACTTGTGCTCTCTCTTTCACTCGCTCACTCTATCTCAAATAATAAAATCTTAAAAATTAAATTAACACATGTCTTAAAATTGATATAAATCCTGGTAATTATGGCAGGAAATGGGAAGTCACAAAAGCCAAAGCTTCCCAAAACTTCTTGACTTCTACCTGTCAGCCATTCCAAACCTGAGGTCTATTTTATTATCGAGAGAAGAATGCTGTCAGTGTAGCAGGGGCCCAGCCCTTAGAGGACCCTGTGGACTTGTTTCTCTTACATGCTGAATGGACAGTGACGGGGAAGGGGAGGTTATGATACTGTGTCTATGGGGCTATAGTTAGGAAGGAAGAAGCTAGCTGTTTAAAAAGGCTCAAAAAATCTGTGGGATTCCAACCTCAAAATCAAATTACAAAAATCATCCACTCATTTTATCAACTTTGTCTTCTGCTCCACTTCTGATGATTGACTTGTAACTATTTTTCTTCTGATTATAAAAGTAATATATGCTTATTATAAACAATTTCAAAATATAGAAAAGGATGAAATAAAAGCATTAAATGGTAATCATATTTTATTAATTTTCTTGTCAGTCCATTTTCCATGCTCATACATGCACCGACATGAACCTCTGTAGAGGTGTATTAACAAATACAGATATTTTAACATAATTGAGGTCACATTCTACATTCAATTGCTAATTCTTTTTTTTAAAGATTTTATTTTATTTATTTGAGAATGAGAAAGGAGGGGGAGGAGCAGAGGGAGAGGGATAAACAGACTCTACGCTGAGTGTGGAGTCAGGCATGGGGGCTTGATCCCAGGACCCTGAGATCATAACCTGAACCGAACTCAAGAGTCAGACCAAGCCCAACCAACTGAGCCACCCAGGTACCCCTACAATTGCTAATTCTAATCATGCTTAATCTTCCGCTCCCTTTTCTGTGCTTTTTCTTGTTTTAACTGATGAGGAATGTATATTTGTAGTTATCCACAGAGAGCTTTAAGCATTTCTGAGAAAAGGGCTATAAACATTTAACCAAGATGTCAGACTAATGTGATTTGTGAAGAGTTTAAATACTGAATTCTTTTTTTTTTCTTTAAGTAAACTCTACACCCAACATGGGGCTGAAACTCACCACCCCAAGATCAACAGTAGCATGCTCTACCAACTGAGCCAGCCAGGCGCCCCTAAATACTGAATTCTTCATGGGTGAAACTTAACATCTCCAATTTGTTTTAAAATTAAAAAAAAAAAAAAAATAGTGGGGTTGGATAGATGAAAACAGAGCAAAATAAAAAATTCTGGTAAGTACTGAAGTTGGATAAACATGGGTTCATAATACTGTTTTCTTTATTTTTTAGTATGTTTGTAAATATCCCTAACAGTTTTAAAAATAACTTTTTTGGAAAAGAGGCTCTCTGATACAACCTTAACTTAGTAAGAGAATGCATAGTTCTTATCTAAAAAATAAATTTAAGAGGTCTATAATTAAGTCAAGAATCAATCTGAGAAAGCTTGTAACCAAGACATCAAAGGTTTATCTGAGGGACCATCAAGATACATGCACTGACTGACTACTCACCCCATGGAAACAAACTGTAAGTGGCCATGGAAACACTAATTCTAAAGCATTATTAATTAGAGCTACTGCTTACCAAAACCCAAAACCAGAAAAACAAAGAGCCACTGGAACTGTCTTGAGAATTCTGGATAGAAATTTTAAAATTTACAGTATCCCTGGTGATCCTGGAGCTGATCAAACATTTATTCCAAATAAACAGAAAGACTATTTACTCTATGGAGATCCTTATGATTAATATAACTAATACTCTTCATGGAAACAGATAATTACATTTCTATAAAATTAAATTTCCACTGTTTACTTACATACAAAATTTGACCATTTCCTTTTCTATATTAAAAAAGAAAACCTGCAAGAGATGCATAGCCCTTAACTATGAGTATAAAAAAATTCTTTAATAATTTCTCAAATAGGGGCGCCTGGGTGGCTCAGTTGGTTAAGCGACTGCCTTCGGCTCAGGTCATGATCCTGGAGTCCCGGGATCGAGTCCCACATCGGGCTCCCTGCTCGGCGGGGAGTCTGCTTCTCCCTCTGACCTTCCCTCCTCTCATGTGCTCTCTCTCTCACTCTCTCAAATAAATGAATAAATAAAATCTTTAAAATAAATAAATAAATAAATAATTTCTCAAATAAGCCAAAAAATTATAGTTAATAAACAGGTTCTTTACATAATTACAATTGCAGATACCAATGCTCTTTGTTTTCTCTCAATCCTATCCCAAATACCAAAGAAATCAAAGGCAAAAACTTGAATTATATATAGCTTAAAAATAAAACATTTCTGGGCACCTGGGTGGCTCAGTTGGTTAAGCGACTGCCTTCGGCTCAGGTCATGATCCTGGAGTCCCGGGATCGAGTCCCGCATCGGGCTCCCCGCTGAGCAGGGAGTCTGCTTCTCCCTCTGACCCACCCCCTCTCATGCTCTCTCTAACTCATTCTCTCTCTCAAATAAATAAAATCTTTAAAAAAAAAAACAAAAACATTTCGTAATTGCTAAGGATAAGATGCAGTTTGAAAAATAAAAAACAGTAGACTAAGAACTAGTTTTAGTCCTAGCCTTCTGCCACTAATCAATTTCTCAAATGTTCCATCTGTAAAATTTATTTTCATTCACTCAATGTGGATTTATTAAAGGCCTACAATGCATGAAATCTAATGAAAGATAAGATCCCTGTCCCCACTGAAGGGGGCGCCTGGGTGGCTCAGTCAGTTAAATGTCCAACTCTTGATTTCGGCTCAGGTCATGATCTCGGTGTTGTGAGATTGAGCACCACTTCAGGCTTCACACTCAGTGGGGGAGTCTGCTTGAGATTCTCTCTCTCACTCTGCCCCTCCCCCAGCTCTCTCTTTCTCAAATAAATTAATTAATTAAAAAAAAAAAAGATCCCCGTCCCCACTGAAAGGATGAAACAAGCAATTATAACAAAGTAGGGTAGGTGGTACAGGAGGAAAAGCAGAGAACACTAAAGGCACATGCCTGGTTGTACAAACCTAAGAAGTACCCTGGAGGCCTCCTTTCACCCACTCACTGAACAAGTCTGTCACCATCACGCTGACTTGCCCTTCAAATGTCACCACAACTCCACCCCAACCACTACACGATCCCAGCTATCATCCTCTCCTTCCTGGTGTATTGCAATAGCCTCTCCAACTGGGTAAACTCATTGTACTATGGCCCCTCTCTACTCAGTACCCACATTGTAGTCAGAATAAACTTCTGAAAATGCAGATCAGATCAAATACATCAGCTTCCCCCTCCTCCCATACCAAATCCTTTAAAGACTTCCTATTGCCTTAGAAGGCCTACTAGGCACAGTAGGATTGCCTACTGGTCCCCATCTCCTTCTGCAACTTATCCTCTCTCTCTGTGCTGCAGCTGCACTGGTCTTCTCTCAGTCCCTGGGGATGTCATGTGCTTCTTACCACGGTACTTTTATACGTGCTGTACCCCCTGCCCACAATGTAATCATCTCTCCTTTTCTCCTTGGCAAAAACTCCTACTCACCCCTTCATACTTAGTTCAAAAGTTATTTCTTCAAGAAAGGTTTCCTTTATTAAACTATACCCTTTTCTTATAAAGTAACATAATGCTGTATACCTCTCCTCTATATAACAGAGGTATATACAGACCTTCATAGGAACCCTAAGGAGTAGCAAACCTATCCTGGCAGGATCAGAGCTATCAGAAGCAGTGACACACGAACCGATGCTTGAAGAAGGAATAAAGGCCTTGTGGATAAGAGAAAGGCACAGAAGTCAGAAACTGGTTCATCCCTTCTCTTGTAACCCTCAAGGCACTTAACAAACTGTGGAGAATACTGTAATTGCTCACTGTATTTTTGAACTAAATGACTAAATACTATTCTCTTAAAACAAACTTAGCTTAACATACTGACTCAAAATTAGGTTAACAACATGTTCCTCACAACTGGTATTTACACAATCAAAGAGAATATGGTATAAAATGGATATCTCTTGCTGGGATTTTAAATAAATTCTCTTACACAGATGACAGTATTTTTCATTGTTTCCCCACTCCTTCTTAGTGTTAATAATGGAGAGTAACCATATAATAACAAAGATTTTCATTGAATTTTAATTATCTTGCCTGCAAAATGGCAAAAATACCACTTAACTCACTGCATTATAAAGATTAGATAACTGGACATAAAATGTTTGGCCTATGGCAAATCACTGGACAAATATTAGTTCCTTCCACCTTTCTCTATTTCACTTTTAAAGAGGTGTTCTCTGAAAACATACCGATTGAAGTTAATGTCTGGGTAGCTAGAATACTCGGATTTCATCTTAGCATTTCGCCGTGGAAATGTGCAGAAGAAAGCATTAGCTAAAAGACTGGCAATCTGTTCCTGTGACATTGTGATGGAATGATTCATCTTCTGTTTCAGGAGTGGTATTGGCTGATAGAGGAAACAAAATATACAGACAAGAAGAGCAATAATTAGTTTAGCAATTTCAAAAGCAGAGGCACCAAATTGCATTTGCTAAATTAAGGCAGGAATAATTTCAGGCCACTCTTGAATCCTTAAATCAGCAGTACTGTTGAAGTCAAGGGCAGTTCATCAAGGATGATTGGAAAAGTGTACTTGTTTGACAAACTGCAGATTTCTAATCAATAATAATGATAGTGAAAAGAACACAAAACATTATTTATTAGTGGAAAACAAGATTGCTTTAGCAAGTAGGAAATAAAAACACATTACCCATGTAATGAAAAATTAAAACAAAAGATGAAACATAAAAATGCAACACTGAGTTTAGCTATTATTGTTACCTATGCTAAATTTTATTCTCACTTGTATTTATGATTGCTGGATGGAGCAATTTTTCTATTTTAGTCCTAAATAAAATGATCTAAGGAAAATAATTCAATAAATAAGTCTTTTCCTTCTAATTCTCTGAATCACACTTTACTTTGACAATTTCTTAATGAGACCTAAATCTAATTTTATTAAAGCAATTAATAGGACATGTGAATACAGACTTATGTATAACTTGTAAGAAGACAAGCATTTCCTACATACTCATTTTAAGCCAAGAAGACACAGGACATTTTTCCTTCTAAGTTTTTATGATGGAAATGTCTTCTAGTTGTACCAAATCCAAATTCATTGACCTTTTCTTTTCAGTATAATGCATGGGATCTGACTATTATATTCAGTGGGTTTTATTCTATTTTAAATGTTTAAACTACATGTTTTCAAAGACATGATTGTAAAGCCAAGTTTATGTATCAGTTGTAAAGTTTTAAAATGCTCCAACATAATGTTTAAGATGCTTTTCCTTCAGCCTTTCAATAAGACCCAGAACTAAGAATCCTGGATATCTGCATTCATTTCAAACCAGTATACATAGACAACTGTCCTGATCATATCTAAGGAATCAACACCAAAAATGAAACCGAGGAAAGGCAGGCAAGACAAATCAAAATTGCAATGATATAACAATTAACTTTTTTCTAAGTAAGAGAAAATGTACATCAGTGCTAGAATAAGAGTTTGCTAGAAAAAGAAAAGGTTAAATTTGCAGTTCAACTATTTCCCTTGGGAAAATACAAAGATAAACAAACAAGGGAAATGGAAAGACTCACTACAATATCCAAAATTCTCTCCTTTTAGGTCTTAGCAATTACCATTTCTAAGAAAGAGGAAACAGGTCATATGGATTTCCATTTCCCACCCTATACATTTATTTACAACCCAGCAATGAGTTTAGAAAAGGTGACAATGTATCAATGGCTTCAAACAAACTGTTACTTAGTTTTAGTTAAAAATGAGCTTTTAACTGCCATTTACCAAGTTATCCATAAAAATGACTTTAAAAATCAATGGTGATGTTTTAGGCTTAATGAACAATAAACATTTCTTAACCCCCAAATCACAAAGCAGTACAATTTTAAATAGAGTAATTGATTTATATTTTCTTGGAGGAGAAATGACTGAAAGCTCATACTTGGGGAAAACTAGAAAATGTGGATCTTATCAAGTGCTCAGCTAAAGTAAGAGACTGGTTTAATATGAACCAAGATCTTTCAAAAAGTTCATGTCCAAAATTTGTTTCCTTCTTTTAATTTCCTTTTTAAAAATCTAAAATTTGCCTTTTGGTTTGGCCTAGAGAATGTTAATGTGATAAATCATTAAATAACCACATATGCAATTTAATTTGCAAAGATGTATTTTGATATCAAAGTGAAATGTTAACTTTTATAGCAGAGATTTACTCTTCAGTACAGTATAAAGCCCAGATTTAAAATGTTGTCCCCACCAATACATGAATGGAAGAACAAATTTGTTTTTAGCCAGGTCAAAATGTTGGGGAGCCACAAATCTGATTTTGTTCTACCAAGTGCCTTATTAGAGCTTATAAATTTAGATGTTTTTGAATATATATCTCATCACATAAAATATGGAAATGCTCTTGCCTAAGTGCAAGGGGAAGAGAAGATGATTTAAGTGATTCATGTCTATAGGTTATATACTATCAATTATGAACTACAAGTTGAATTAAAAAACCATTTAATTAAGCACATGAAACTTGGGGACACAAAGAGGATTTCCCTTCAAGAAGAATATAATATAGTAGGGGGAAATTATATAAAGATATAAATTACAAAATAATGTTCTAAGTGTGACTTGAGTGTTATAGGAGGGATTAACTTTGGCTAGGAAAGGTAGGGAAGGCTTCGCAGGGGACATAAAAGTTAAGCAGAACCTAAGAGATAGTGGGAGATTTTACTAGGTAAGGAAAAAAGCAAGGAGAAAAAGGAAAAAGAGTGAACATGACATATAAGTAAGCAAAAAACTTCCAACATAAACAAGAAGAGGAGTATTAATATATATTTTCCCTGCCCAACAGAAAAACTTATTTCAGACACAATGCATTAATGATGTGAAATTAAAGTTACATAAAATTAGAAATATCACAGTAAAATGCTAACAAATATGGCACATCAAAAAACATACAGTGGTTCTCAACTGAAGATGGCATGGCCCTCAGGCATTTGGCTACGTTTTTAGATTGTCCCAATGACTATGCTTGTGGTTTTGGGGGTACCCCCAATGACAAACTGCTGTGTGTTAAACCATTTCACACATTTGTAAACTGGTACACCCAAAATGTCCCTAGGGCCTCTGTGAAGCAACAGTATTAGCAAAACCCTGGCTAGCATCCTTGCAGCAAAGGATCTGGCTCTAGACACAAAAGACAGAGGCAAATTCAAGCCACTGTTGTGAGAAACATAGGAAGAAAATTATAAAGAACAAACCAAAAACCTCTTATGGTGCTGATTTGAAAATATGTCCACAAATTCTTTAACATTTCCTCCTTTTTAAAAAAAATTTTTTTTTTTTTAAAATTTTAGAAAGAGAGCACGAGCGGGAGGGGTAGAGGGCAAGGGAGGGAGAATCTCAAGAAGACCCTGCACTGAGTGTGTAGTGAATGTAGGGCTCGATCTCACAACCCTGAGATCATGACCTGAGCCAAAACCAAGAGTCAGACGCTCAACCAACTGCACCATCCAGGCACCCTGATATTTCCTCCTTCTAAGAGAGTCTAATTACCATCTCCTTGAGTGTGGATTTGATTTAGTGACTAATTTGGAAGCAACAGAAAAATAGCAGGAGTGACAGTAGGTGCCTTCAAAAACTAGGTCAAAAAAGACACTGCCAGGGCGCCTGGGTGGCTCAGTTGGTTAGGTGACTGCCTTCGGCTTGGGTCATGATCCTGGAGTCCCGGGATCAAGTCCCGCATTGGGCTCCCTGCTCGGTGGGGAGTCTGCTTCTCCCTCTGACCCTCCCCCCTCTCATGTGCTCTCTCTCTCTCATTCTCTCTCTCAAAATAAATAAATAAAATCTTTAAAAAAAAAAAAAAAGACACTGCCAATTTCTTGTTTTCTCCCTTAGGTGGCTTGTTCTGGAGAAGTTACCAATCATGTCGTGAGGACAACCCAATCAGCCTATGGAGTGGGCCATCGCAAGAAACAGGGCTTCTGGGCACCTGGGTGGCTCAGTCGGGTTAAGTGCCTGCCTTCAACTCAGGTTGTGATCCCAGGGTCCTGGGATTGAGCCCCGTATCAGGTTCCCTACTCTGTTTGGGAGCCTGCTTCTCCCTCTGCCTCTGTCTCTCATGAATAAATAAATAAAATCTTAAAAAAAAGAAAAAAGAAATTGGGGGCTTCTGCCAAAAGCCACGTGAGTAAACCAACTTAGAGGCGGCTCCTCCAGTCTCAATGAAACCTTCAGAAGAGTACAGCCCTGATCAACACCCTGACTGCAACCACAAAAGAGATCCTGAGCCAGACCACTCAGCAAAGCTGCTCCTGAATTCCTGACAGAGACTGTGAGATAATAAATGTTTGTTGCTTTAAGCCATGAAATTTTGAGGTAATTTATTATGTAGCTATAATTAATATACTCCCCCCCAAAAGAAATAATACCAGATTCTTTCTTTCATTTTTAAAAGTTAAAAAAGCACCATGAGCTCATTTGATATACAATACACCACTGTGGGGGGTAAGGAGTGTGAGGTAGTAAGCCATTCTGAAGATAAAATGTTCTAAATCCATTAGTATGTTGTGGAATAATGACATTTTTTTTTAAGTCAGAGATTGTTTAAACAAAAAGAGAATAGGGAGTCTGAATAAGCAAACTTCAACAGTGTAAACTGAAGCTCAGAAATTGAATGCTGCATTTTTAATGTCCTTTTGCAGCATTCCCTCTAGCCTCTAACCTCTTTTCAGTATAGCAAAATCCTTATACTCTTTGGCAAAAACTGTTTCCCATCTCTCTCTTTTCTCTCTTTGACCCTTGGCCATTAGAGTTTAAAAGAAATTCAACTGTGAGTGCCAAGAAAGCTACTGAGGAAGAAGTTATTTCTACTAACCTGGGTGCAAATATTTGGCAGACAGAGTGCAATTTTCACCATATCAGGTAAAATGGACTGATATAAATGTTGAGCTTCTGCTTCTTCAAGTACCTGAAAACCAATAAAATATATTAGTGAATAATAACCAATGAACAAATGTTTGTTATGAAATTAAATTACATACCTGCTTTTAATAGGATCCCATAAGGCACATTATCAGTATCATTAAACACATGTAAAAGTACACCAATAGACGTGCACTAAGGTGGAACTCAGGGGAACTTACAAATTCATTTTCTTTTAAGATTTTATTTATTTATCTAACGGAAAGACAGCGAGAGGGGGAACACAAGCAGGGGGAGTGGGAGAGGGAGAAGCAGGCCTCCCGCTGAGCGAGGAGCCAGATGCAGGGCTCGATCCCAGAATCCCGAGATCACAACCCGAGCTGAAGGCAGACGCTTAATGACTGAGCCACCCAGGTGCCCTGTTTTGTTTTTTTGGTTTTTTTTTTTTAAGATTTTATTTATTTATTTGACAGAGACAGCACAAGCAGGGGGAAGAGCAGAGGGAGAGGGAGAAGAAGACTCCCCGCTGAGCAGAGAGCCTGATGCAGGACTCGATCCCAGAACCCTGGGATCATGACCTAAGCCGAAGGCAAATGCTTAACCAACTGAGCCACCCAGGTGCCCCTACAAATTCAATTTCAAACATATCTAATTTACCTGAATACCCTCTGAAAACTAATTAAGTATCCCAAATATCAAATATCTCTCATATCAACATTCACAATTAAATAAAACACTTGCAAATAAAAAAAAAAACCCAGCACATTTTGCCCTTGGTTACAACTAAAAACTGCTAGACCACTAAGGACTCTCCCAGAAACCCTCAAGAATCCATCCAGCTTCAATAGCTATAATTTTAAAAAATCACCATAAAAACCCTACTAATTATTTCAGAGCAGTGTATATTTTTCAAATTTAACCTACTTGGGTAGTAAACAATGAGGTTTCTGATGACCTTAGAATTTTTCTTTCTAGGCATCCTTGGGAAGTTAAAACCACAATTCCCACATCATAATTTGAAGCACAAAAAAGACAACATTCCTAGCCCATTTTTGTCTTTTATAATTTCCCATCCCCACAGGCTTTAGAAATTACTTTAGGTCTTTTGATCTAATTTCTCTCTAAAAATCAGGGTATGTCTTTAAAAGTATTGAAAATGAAAACACCTTTAATTTGGAAATTAACCAATTTGGAATTAACCAATTAAACATTCGGAAATTAATCTGTTAAGTCAGGATTAAAGTAAAACATTTATCAACTTAAAATTACATTTGAACTAAAGGAGGTCTCACTTTTAATCCAGTCTGATTCTGTCATTATTACAAAGAAAAGAAAACTGAGGCCAAGGAGGTTACCTGATTATCCCAGCTTGAGAAGGTCAATTATCAACTAAATCAAAACTAGAACCCAAGTGTTCCCACCTCTACTCCACTGCCCTCCTCACTTCTCTACGTGAAAGGGATTAATTAGGATACAGACTCTTTACAAACCTACAGACTTTCTTTGCTATAAGCTGGAATAAAGGAATATTCATTCATCTATCTGCAGCCGCACAAGGTATGTGTGTAAATATAAAAGGTAACAATTTAAATCCACTCTGGTTTTACAGAGAATTTCTAACACTAAGAACTGTCTTTATACCAATATGCTAAAAATCCAACCTATGCTCACCTCCCTCTTTAAATTGGGACAGTGGGAAAACTAATACTGAGAATGAAAAGAAAGATACCTGCAATTCATGGAGTTTGGGATTCAATCACAGATATAAAGAAAACTAAGTAAATGAACAACACAAGACAATTATTAATTCTGGGGAAAACAAAAAGTTGTGCAAGAGTGGAAAAGCAATCATATCTTAGACATGTATAGTGCTTTTACTATCCTGCTTTAAAAAAACAGAATATTGATCTTAATTGAAATAATGATAACTATGGTAGGAAAATGGGAAGTAGAAATAAGGTTTGCGTTAATGGTGAAGGGGGAAGTGAACAATAGCTAAATCCTAATCCTCTATAATGGGAAGTTAACACAATTTCTTAAAAAAAAAGGGTAGAGTTCATTGTGGTTAAATGGCTGCCTCTTCATTATAAGTTTCTTTAATAAAAATAAAAACTAAATTAGTCATAGAAGGCATCCTACCGTTTTAGAGGTACACATCAAAGATACTTGCTTTCCTTTACCTGAAAATGCATAAAACATACTAACACATTTGTTTAAAATATTCAAACTCTTCTTATTTATAACTCATCTTTTGCTTTTAAAAACATATTTTGAGGGGCACCTGGGTGGCTCAGTCGTTAAGCGTCTGCCTTTGGCTCAGGTCATGATCCCAGGGTCCTGGGATCGAGCCCCGCATCGGGCTTCCTGCTTGGCGGGAAGCCTGCTTCTCCCTCTCCCACTCCCCCTGCTTGTGTTCTCTCTCTCGCTGTCTCTCTCTGTCAAAATAAATAAATCTTAAAAAAAAAAAAAATTTTATTAAAAAAAAACATATTTTGAAATAATTATAGATTCACAGGAAGTTGCAAAAATAGTATAGAGGAGCGCCTGGGTGGCTCAGTCATTAAGCATCTGCTTTGGCTCAGGTCATGATCCCAGGGTCCTGGGATCAAGTCTTGCATTGGGCTCCCTGCTCTGAGGGAAGCCTGCTTCTCCCTCTCCCACTCCCCCTGCTTGTGTTCCCTCTCTCGCTGTCTCCCTCTCTGTCAAATAAAGAAATAAAATCTTAAAAAAAAAAAAAAAATAGTATAGAGAGATCCAGTTTACCTTCCCCCAGTTTCCCTTAATGGTTCCATTTTACAGAACTATAACAATATCAAAACCAGGAAATTAAAACTGGTACAGTGTGTGTATCACTCTATGCTATTTTTATCACATGTACATTTGTGCAACCAACACCAAAATCAAAATACAAAACTGTTTCACTACATCTCTCTCTCCTGCTATTCATTTAGCCACACCTTTCTTCCTCCAACCATTCCTAAAGCCCTAGCAACCATGTATGTTTCCCATCTCTATAATTTTGTTATGTTATATAAATGGAATCAAATAGTATATGTCATTTTAAGATTGACTTTTTCAGCCAGCATAATGCCCTTAAGATCAAATCAAGTTGATACAAGCATCAATAGTTACTCCCCTCTTACTGTTGAGTAGTATTCCATGGTATCAATATACTACAGTTTGTTTAACCATTCATTTACTGAGGGACATTTTGGTTGTTTCCAATTTTTGGCTGTCACAAATAAAGCTGCCTTTTACTTTCAACCTGCCTATATCATTATGTCTGAACTGATTTCTTATAAAGCGCATATAGTGCATCACTTTTTTATTCACTTTGTAAATCTCTTTCAATTGGCAGATTTAGACTATTTACATTTAATCATGAATATGTTAGCGAATACTCACTTCATTTTTTATTTTCTATTTCTTTTATCTGTTCTCTTTTTCCTTCCTTCCTATGGGTTACTTAAACATATTTTAGAATTCCATTTTTATTAATCTAAAATGTTTTTTAGTATATCTCTTCGAATAGATTTTATTGGCTGTTCTAGACATTACATTATATATAACTTATCACAGCTTATTGGTGTCAACATCTTAACAGTTCCAGTAGAGAAATTTTACCTTTGTTCAAGTCCCTTTACCCTCTCCCCATTTATAATATAATTGTCTTCAATATTTCCCGACATACACTGAGAACCACAGTGTTATAATTATTGAAAAATGGTTAAAGAGAAAATGTCAAACACAATTTAGAATACTCAAAAAAAAAGTCTATTTACTACATGTTGACTCTTTCTGTTGTTCTTTCTTCCTTCCTAATGTTCCAGAATTCCATCTTTTATCATTTCCTCTCTGTTTCAAGAAATCCCTTTAGACATTCTTTTAGGATAGGTCTACTAATGACAAAGTCTCTTCCTTTTCCTTCACCTGAGAATCATGGTTTCCCCTTTATTCTTGATGAATATTTTTATTGGATATAGAATTCTGGGTTGACTTTTCTTTCCCTTTATTCCTTTGAAAATATTGTATCAATTCCTTTGGTCTCCATGTTTCCTGATGAGAAATCCACTATCAAATTGTTTTTCTCCTACAGGCCATGTGTCATTTCTCTCCTAATGTTTCAAATGTTTTCTTTGCCTTTTAAGAAGTCTGACTATATGTCTTGGCATGGATTTCTTGGGGTTTATCCTGTTTGGGGTTCTCTTGGTTTCTTCAAGCTGTAGGTTTATGTCTTTTGTAAAATTTGGGAAAATTTCAACTATTATTTCTAGTTTTTAGCTACTATTTCTTCTATTTTTTTTCAGATCTGACCTCTTTCTCCTCTCTTTCTAGTACTAAAATGACATGAATGTTAGATCTTTTGTTATAGTCGCAAAGGTCCTTAAATTGTTTGTTTGTTTGTTTTTTGCCAGTCTATTTTCTTTGTGTCATTCAAAATGAGTAATTCTGTTGTTCTTTTTCAAGTTCACCATTTCTTTCTTCTGTCATTCCATTTCCTCATTGAGCTCATCCATTGCATTTCTTTTTTTTTTTTAAAGATTTTATTTATTTATTTGACAGAGAGAGACATAGCGAGAGAGGGAACACAAGCAGGGGGAGTAGGAGAGGGAGAAGCAGGCTTCCCGCGGAGCAGGGAGCCCGATGTGGGGCTTGATCCCAGGACCCCGGGATCACGACCTGAGCCGAAGGCAGACGCTTAACGATTGAGCCACCCAGGCGCCCCTCATCCATTGCATTTCTTTAAAAATTTCAGTTATTGTATTTTTCAGTTCTAAAATTTCTATTTGGTTTTTCTTTGTAGCTACTATCTATTTCCTGAAACTATTTTTCATTGCTCATTGAAGCCTTTTGTGATGACTGCTTTAAAATCTTGTCACACAATTCTAACATCTGTTTATCCTGGGGTTGGGGTCCATTGATTGTCTTCTCATTTCAACTCAGATTTTCCTGATTCTTGGTAATGAGTCATTTTTTATTGGAATCTGGATATCTTGGGTATTATGTTAGGAGATTCTGGATCTTATTTAAATCTTGTTTTAGCAAGCCTTCTGTAACAAAGGAAGGCAAGAGCTGCCTCATTACTGCCAGTTCAGAGTAGAAACTCAGGCCCTCTACTTATGAGGAGTGGGGAAGACATCTTGTGCCACTGGGTGGAGGTGAGAGTTCAAGCTCCCTGCTAGACGTCTACTGTACTTTTCTAGGGCCCCACAGACCCTAGCTGGTCAGTCTTTTCTCTACCTTTCAGAGTCTTCTTATATTTATATAGTGTCCAGGGTTTTTAGCTGTATTTAGCAGAAGGATGGGGAGAAATGTCTACCGAAACATTTTTAACCTAAAGACATTTAAACTTTACGTGTCTAAATGGGCTGACAGCTTCTCCTCTGGGTACCTGTCCTTGTCTTTTAAAACTGACATACCAAGTAGTTGCTGCCATGCTTTGCTGATGGTCACAAGCTTTAAAATATCACTTATTTATCTGATAAAACGTTACTGCACTGGACTTCTTCACAACTGTCAACACTTCAGAGCTATGTCTAAATGCTGCTTTGGAAACGCAAATGAGAACATAAAAAAACATCATTCAAGAACATAACCAACCCAACTACTGTTTGAGAGAGAATGTATAATTTAAAAACCTACCATGATCTTACGCCTTCTCACATACTATATTTTTATGCAAATGCTACCTTTTATAAATTATTTATTATTAATCTATACAATGTAAACCAAGATATAAATAATGAAAGGTTTTTAAAATGTAAGTCATTTCTTTACTTCCAGAGTAGCAAGAACCTTAAACAATAAATAGTAAATGTTTACTTATAATACAGCATATATTATGTTTATTTGTTTTTTTTTTTTTTTAAGATTTTATTTATTTATTTGAGACAGAGAGAATGAGAGACAGAGAGCATGAGAGGGAGGAGGGTCAGAGGGAGAAGCAGACTCCCTGCCGAGCAGGGAGCCCGATGCGGGACTCGATCCCGGGACTCCAGGATCATGACCTGAGCCGAAGGCAGTCGCTTAACCAACTGAGCCACCCAGGCGC
>NC_138374.1:35799811-35821105 GCF_054177405.1 Leptonychotes weddellii | reverse complement strand
TGGGTGGCTCAGTTGGTTAAGCGACTGCCTTCGGCTCAGGTCATGATCCTGGAGTCCCGGGATCGAGTCCCACATCGGGCTCCCTGCTCGGCAGGGAGTCTGCTTCTCCCTCTGACCCTCCTCCCTCTCATGCTCTCTGTCTCTCATTCTCTCTGTCTCAAATAAATAAATAAAATCTTTAAAAAAAAAAAAAAAAAAAAGACTAGATGCCAGGGCTTTGCTTGCCAGGTTTTAGAGAATGAGCACTGCCCAAGAAACTGGAAGACTACAGTCAGAGGCGCAGAGCTGCATTTACTCTCTCTGTATTAACAAAAATTCCTGAATTCTTTATTTCCTCATCTATAATAAGGATAATTCTAACTCTGTTTAACTTACAGAGTTATGAAGGCTCAGATGTAACAGGGTTTTATGAATTCTAAAGCCCCACATACAAATGCAAAATAATAATAGTAATAATCTAATGAGCCAGTAATTCACGACCTTTCTGGAGCCTCCCTCTTCCTTCATCACCCCCACATCAATTAACTGCCAAGTCCTACTGACTGATCCAGTAGGAACTTAGATACTCATTACCTCCTCTTAATCACAACTACTAAGCTACCCTGACTCAGCCCTTCGTCCAATCTCCCCCAGAGTGCTACAGTAATCTAACTGCTGCCCTACTGCTGGCCCACCTTCAGTTTCTGCACAAGTACACCCTGGTGTGTCCCTGTTCCACTTGAAAGCTTTCAATGGCTTTTTATTGCCTTTACAATACAGTATAATTCTTTGAACTAATAACCAATTATCTGGCCTTAGATGCTTGTCTAGTCTTCCTTAGCACACATACACACCACCTTGTGTGCATTTTACATACTAGGCAACTCAGCAATTTACTCTTCTTGAGTACCTACCTGTGCTGCCACAGATACAATTTGTGCTACACCTACAATATCTTTCCTACTCATCTATAAAACTTACCTAACCTTTTGATGTCTTGTTCAAACAACATGTTGCTTCAAAGTCTATTCAAACTGATTTGCCAGCTAGAAGGTAACTTTACCTCTTGCAATTTATCTGTACTTTTTTTCACAAGACACTTAAGACTTTCTTCTTTATATTGTAGTTATTTATGGATATGCCTACTAGTGCTTACTAGAAGTTCCTTGAAGATAAGATTTATGGGGGCACCTGGGTGGCTCAGTTAGGCATCTGCCTTCGGCTCAGGTCATGATCGCAGGGTCCTGGGATCGAGCCCCATGTCGGGCTCCCTGCTCAACAGGAAGTCGGTTTCTCCCTCTCCCTCTGCCCACGCATGCATGCGTGCTCTCTCTCTCTCTCTCAAATAAATAAATAAATAAATACTAAAAAAAAAAAAGATTTATGTTGATTCACTATGCCTAGAACACTGATATTCATATGTAACATTCTCAATAAAAATATCTGTTCAATTAACTGAAATTTTCTATCACAAAGCTCATCCTCTTCCTCCTCTCTACTGCCTATGAGAATCTCCACTGCTTAGGGCAAATACTAGAGTTTCTTTCCTTCTTTCTTTGCCTTGTTTTTTTCTTTTTAAGGAAAAGTAAATTAAACTGTATATGGAGTGAGCTTTCTATAATATACCTAAAACTTAATGGGGCTACCTCTAGAGATCCCAAGTCTGAGAGACAGGTTCATATTTCAAAAATTAAAAAGAGGGGCATATAGGTGGCAGTTAGTTAAGCAGCAGAATCTTTGGTTTCGCTCAAGTTGTGTTCTCGGGGTCATGAGATTGAGCCCCGTGTCGGGCTCTGTGCTCAGCATGGAGTCTGCTTGGGACTCTCTCCCTATCCCTCTCTCCCTACCCCCCTGCACACCCTCTTTCTCTCTCTAAAAATAAATAAATCTTTAAAAAAATTAAAAAGAAATAACATAAGTCAGAATTATCAAGATCTTTCAGATCCACTTATTCTTCAGGCATGTCTTTAGACTACAAAATTAAATGTTAGCGAGAAAAAAGCCAATTATAGCACTAAATTATGTAAGGGTAAAAAAATCAACTGGAGAAGGTGAATGTTTCTAACATTTATTTGTGCGTGACTAAGGCTGACACTTTGAAGAGAAGAATGTGACAGCTTACAAGAAAACAAACTCACTCACTCCCCCTTAATTTCAGAAGGCTCATGCAA
The DNA here is from genome assembly GCF_054177405.1 of Leptonychotes weddellii. Taxonomy (NCBI): domain Eukaryota; kingdom Metazoa; phylum Chordata; class Mammalia; order Carnivora; family Phocidae; genus Leptonychotes; species Leptonychotes weddellii. Next base: position 35,818,955 of record NC_138374.1, on the reverse strand, counting down.
GTCTGACAGGCCAACCACAGGGTGATCTCTCATGTGTATCATCCATGACAATTACAGCTTCAATAAAAATGTTCCCCAAATTTTAATAAAGCCCTACTGGTTTTCAGGAAATAGCTAGCCTAACATTTTCATATTTAAGAAAGTATATTTCAGAAATTAGTGAATTATTTTGTGCACCTATTTAAGACCGTCTAAAATTGTTATCTTAAGGCAGCAAAAGAGGTACAAAATGAATGTTGTGGAGGATAACAAGGTGATATGAAAGGGTGAGTGCTAACAAGGGTCAGTGCTGGTGGCACAGGGAAGAGAGCTGCACTGAGAAGCCACCCTGACTCTCTATCATCTTTGCTTTGATTTGGTTTTCCTCTTTAAACAGCTATTAAGAGTTCCCCTATGAATTTTCAAAGTGCTATGACTAAATCTGGGGAGCACTGATAAAAATCACAGCTCATTATAAGCATTTGAAATGATTTAAGGATAATGCAAAAGAGGCTTCAAAGTATTTATCTTGTAACTTACACTGGAAATAATCTGTTATTAATTTGATAGTTATTTAATATGGGGTAAATCAGGCTGCTATAGGCACTTCCTCTTCTTCCCCATCATTGGTTGTCAGCAACAGAAGGAAAAAAAGGAAAAACAGTGCTAAGCAGTGGAACCTCCTTTTATTCCAAATCTCCAAGCCCATAGCCAAGCTCGTATTAGACAGTATAGGCAAGAGAAATCAGGAAGGAGGTGAGAAAGGGCTCTCCCAGAGGGTCCTCACAATTCCATTTCTAGCCTCTCCCAATCACTGTTTTGTTGCTCATGACACAACTCTGCACTATTTTCTCTCTTCATTCAGAAAACCAGTCACCATTGCCTTAAAATTCACAGGTTTTGTAGATGGAAATTTCACCATCATGTACTCCTAAATTGAAATAATTAACAACTAATCTGGGAAACACCAATTTAGGAAGAGTATCTTCATCCAGTTCTTAAACTATGCCTCTAATCAACAACTGCCACAATATCTCCTACACAAATTTCATTGGATTATACATGAATAAAATTGTGTAGGTTTATGAAACATGAAGGAAGCTCTTCTCTAAACAGTATTTACTGATAATGACAATCTTTTTTCATGCTAATAATAAAATGCACAGATTATTCTTACCTTAGGACAAAGCATAATAACGCATCCTCATTATCCTCTGTCTCCAAAGAAGAATTTACTTCTCAATACTGTTATGGTAAATGATTATCCTTTAGGGAACAATCCCACACTAGCACAAGATGCTCTGATAGGTCTTTTTCATCTCTCACTCCTATTACCGTATGACTACATGGCCATATCCATCAATCACGTTAGCAAACACCACCAAACCACGACGCTATTACATACAAGCCAAAAGATATTTTCAATACCACAGAGTCACACTGTTATCCATCTTTTATAGCCAGGCAATCAAACTGAACATGACAAGATTTCAGAGAAATAGCTAATGGTAATGTAAGTTTTCTAGTCCTGGAAGCAAGATGAACTTAATTCATTCAAGAAATGTAAGCGAGTAGTAACTTCAATCTTTTACTATAATTTATACTTTTAAATTTAATGAGAATATTTTTGAACTATAAGAAATACTTCAAAATTACTTATTTTTAGTAACTTTTTTTTTTTAAGATTTTATTTATTTATTTGGCAGACAGAGAGAGACAGTGAGAGAGGGAACACAAGCAGGGGGAGTGGGAGAGGGGGAAGCAGGCTTCCCACAGAGCAGGGAGCCCGATGCGGGGCTCAATCCCAGGACCCTGGGATCATGACATGAGCCGAAGGCAGACTCTTAACGACTGAGCCACTCAGGTGTCCCTAGTTTTAAGTAACTTTTAAGATAGTTCAAAGACAGCTTCTCACACACCACTAGAAAAATAATTTGCCATATAAACCAAGTAATGTGCATACATATATATTATAGTGCTTAATTCTTAATTTAATTCTTAAATTATACAGCATGAATTAAAAATCAATATTATTAGTCCAAGCTTCGCTCTTATTAACAAGGCTAAACACACCTATTTTTCCCAAAAAGGTTTGAGGGCACCCCCTGGTGGCAGATTCTTTGGAGGAAAAAATTACGTTAAGTAGTAGAAAACAAATGCTATTACAATGAAAATATCTTTTTTTTTTTTAAGATTTTATTTATTTATTTGACAGAGAGTGACACAGCGAGAGAGGGAACACAAGCAGGGGGAGCAGGAGAGGGAGAAGCAGGCCTCCTGCTGAGCAGGGAGCCGGATGCGGGACTAGATCCCAGGACTCTGGGATCATGACCTGAGCCGAAGGCAGACGCTTTTAACAACTGAGCCACCCAGGTGCCCCACAATGAAAATATCTTTTTAAAAAACTGACCAGACTCTACTCAACAACTCAGTTATTTCAGGCAATATCCAATGTAGAAAAAAATTCAAAATGTGATCAAAGAATGTTAAGAAATCTCTGAAGCTCCCTATGAAAAAATCTGACAACCAGTGGCTTCCAGGTAGTAAGACCAGCAAGATGTCCATCACAGAAGGAACCTGAGAGATGACCCCGTCCAGTACAGAAGAAACCTTTCTAGCCACCAGCCACACGTATTGACTAAGCATTTGAAATGTGGCCAGTGTGACTGAGCAACTGAGTTTCATATTTTATTTCACTTTACTTTTTAAATTTAATTTATTTATTTGACAGAGAAAGCGAGAGAGGGAACACAAGCAGGGGGAGTGGGAGAGGGAGAAGCAGACTTCCCGCCGAGCAGGGAGCCCAATGTAGGGCTTGATCCCAGGACCTTGGGATCATGACCTGAGCCGAAGGCAGACGCTTAATGACTGAGCCACCCAGGTGCCCCTTTATTTCACTTTAAACGGCCACATATGGCTTTGGCTACTGTTTGGACAATACAGATCCAGTCCTATTTGCTACTGTTATTCCATTGCAGAGAAAGTCACCAGAGCAATCCAAGGAAGTTTCAAAAGTTTCCAGACATATGTAGAACTGGACGGTACAAATACATATGACTAAATCTATACCTTTTTGTTTGGGGATTTTTAAGTGCAACTATTTTAATTCAACTGCACTGAGCTACTTTGGGTAACTGCAATTCATTTTAGAATACAAATGAGTTTGAAAACGGTCAGATATTCCTTTTGAAATAATTTTGGCTTTATAGTCTATATAAAACTGAAGATTTGTGACAACTGGTATAGCATTTAGCTGCATCAAATAAAATAGATTAAGAGTTCAGGCTCAATTATCACCTGCAGCATTCATTCTTTTCTTACATGTAGAGAATAAGAAGGTAAATGGGTCCTTGGACTGTGGATTAGCTGAGCTCAGGAATCCAAGAAAGAGAACAGCCCAGGAGGCCCCGCCTCTACTTTATACTTAACTCTAGTAGTGTGTTGCTATTTAGTTCAAGCACCTATTGAGCACTCACTTTGTCTGGGACATCATATTGAGTACTGCGAGCAATAAAGACAGACAACGCAAGGTCTCTGTTCTCTAGAAATTCACTACCTTTTAGGGTAAAAATGTCATATAAACAACCATAAGGGTTGTGTGTGCTGACCGCACTTTTTCTGATACCAACTACCAAACTCAAATGGTCAAGTATCACTTTACACAAATAATTCCTAAATCTTCCATTAAGAAACTGTGGTTTAAGACTCACATTTGTGTGTTAATCTACTCTTCTTGAATATCTTGAATTTAGTTCAAGAAACATTTACTGAGCACCAGCAATAAGCTAGAAAACACTAAGATGCCCTAGAGAAGTTCAGGCTCATGAAGGGCGCAGACACTTTGTAGACAGATCAGGTGTTATGCGACAAGTTCATGGAGGTACTACTGTGAGCACAGAGACGAGTTTTTGGTAGATAAAAATACTTTCCTCTCTGGGAAGAGAGGAAAGAGTTCTTGGAGGAGATAAAGACTGCTGAGTCTGGACAGGTGGATTAAGAGCAAGCCAACAGCATGCCAAGGAATCGTAAGCAACAGTCATTAGAATATCAGGTTTGGAGCAGTGAAGTGGCAAGAAATGATGCTGGAGAAGTGGCAAAGGCAAGGCCATGGAACATCATAAATATCACCCAGGAGAGTTGAAAATAGATGAGGTGCCACATAAGGTTTGAAGATATATGCTTCAGAGAGCTGTGTGTGAGCAGCATGAAGGATGGATTTGAAGGGAGCAACACTGAACATGGGGGTCAGCTGGATGACTGGTGCAATATACCATCTGAGTCATAAAGACGGCATGGATTAGACAAGTATAGTAGAAATAGAGGTGAGGCTCAAGAAGTGCTTAGGAAGTAAAATTATGGTGTCTTAATATAAGAAGCTGACAGAGAAAAAGAGCTGAAGATAGAGATCTGAATGTGCCCAGCATTAAGTGGTATTTAAAGCTCTTGGCACTAGGTTAAGTGATAGGGACATAACAAAGAACAAATCAAATCACAGCCTCCTTCAAGGAAGGCTAAGGGAGATGAACAAGGAAAAAGTCCATAACAGAAGTAACAGGGGCAGTAAAGATGGGCAAGTGTTAATCAGGCCTTTGGGAGAAGGGTGAGGCCAGAAAAGATAAGAGTGACATCTGTATCCTAAAGTATAATTCTATTTTGGACTTGCCGAATTTAAGGAATGGAATAAAACTAGCTTTTCCTTTGAGATAACAAGAAAGAGATGAATAAATAATATTGAAAACCTAAAATAAAGGAACTGAAAAAATTTACCTTTTAGATGTCTCTGAGGTGTGAAGTAGGAACAGATGGACAGTAGAGTGCACGTGAAGATTAGAAAACACTGCGAAGGTTCAGAACCAAAGAGTAATGAGGAAAAATATACACAAGACAGCAAAAAAGAACCAAAGGCCAAGTTAAGATTCAATAACAGGGACTCTCAGTAAGGCCTATCAAAAAAATTTATGATTTATTTCCTGCTTTCCTCCCTCCTTCCTTCCCTTCCTTTTTTTTTCAGTAAAGAGGAAAGGAAACAGGTAGCCAGATGCTATCAGAGTTGAAAACGAGCAGATACTAAAGATCAATGAGAATCAGATGAAAAAACAGACTCCAGGTACCAGGCTGGGCAGGAAGAGAAAGGCAGGGGAGAGCCAACAGACTACAACTGTTTTGCAAGGTGTGTTCCATGGAATACCAGCTATAAGGGAAATCATAAGTTATTATACAGAAAAGGGTACTATTTGTAAGTAAGTTTGGGAAACAATGTTTAATTAAGCAAAACTAAGCAGGTTTCATTACTCTAACACTCCTCAGAACTATTCCCAGTAGGAGAGTAGATTATGCAGCACATTAACTTGACCATTCAATCCTTTATTTACAGTATGTGAGCAACATAACATGGGAAACAGTGGCCCAGAAGAAAAGAGATAGAAGCAGCAGACTTAAAAACAGAGTACAGCAGGAATATGTGAATTGAAGACTAGGAGGCTATGGTAAGAGAGTAGTTCAGAACTCATGACTTCAGTGAAGGAATTGGCCCTGGGGATAACCAGGTCCAAATTGTGACCATACATGGTCATATAGGTTAACACAGTAGTGGGTCTCACATATAGACTCCAGTCAGACTAGTACTAGTTGATGACTAGTGTCATCCACATGAATATCAACCCAAGTTGCTCAAGTTGACATCAATAACAGGGCTTAGAGGGAAAGAGGTGTCAAAGACGGGCAGATAACAAGGAAAGAGGAGACATAACCAGATGGCAAAGGATTCAAGGGAACAAAGGCTGTTGGACATTCGTATGTGACCTCCCAAAGTCAGGGTGCCCGATGCCAGATCTGAGGCCACAGGCCACTAAAGCCACCTTTTTCCAGAGAATTTGTCTTAGCTTCTCTTCTACCTATAATTCAAATCTTTGAACTTAGTGGGCCCCCCTAGCTTTACTCAACTGGGGTCTATGATGATTCTATTCTGCCCCTTTCCCTAAGCATTTCTAGCTGACCTTATGTTTGGGTGGTATGTCTGACTCAGCTCCTCTCTAAGTGGTAAGTCAAGGCTGGCTCTGATAGCATGCGCCACAGGGCACAGATGAAAAAGGAGACCCACGCCAGCCCAGGTCTACAAGCATCACCCTGGGCTTTCACAGATCTAGGACAGGGTTAAACAATTCAACAATGTAGTGGGGTTCAGCACTGGCGGCTGAGGAGAAAAACAACTCCTCTTCAGAGAAGGAAAAACTGCCACTCAGAAAAGCTCCTTCAGCTAAGATAAAAAGTTGAGGGACAGCTACTATTCAAGATGTTTGAAAATAAATGGTAGAGTAGTGCAGTCGTTCTCAAACTTTTATATACATCAGAATTAACTGAGGGCTTGTAAAAACACAGATGGCTGGGCCTTGCCCCAGCAGTTTCTAATTCAGTAGGTCTAGGGTGGGGCAGAATTTACACTTTTAACAAGTTCCCAAGTGATGCTGTCTGCTGGATCAGGGACCGTACCTTGAGAACCACTACAGTAGAGTAGGGTTTCTTGATCTTGGCTCTACTGACCTTTTGGGGTAGATAATTCTGTTATGGGGAGTGTCATCCTGTTCACTGTAAGATGTTAAGTGGCATCCATTGCCTCTGTCTACCAGAGGCCAGTAGCACCCCCCTCCCAGTTGTGAGAACCAAAAATGTCTCCCGGTATTGCCAAGTGTCCCCTGGGAAGCAGAATCACTCTTGAATGAGAGCTACCACAACCAACTATAGTAGTTAAGAGCTGAAATTGGAGTGAGGGGCTCCTGGGTTGAAATCCTGGCTTTATCACTTGAGCAAGTTACTTAAACTCCCTAAGCCTTGGTTTTCAGTTCTTTATTTGTAAAATGGAAATGTTAATGGTGTTTACCTAATGGGGTAGCTGTGATAATTAAATGAGATAAAACATACCACTTACACCATACTTAGTACATAGTAAAGCTCCCAAATACAAGGACTGCCACCGTCGCTATCACAGATAACCAAACAGGATATTACAGCAAACACCAAGGAGATCAAGTACACAGGGGACCTTGGAGAAAGGGTTAAGTTTGGGAGGAGATAGGGCTAAGCCCAGAATGGGTAAAGGTTTGCAAGTGAACTGAAGCTGAAAGTCTGCAACTTAAGCTATCTAAGCTGTCGGCTAGAAGGAAAGGATTATAAAGGAAGACAGATGTCAACTATGGGGAAAGAGGTTGAGTATTTGCTGCTCAACCAGTGAGCTGTGATGTAAGCACTTTTAATATTCCATTCCCAATGGAAGATGCCTTTGTGCTACAGACTGAATGCCTGTGTCTTCCCTAAATTCATATGTTGAAACCTATTCCTGCAATGTGATGGTATTTGGATGTGGAAATTTAGGGAGGTTATTCAAGTCATGAGGGTGAAGACATCTTGAATGGGATCAGTGCCTTTATAAAAGAGACCTTAGAGAGCTCCCTTGCTCCTTCTGCTTTGTGAGGACATAGCAAGAAGACAGCCATCTACGAATCAGGAAGCACAGTCTCACCAAACACCAAATCTGCCAACACTTTGATCTAGGACTTGAGAGCCTCCAGAACTATGAGAAATAAATTTCTGTTGCTTATAAGCCACCCAGTCTATTGTAGTCTGTTACTAGCAGTCTGAATGGACTAAACCACCTTGTTTACCTCTGAGCTGGGCTTCCCAGGACTGAGGTGGATTGTACCAACAGCATCCCTTGGGACTTCATTTGAAAATATTCTATATTTCACTATGCTGGAAATAGTTCTTGTTGCAGAAAGTGTCTTTTTACAGTGCTTTTCAAGTATTCAAAGAGCATCTGAGGCAACAAGGTACTATGCCACTAAGCTTACTAAAAAATTCTTTAACACTATAAAGAATAATTGCTCAGACAGTTTAGAACCTGAATGCCTCGTGCAGTTAATCATTACCTGTCATTGCCATAGCGATAAGTTATGGGTATGTACCTTTCACAAATAGTACCAACAGTAAAATACGGAAAAGATTATTAGCTCAGTCCTCATTAGATGCAGCTACGATGCTACACTGGCACTAATGAAGTACTCCCTGCATCAAGAAGACAATGGACCCATTTAGCCTTCATTACCAAGTTTACTGCATTGTTGTTACAGACCACACATTGAAACAGTTTATAAATTTGAAAAACAGATTTACATTCTGTTTTTATTTCCTTTTATCTTCAGATATTATATACCACAAAATCTTTCTGGTTGCTAAATATGGGATCTTACATGTAAATAAAAGTGTTAGCAGCTTACCTAAAAGAAACATAGTAGGAGCATAAGAAGAGTATATGTAAATTAATTAGCAGGAATTATAAATAAAGGCATTACAGTCAACTGAATAAAAACAAAACAAAAAACACTTCAAACTAGTTGATAGAAATATAAATCATGAAAAAGATTAAAACACAGAATTATTATCACCACTCTAACAGAGTAAATTTCTGGATAATAAAATCAATGCCACAGCAACATTTAAAAGTAATGGCTTCCATAGCTATTTGAACCAAATGATTAAGGTTGGAGTCACAGGACACTAATGTACTAGCTTTATTTCCTTATTGGAATAAAGAAGAAATTCCACTGAATGGATTTTCACTTTTGGGTATCTATACTTTCCATCCTCCTTGTCCTCTACACACATAAATACAACACAGACAGTGTTTCACAAACACAAAATAACACTAACTTCATCAATGACCCAGTGCATGGAGACTAAGACTGATCATCCATAATAACTCAACAAGTTTATAAAGCAAGGTGCCTAGTTCCAACTGGAGCAATCAGTCCTATGGAATATGTGCCATTTAAAATAAATCATGAATCTGATACTCTCAACATATGCTCTGATCCAAAAGCATACCTTAACCAAACTAGGGGGGAAAGTCCATATTTCATATATGAGTCTAAAATTTAATATTTTAGTGACTATGATTAGCTCTCTTTTGGCTCCTACAGTTCTCATGAATTAAATTAAGTCAAAAGCTGTAAAGCAATGCAGACCTTATTGTTTGTAGAGACTGTGAGTCACCAGGGGAAGAAGTCCAAAAAGGCTAAATTTCCACTGAACTCCAAATCAGAGGTTTGAAAGCTAGAGAAATAAAGACATTAGCTGTAGTCTTATGAAACATTCAAGGCTGCTTTCATTTGATTAGGAATTTGCTACAGGCTCTTTGTGACAAATATAACAAGGACACTTTAAATCTTTTAAGCTTAGACGAAAGATCCAGAAAACAGATTAGCTATGAAGAATTGCATTTAGAATTGGAAGCTAACGAGTAATGTGTTTATATACATTCAGAAGGTTACTTCTGCATTACCAAAAAAAAAAAAAAGGCTATTGTGGCTGCAATCTTTACTGGTTATTGGTTAAGGAAAATTGCTCTGATTTGAAATAGTGATTACAACAACCTGTTGCCTTATATCACCATTTCCCAAACTACTCTAGAAAACACTAATGTTCCATGATATGTTTATAGAGATGGGGGGGGGGGCGGCACTGTGGAGAGAGAAAAAAGAAAAAAATCCTCTAATATTTTTGTTCTAAAATTTTTAACAGAGAAAAAAATACTAAGCACATCTGACATAGTTATTATTAGATAGGCTGCCCTTAATAGTATGTCATGCCCCAGAAAGCCAGGGAGTCCACAAGATACCACTTATACACAAATGTATTGATATTTAAGTGATACATAAACATGCTACTATTATGTTTTAGGCTATTTAATGAGAAATGATTTATGCTATAATTTTTGCCTAATAATTTTAACATACTTTAACTTTTTTAAAGATTTTTTTTTTTTTTATTTTGAGAGAGAGAATGAGAGACAGAGAGCATGAGAGGGAGAAGCAGACTCCCTGCCGAGCAGGGAGCCCGATGCGGGACTTGATCCCGGGACTCCAGGATCATGACCTGAGCCGAAGGCAGTTGCTTAACCAACTGAGCCACCCAGGTGCCCAACATACTTTAACTTTTTAATCACAATTTCTTCCAGTCATAACATTATACATGTAAGATGAACTTTTTCTATAATCTATTTTAATACAAGCTTATATTTTTTCTGTTATGTCAATAATTATCATTTTTAAAGTTCCCAATAATTATAATTTTAATGTAGTGTTCACATGAGTTCAAAATACTATTTTAGTTAAACACAGGTATAACAGTATATCCCTCAATTTTGGAGACAATACATTCTGATGTAATTGTCTTTAAATTTAATTACTTATGAAGAACTCTGAAGGAAAAGGCATAATTTGCTCCACTTAGTTTGCATCCTTCAAAACTCAATATGACTCCCATTTACCTTTTAAAGTTAAGTAGCACACTAAAAAATGCTAGTTCATTACTGATGGATTTATACACCCTCATTTATGGGGAAAAAGGCTTTACACCCAGCCTTTCTCTGACAAGTCATAGGATACCAGCTGATAGGATAACACATATACAGTATTTTAATAACTACAACAAAAGTAAAAGATGCACAGTCTCTGAGTTGTAATAAAGGATTTATTGCATATGTATGAGGTATAGACTTCATGCTGTATTTACTAAAAAACAACAACAACAACAACAAAAACCTGTGGCTTTCAAAGAGGAATATATTACTAGTCTAATCACGGTAACAAAACCTTTCTACTTTAAAGTGTTTTTCCATTTTTTATTTGTAAATTCTTCATTCCTGTACTCCTATCTCTCACTCTCTTTTAGCAGTCACAGATGTGATAATAATAAAAATAATAAAAACCCCTCATTTTGTTATTTATGGCAGCCTTTATAAACCAACAGAAGCAAGGAAATAAGAGGCCTAGTCATTCTTATCTTTTCTATTCCAGACACAAAACTAAACATGGAAATGAAAATAAAATAGTCACTAAAAACTTTAGGTTTCCTTTCAACAACTAATCCATTTGCTGAAAAAGTTTGCTACATAAGTCAGTTTTAGAATTTGAACTTCTTTATACTGAATAAATTAACATTCACATTTATTGTGAAGTATATATTCAAAATGTACACAAAATACGTACGTATAATCTAATGAATATTTATAAAGCAAACATCCATTTTTTACTACCACCCAAGTCCAGACACAGCAGCCAGGATCACAGAAACAGAAGTAATCTCTCCACATTATACCACAGGAGCTTTAATGTGGCATGTGAATTACAAAGTTAACTCACTGAGAAGGAAAAGAAATAGTGCCACATGTGTTGTAATATGGAACTATTTAAAACATCTCTAAAATGCATTAATAGAGGACCTTTTTAAATATATAGGACATTTTGTAAAATTTTCCTGTGAAAAAAATGCGAGTAATAACAATCCATTTAGAATACAAATTATAGAAGTGCCTGAATTTAATTTTGTGGAACACCACACAGGAGGGCCATAAAACACAGACTATTTGTTCCTAGCACTTCCAACATCTGACAATGAGGAAGGCCAATATTAGCACTCAAGACGCAAAAACACTAAATAACGGCCATTTCAACTCACTAGCATCTAAATATTTAAGTATAAATTACAAAATAACAGATCTCTGTGATCTTTGCTGGGTTCTGGCAAAAGTAAAAACTCCCTTTCATCTCAAATTAATTATGCTCACAAAGCAGGATTAACAGGATTCTGGGTTTCTTACTTCTTGCACTAGATACTAGTGTATAGCTAAAACTATACCATGGAATGACACTAAATGACTGTGGATATTAACACCTCCTGTTCTGAAGGTTTCGTTACAAAATCTAATACACACAGAATTAGCCAAAGCAAGGTTGTTTTTTTTTTTAATTTTTATTTATTTATTTGACAGAGAGAGAGAGACAGCGAGAGAGGGAACACAAGCAGGAGGAGTGGGAGAGGGAGAAGCAAACTTCCTGCCGAGCAGGGAGCCCGATGTGGGGCTCGATCCCAGGACGCCGGGATCATGACCCGAGCTGAAGGCAGACGCTTAAGCGAGTGAGCCACCTAGGCGCTCCAAAGCAAGGTTTTAAGGAGATAAATTTTAATAAATTTTAACAGTCCCAAAATAAACTTAACTTCTGCAGTTAAAATATTAAGTTGATATGATGTTAAACTTAAACTTCATTTTTTTCTTAGCAAAGCAAGGCATGCAGAGTTCAATGTGACATTTAAGTAAACAATTTCCAAATACTGCTAATAAGCAACATTTAAGAACACTTTTTAAAGTACTCCTACTCTAAAATGTGGACATAGATAATGCAAAGCAAATATAATTCATTTATAATTTAAAATCTAGCTAAACAATTGTTTCCCTTGTACTAAAGATCTCTTTTCCTCCTCCAATCCTACTAACACATATGTCTTTAACCACTACAAGCCTGGACAATGTTATCCTTGTGGGCTGTGATGTAGTAAAGATCTATATTAATATCCTTGGAGATCTGATGGACAGAAAAACACACAACTGTTTTAAACACCCAAGGACTTCTGTTAAGGGCGCCTGGGTGGCTCAGTTGGTTAAGCGACTGCCTTCGGCTCAGGTCATGATCCTGGAGTCCCTGGATCGAGTCCCGCATCAGGCTCGCTGCTCAGCGGGGAGTCTGCTTCTCCCTCTGACCCTCCCCCCTCTCATGCTCTCTCTCTATCTCATTCTCTCTCAAATAAATAAATAAAATCTTAAAAAAAAAAAAAAAAGGACTTCTGTTAAGTACACTGATGACAATGGAAAAGCAAAGAGTCACAGGGAAAAACACCCCTGAATCTCTAGATATGCTTTATACAAACAGATGTCCTTAAATCTCTAACACTGGAATAGCTGAGCAAATGATCTATCAGTTTGATGGAATATTATATAAGCATTAAGATTAAAGATGATAAAGCTATGTAACACAATTTTATAATATAACCTAAAACATCTTAAATATACTTTTATATCTAGATATAACTATAAAATACTACATATAAGTGCAAAGACTTGAAGAAAATAAGAAATGAGTATTTGGTACAGTTATAGGGACTCCTCCAACCATCTGTATGTTTACAAAGTAAATAAAAATCAGAAGGTCAAAAATGCAATGCCTCCTCTCTCTAAAGAACTATAAAACTATCATCAGCACCTTGGTAATCACCTCATATTTATGGTCTATACTAAGCACACCAAAACTTGCTATATATTACCCTTCTGGGCAAGGTCACCTGATAAAAGGGAAACAAGGTCCTGTCTGAGTAGTTTCATTAAGAAGAGAGAGAAAAAATGACTACCTCATAGCAAGGTGACAGAGGTATTTTAACCAATTTTACTGCCATTGTCAAGTGTCAAATTTAACATTACTTTTTACCAAAATTAACAACTGTATCCAATTCAAACCCAGAAAATTACAAAATGCAAATAGACCATGTATAAATTACAATTTAAGTGACAAAGATGATATCAGTTTGGTCAACTTTACATGAAAAATTATATCTCTGTAAGAGTAAGAGATATATAGATTCAAGAATATTCTGATACAGACATAAGCCTTCTATTACTTTATGCCTGCCACTGAGCATCATATGGATCAAAAGCTTGATAAAGGAACTCTGAAATTACTGGTCCTATCTCAAAATACAAAATTGGTTTGGATTCTATTAATATGATTATAAAAATTACCCTCCACAACTAACTCCTTGAAGAAATTAATAAGCTGACCCTAAAATTCACATGGAAATGCAAAAGATCCACAACGGCCAAGACAAACTAGAAAAAGAACAAAGTTGGAGGATTCACGCTTCCCAGTTTAAAACTTACTTCAAAGTTTAGTAATCAAGACTGTGTGATAGTGGCATAAAGACAGACATCTAGATCAATAGAACAGAACTGAGGAGGCCAGATAAATTTTTATGGTCAAATGGTTTTTGAAAAAATGCCAAGAAAAGTCAATAGGGATAGAAGAGTCTTTTCAACAAATGGTTTGGAGACAACCAGATACCCACTACAAAATAATGAAATCAGATATCTACCTTGTACAGTATATGAAAATTAACAAAAAATGGATACTCAGCTGCAAAACAATAAAAGTGGGCCCCTAATTCATACCATATACGTAAATTAACATAAAATGGATCATGGTATAAGAGCTAAAACCATAAAATTCTTAGAAACAAACAAAAGAGTAAATCTTTCTGACCTCACATTAGCTTCTTAGATATGACAACAAAAATAGAAACAAAAGAAAAAAATAAATTAGAATTTATCAAAATTAAAAATTTTTGTGCTTCAAAGGATACCACTAAGAAAATGAAAAGACAACCTATAAAATAGGAGAAAATATCTACAAATCACATATATGATAAGGAACTTATGACTTAAAGGACACTCACAACTCAGTAAAAAAAAAAAAAATGTTTTAAAGGGCAAAGGATTTGAATGGATATTTCTCAAAAGAAGATACAGAAATGGTCAAAAGCCATGTGAAAAGATGTTCAACATCATTAGTCATTAGAGAAATGCAAATCAAACCACAATGATACTTCTTCACACCAACTAGAATGGCTAAAATCAAAAGGACACACATTAACAAGCAAGAATGTGGAGAAACTGGAATCCTTTTGCAATGCTGGTAGGACTGTAAAATAAGGCAGCCACTTTGATAAATAGTTTTGACAGTTCCTTAAAATATAAAATAACAAGTTACCACATAACCTAGCAATTCCTAGGTATATATTCAAGGGAGTGAAAAAATAGGCCCACACAAAAACCTATACATGAATGTTCACAGCAACACTAATAGTAATAGCCAAAAAGTGGAAACAACCCAAATAGCCATCAACTGATGAATGGATAAACAACATGTGGCATACTCATACAATGGATTATTATTCAGCAATAAAAAGGTATAAAGTATTAACATATGCTACAACACAGATGAACCTTGTAACATTGTGCTAAGTGAAAGAAGTCAGTGCATTTAACAGGCTATTTGCATATTTCCTTTAACTATTTCTCCTCTACACCTTTTATACTCAACCACCCAAATACTATGTCCTCTATAATATCTGCCCCATGATCCCCTTCCAGGACCCACTAGACTCTATTAAACCATTTCTTCCACTCTGACTAATTATTACAGTCATCTATGGACATGTTCAGGGCTCCCTGCTTTCTGGTAAGACTGTCAATCAGTTCTGTATCTTTAATAAAACAGTGGCTTATATATAAGGGTGTTCAGTGTTCTTAAGGGATAAACGTCATTACAATAAAAAGAACACAGGCTTTAAGTCCGACTCTTGATCTGAGCTCAGGTCTTGATCTCAGGGTTGTGAGTTCAAGCCCTGCATTGAGCTCCACACTGGAGGTGGAGCCCACTTTAAAAAAAAAAAAAAAAAGAACGTGGAATTTGGAATTTAAAGTCTAAGAGTCCTTCATGTATTCAATGAATGGTTACTGGTCACCTATTTTGTACTTGAACTGAATTGAACTCAAATCTAGATCTCCCAATACTTCATTGGTGAACTCATTCAATATTTATGTAATGTTGAGCAAGTTACTTAAGCTCTCTCTAAATCTACCTTCCTCTCTAAATTGTGCTATCTATCCTTCACAAAAGTTTGAGGATTGGGGCACCTGGGTGGCTCAGTCGGCTAAGCGGCTGCCTTTGGCTCAGGTCATGATCCCAGGGTCCTGGGATCAAGCCCCACATTGGGCTCCTTGCTCAGCAGAGCCTGCTTTTCCTTCTCCCTCTCTCTCTGCCTGCCTGCCACTCTCCCTGCTTGTGCTCTCTCTCTCACTATCTCTCTCTCTGTGTCAAATAAATAAAATCTTAAAAAAAAAAAGTGAGGATTAAATTCAATATTATATTCCTTTTCGTACATACGTCTTCAATAAATGCAATTTCCTTTTTCTTCCTTTCCTCAAAAGTAGCTGAACACATTTCTTTTGGTCTGTGAAAATATGTGGTAGATAGAGGATATACCCAGGAGAAAAATGATCTCAAACTTTAAAAGCAAGTTAATTTCAAATTTATATTATAAACCCCACGTTTTATTTGTAAAATTACCTGTTTATAGAGTCTGAGAAGTAATGTCATTTGAACTGGAGAGCTCTCATTCTCACAATGATACCACTATAGTTGCTAGAAAATTACTTTATCCTAACCAAAATTTGCTTTTCCAAGAGGCTTGAATGTCTTATAGGAACACTTTCTTAGGCAACAAATTTAGCAAATATAATAAGCCCTTATACTCTGCAGAAGATACTGTACAGGGTGCTTTATGTGTTAATTACACTTTCCAAATGAGATGTCACCTTTCTTTGAATTTCCATGCAAATTTTATTTATTATTTTTTTAAGCTTTTATTTATTTATTCGAGAGAGAGAGAGAGAGAGAGAGCGTGGGGGGAGGAGTAGAGGGAGAGGGACAAGCAGATACCACACTGAGCATGGAGCCCAAGGCAGGGCTCGATCTCAGGATCCCGAGACCATGACCTGAGTTGAAACCAAGAGTCGGAGGCTTAACCAACGGAGCCACCTAGGCACCCCTCCATGCAATTTTTTTTTCATGCAATTTTTAAATTTATCTTGTGGCACTCCCTCTTTGCCTTGCTTTTATTCTTCTAACACAACTATGAAACCAGTATTCTTACCCATTAAAATGGTATACTAAATTACTACAATTTCCTATGGAAAATGATTCTAGAGCATAAATAAACCCCAGGCTATATTTAGTGCTCTTTGACCTAGCCATCTAATTTCTGGGAATCAAAGACACAATATTGAATTTGGGAAAACATACAGGCATATATGCACATATATGTGTGTGTATACATATACATACACGTATATACATAAACATGTTACTACAGTAGAAATAAGAACAGAGAAAAACTGGATGCAACCTAGATGTTTCTAGTCATGAAATATCATATAGCCATTAATAATGTTGATGATGGTACAAAAACTTAACAGGGCATTATGAGAGATTAAAGCAAAATTCAAAATTAGTTCCTAAAACATAAATATAACAGGAAATATTTCTCACAAAAATAAAGGACAATAATTATGTTATTGTGACAGATTTATGGGTATTTTCTCAAAATTTGTAAACACATATTTTCATAAGTTAAAAAAATAAGCATACTTTTACCTTATCCCAGAAATCAACCAAAGCTGTAAAGTCCCATTTCTTAGAATATGCCACATTGTATTTCAGGATAGCATCCTATGGAAAAAGCATAAACAAAACCTCATGATATAGTCAAGTAAATTATCTATGAATACCCTTTCTCCTTTATGAACTACTTCCAGTAAACTTCTTAATCAGCATTAAGCTTCCTCCTACCATTAGCTACTCCATATCAGTAGCTATGAACAAACAGAATACACACTAATTTCTTATTCACTTAAGAAAAATGAGATTAGACAGGTCAAGCAATAGGAAAAAAATCATAACTCCAACGCTTGCATTATAAACAGAGGTGATACACTCAATGGACAAAAATTGGATCTTGGAGATAAAAAAAAATTAAATATCATAATGACTGTTGGCTATCAATAGATTCACACCATACATGCAAATATACAGTGTATTTGCAGTATTAAAATTTCATGAGAAGAGTAAATTAGGGAAAAATGTCTAAAAAGGCTTCCCAGGAGAGATGGCAATAATGAAAAAAAGATTGAGAAACATTGCTCTAAGCCATAAAATGGTCTTTTTTCCTTTATTATCAGCTGTTTTTATAAGCTACATATAAATGGCTATCTTTCCCCATCAGTTCATATAAACTATATATTTATGTAGAGAGAAAAGTGAAAATAGCACGCCATCTACTGGTGTGACATCTAACTGACTAGGCAGTACTTTATTCTTGGTTAACGGTGATAAAAACAAAACAGGCCCCAAAAGGAGTCAATTATGCTAAACCGTACTTCTCCAGAGACTTGACTTAATTACAGTTTCAGCCTCTCCCACAAATGGAATCTTAAACCAGTCAATGAGGAATCACCTGGTCAGCACTAGATAGTTCATGATAGAACTCTCCATCCCCTAAAGGAAAATGACTGCCACAACCAATCTTTTTCCTAGTACAACTTACTTGCTTCCAGTCCCTTCTGCCTATAAGTCTTTCATTTTGTACAGCATCTTAGAGTGCCTTTCCATCTGCTAGATAAGGCCCTGCCTGATTCATAAATCATTGAATAAAGCCAGTAAGATCTTTAAAGTTTACTCAGATGAATTTTATTTAATACCAGAGTGGGGTGTGCATAAGACAATCCATTAGTTATGCAGAAAGAACTATTATGGTTGATCCAGGTACAACACAAGAATTGAAAATCTGCATGTAACTTTTGACTCCCTCCAAAAACTTACCTACTAATAGCCCACCGTTGGCCAGAGCCTGATAACATAGTCAATTAACACATATTTTGTATGTTACATGTATTATATACTGCATTCTTATAATCAAGTAAGCTGCAGAAAAGAAAATATTAATAAAATTATAAGGAAAATACATTTACAGTACTGTATTATCCAAAAAAATCTGCACAGGAGACTGGTGCAGTTCAAACCTGTGTTGTTCAAGGGTCAATCGTATTTATAATTATATTTTATCTCATCCTTTTAAATTTCTATTTTGGTTATATTTTATAATGTATATATTACTAAAGTAATACACATTGAATTTATAAGCAACTATTTATATTTATAATATACATCTCCAATTTTTTTACTGAAGGTGTATGTAAGTTGAAAAAACACTGTTAGATTACTTGACTAAGTTTTTAAAAATTAATACTCTGCCAAAAATTAATACTCAGCTGCCTGAAAAATACTTCATGCCATATAAACAAACACCAAGCACCTAGATTAAAAAGTAAACCAACAATATATATTTACTTGGAATCAGGAGATATCTAATTTCCTTCAAAACATCAATCATAAGATAATAGGGCAAAAGGAGTTTATTTTTCTTACAACCACATGCAAAATTTTCCATTAAGAAAAGATTTTAAGGGGGGCGCCTGGGTGGCTCAGTCGTTAAGCGTCTGCCTTCGGCTCAGGTCATGGTCCCAGGGTCCTGGGATCGAGCCCCGCATCGGGCTCCCTGCTCAGCGGGAAGCCTGCTTCTCCCTCTCCTACTCCCCCTGCTTGTGTTCCCTCTCGCTATGTTTCTCTCTGTCAAATAAATAAAATCTTTAAAAAAAAAAAAAAAA
>NC_138374.1:35757627-35799311 GCF_054177405.1 Leptonychotes weddellii | reverse complement strand
AAAAAAAAAAAAAAAAGAAAAGATTTTAAGGATTTTTTTTCTAATTACTGTTATCTGATTTCAGAACCTCATACAAAGTATTAAACAGCAATGTCTATCAACAGGTAAAAAGACAAACAATGCATACACTCCAACAAACTGCTGATACGCTCAACAACATGGATGAATCTCGAAAATTTTCATTCTGAGTGAAAGCCAGACACACTAGCATACATACTATGTGATTCCATTCATGTAAAATGTAAACTAATCTATGGTTAAAAAAAAAAAGAAAAAGAGAAAAGCAAATCAGTAGTTGCCTGGGGACAGAGCAGAAAGAGGAATCAACTACAGGAATAAGAGGAATCTTTGAAGGTGACAGAAATGTTCTGTACCTTGATTGTAGAGGGGGTTTCATGGGTATATGCAAATGTCAAAAATTATGAAATTACATACTTGAAAAGCATGCATTTTCTTACATGTAAAGTATTCCTCAAAGTTGGTAAAGAAAAACATTTTACATTCTAACTTTTACACTCTTAATTCTTTTTTTTTTTTTTTTTTAAGATTTTATTTATTTTTTGACAGAGAGAGACAAAGCAAGAGAGGGAACATAAGCAGGGGGAGAGCGAGAGGGAGAAGCAGGCCTCCCGCCGAGCAGGGAGCCCGATGCGGGGCTCGACCCCAGGACCCTGGGATCACGACCCACGCCGAAGGCAGACGCCCAACAACTGAGCCACCCAGGCGCCACCTACACTCTTAATTCTTTAATGGGATTTTATAATTAGTATTAATTCCTAACTAATATCTACTTTTACTTTAGTCTTCAAGTCTCAAAAGTAATCTACCACAAGGTCTCCTATCATTAGAAAAACCGGATGCTGTTCTGTATTCTTAGCTATCAACTACTGAGATTTCCTTTAATTCATAATTCATGATACGCACAATTAGTTAAAACACAAAGAAGTCCATTCTTTGCAAATTATCAGACACATCAATTATAGAAATATTACTGTGTAAATTGACTTTTGAAGACACTATTCCTTTTTTATTTTTTTTTATTTATTTTATTTATTTTTTTAAGATTTTATTTATTTATTTGAGAGAGAGAATGAGATAGAGCGAGCATGAGAGGGGGGAGGGTCAGAGGGAGAAGCAGACTCCCTGCTGAGCAGGGAGCCCAATGCGGACTCGATCCCAGGACTCCAGGATCGTGACCTGAGCCGAAGGCAGTCGCTTAACCAACTGAGCCACCCAGGCGCCCGACACTATTCCTTTTTTAAACTTTTAACCTTTCTAATCCCACTTAACTCAATATCAAATAAAAGCAGTAAAAAGATTATTATACTCAGTAAGAGGGACTTAATGTTCCCCCCCCACAGTGTTCTTTCAGCAAAAGAAACAATTACCATAAGCAGATAGAAGAAAATCTCGATGAATTACTCTGTTCTGTTGAATCTACCATAAAATAAACAAGAAAGGGAAATTCAGAGTAAAGCAATTACCCCTTCTTAAAGTAATCACTGGTGCACTAAGGAATTGCTAAAGAGGTGAGCAGACAAGGTAATTTAGAACACTATGATTATTCTGTGTTTATGCTTAAAGAAAAAAACATGAAAAATTTAAATAATCCTGCTTATAAGGCCGTCGGACCTAAGACAGTGTTTCTCAAATGGAGTATAGATAGTATTCTTAGGCGGCCTGCTTCTGTTTTTCTAAGTTTATAATTGTGGTTTTGGAACACAAAGGGCAAAAGACAACACACTGTAGGAATGAAGGCTGGTGCTTTAAGCAGATAAAAATGGTGAAAATTTTGAGCTATCCTAAGATATACTGTAGTACAGGACTGTCAAATTCTACAGAACCTGGACCAAAATGCTATCATTTTTATTTGCAAGCTGATGTTCTCTATACAGATCCCATCTTTGTATCTACTAACATCCACCAACTGTTTGTGACTAGTGAGTAGTAAAAAGAAAATGAAGAATTTTTTTCTTTATAAAGTATTTTTTAAAGTTCTCAGCATACTATTTTGAGGTTCAGATCAGTGGTTAAAAAACTTTTGTGCAAAAAGGGGATACTGAGTATAAACTGTTTTCACTGTGATAATGAACACAACTCAAATGATGGTTCATAATGCTTAAAATGTAAAAAAAATCAAATGGACATAGCTGTAAGTATAAAGAGTTTATATTCAATTTTATGCTTGTACATATGCAGTTAACATTATACTAAAAATAAGTAAACTCTGGCAGATCCTGAGAGCTTCTTCCATTTAAAAGGAGTACATTACAAGATTGAGAAACACTGTCCTTAAGGAATGAAATTTTCAAAATACATTATGATACAACATCCAATGTTTTCCATGTAGAGAAAAAAGAAAAGCAAACAGGAGCTATAGAAAGGTACAGAAAGTTTAAGAATAACTTGTTAAGTATAAATGGAAAAACAGTATAAAACCTGAGGAAACTGTACACAACAAACTAAGTCTCTCAAAGAAAATGAAACCCATTTTCACACAAGTATAGAAAAATCTATTATTATTATAGTTATAAAACCTTTAAAAGTTTACATGGCTATAATGCCAAAAATAAACATATACTCACCCATATTTTAGATATTAGAAAAACAACCTAATGGTTGCTCTTACAGTCTTAAGTGAAATATTAAAAAAATCAAAAAATAAATTATTGCCAAAATGTACAATTAATAAATAATTAGATTGCTAGAAGCTATATTAACAGCAATATAAAACAGAATGTTTAATGTATACTTTAATCATTAGGAAACTCTGTTCCCTTTGGGCAAATATTGCTAAAGTCATAATTCTTTCATGATTTACTTTTAAAGATATTTCAGAAACATGATAATTCTAAAAAATAAAAGAAGCCTGGTCTGAAGGAAATTGGATGGGGAATCAAGAAACAAAGGTCTTATTCCTCGTTCTCCAAATTATTCTGTGTAGCTCCAGGCAAGTCATTTACAACTCTAGATTCTTCTACTCATTTGCTAGTGATGGAGTGGAAACCAAGAATGTCTCTTAAGAAAGTTCCTCAGGAAGCAAGCACTTTGCATACAAATATGTTGTTACCCGAGTCTATTAAAGATCAAAAAATGTCTTTAAGGGACACACGAGGCCACGAGGCCCATCTCTAAGAATTACATACCAGAGGCAACAATAGCAAAAACAACTACCTTCAGGTTTTGGGGTCGTGTGAATTTGTTGAGAAGTGCAGTTTGAATGAGCTCCCACCGGCTCCCTGCAGTTCGCTCACCATTCTTTAAGGAAAAGGAAAAACAAATGAAATTATTCTAAGTTCTTTTGGATCACAGAATCAGAAGTCAAACAAACACATACTAAACTATCGTTCAGACTAAAAAAACATCTGTTTTGTGCTTACTTCATCTTCCACAGGGTACAAGTTTTGTTCTGAACAAGGCATCTTAACATGCTTGTTGTCCCACAAATCTTTGAAATGTGTTGGAAAGGGTTTAGGAACTTCTCCTGCTCGCAAAAGGTCTACCTGAAAGAGAGGGAAACAAGGAAACTGTAAGTGCATAAAAATTAGGCGTGCCTTCTACAAAATAATCCAAATTAAAGCAGCCAAAGCAAATGCTATAAAATGCAGACCAGCTCCTCTTTAAGAATCTGAGAAGTCCTCTCCAGCTGTTCCTGCTCCTTATCTCCAGTTGATCAGTTTCCAAGTCATCATATTTGCTCATTCCATCTCCATCCCATCTAGGCCTCTAGTCCTCATTATTGCTTGCCTTCTAGCCCTCCCCTAACTCCCACTGCCCCCAGATATTCACCCTCCATAAAGCCCTTATTCTCACTTGGGAACAACCTTAATCTTTCTAAAGTATTCCCAGGCTCTTAATCCTATAATGGCTCCCCTCTGCCTATAGTGATTCCAAATGATGTTCCTAGTTTTTAACATCCTCTCTTACCCAAACACTGTCTGGTTAAACATCTATTCTGACCTTCAACACTCGACTCAATTTTCATTTCCTCTAAGAAGTCTTCAAAAACTTAAGGACAGTTAGTTTATTCCCTCCTGTTTTATTAGATCATTATCACACCAGAGCACACCTGTTTTTCCTTCCCCAACTGGGCTCTAAACTTCCTGAGAATAATAACCGTATTAACTGTGGATTCTAAATATTCATGAAAGAGCGTGCTTATGTGTTTTTGCATGCATATATGTAGATACATATACATGTGGCAAATGAGCTGAACTCCAAAGGATAAGAAGAAGTTAACTAGGAAAAGGAAGACAGGAAGCTTGTTCCTCAAAAAGGGAACAGCTAATGGAAAGGAAGACTGTCCAATAGGCAGCTCATAAAAGTCTGCAACTCAAGGAGTGCCTGGGTGGCTCAGTCAGTTAAGTGTCCAATTCTTGATTTCAGCTCAGGTCATGATCTCAAGCCCTGAGTCAGACTCTGCTCTGGGTTAGTTACACATATATATTACTGTATTCAGGAAAAAGAATCTAGAAGAAAATACACCAAATTGTTAAACTCTGGAAATAGGACTAAGAGACTTGGGTTTTGAGTTACATACTTTCATATAATAGCTGCCTTTTTAATTTTTTTTACAATGAGCCTACATTACTTTAATAAAATAAAGATTTTTTAAAAGATTTTTAAAATTCACAGGTTATACCCCTGAAACAAATACTACATTATATGTTAATAAAAATAAAAAAATAAAAAAACAAAAGCTGAAATGGTACAAATAAAATAAAATAAAAAAGTAAAAAAAAATTCACAGGTTATTGGATATCTAAAAATAAGTAAACAGTAGGGGCGCCTGGGTGGCTCAGTCGTTAGGCATCTGCCTATGGCTCAGGTCATGATCCCAGGGTTCTGGGATTGAGACCCACGTCGGGCTCTCTGCTTAGTGGAAGCCTGCTTTTCCCTCTCCCACTCCCCCTGCTTGTATTCCCCCTCTCGCTGTCTAGCTCTCTCTGTCAAAATAAATAAATAAAATCTTTAAAAAAAAAATAAGTAAACAGTAATTACAGAGATTAAGTAATCATGGTATAGGATGCTTTGGGTTTTCCTTATGGCCAGTGAGAAAAAGAAAGGCAGTAAACTCAAAATGTCACTTAGCTCTTCAATCAATCTTTTCTCCGAATCTTGACCATTAACATCTTCTCAGTCATCCAGCCTTTTCTTAATTTTCCCTGCATTATCAGTGCCTCCTTTTCCCTTATCACCCGTATTTAAGAATATTCACCATATCCTATCAATTTTACCCCAAAACAAAGCAACCATCTATATTCTTTATTTCCACATGACCCTATCTCAGTGACTTTCAAACTCTTTTAAATATCAGAACCCTTTCTTCACCTAAGAAATGTGACATGAAATCATATTTAAATAAAACTGTTTTTATAAATATAATTTTTCAATAACTTTTATTTGTTCTAACATCAATAAATGACAATGAGATTACAATATATCAAGCTCCATACTCAGCAGGGAGCCTGCTCCTCCCTCTCCCTCTGCTGCCATTCCCCCTGCTTGTGCTCGCTCTCTACCAAGTAAATAAATAAAATCTTTTAAAAAAAAACTGGATTAACCCTACGACCCAGCAATTGCACTACTGGGTATTTACCCCAAAGATACAAATGTAGTGATCTGAAGGGGCATGTGCACCCCAATGTTTAAGCAGCAATGTCCACAAAAGCCAAACTATGGGAAGAGCCTAGATGTCCATCAACAGATGAATGGATAAAGAAGATGTGGTATATATACACATGGAATATTATGCAGCCATCAAAAAAAAAAAAAGAAATCTTGTGATGTGCAATAACATGGATAGAACTAGAGGGTATTACGCTAAGCGAAATAAGTCAATCAGAGAAAGACAATTATTGTATGATCTCACTGATATGTGGAATTTGAGAAACAAGACAAAGGATCATAGGGGAAGGGAGGGAAAAATGAAACAAGACAAAACCAGAGAGGGAGACAAACCATAAGAGACTCTTAATCTCAGGAAACAAACTGAGGGTTGCTAGAGTGGAGGGGGGTAGGAGGGATGGGGTGGCTGGGTGATGGACATTGGGGAGGATATGTGCTATGGTGAGTGCTGTGAATTGTGTAAGACTGATGAATCACAGACCTATACCCCTGAAACAAATAATACATTATATGTTAATAATAATAAAAAAAAAATTGCCTATAACCCAGCAATTGCACTACCAGGTATTTACCCCAAAGATAAAAATGTAGTGATCCAAAGGGGCATGTGCACCCCAATATTTAAGCAGCAATGTCCACAACAGCCAAACTGTGGAAAGAGCCTACATGTCCATCAACAGATGAATGGATAAAGAAGATGTGGTATATATACACAATGGAATATTATGCAGCCATCAAAAAAAAAAAAGAAAAGAAATCTTGCCATTTGCAATGACATGCATGGAACTAGAGGGTATTATGCTAAGCGAAATAAGTCAGAGAAAGACAAGTATCATATGATCTCACTGACATGAAGAATTTGAGAAACAAGACAGAGGATCATAGGGGAAGGTAGGGAAAAATGAAACAAGACGAAACCAGAGAGGGAGACAAACCATAAGAGACTCTTAATCTCAGGAAACAAACTGAGGGTTGCTGGAGTGGAGGGGGGTGGGAGGGACGGGGTGGCTGGGTGATGGACACTGGGGAGGGTATGTGTTATGGTGAGGGCTGTGAATTGTGTAAGACTGATGAATCACAGACCTATACACCTGAAACAAATAACACATTATATGTTAATTTAAAAAATTAAAATAAAAATTGGATTATGGTGATAGTTGTCTAACTAAGTAAATTAAATATCACTGAACTGAGTGAGCACTTAAGATGGGTAAACTTTATATACCTCAATAAACCTGCTTCTTCAAAAAAGAAGCTACAGAAAGTATAAAAGAGTTACCAGGGGCTAGTGAGAAATGGAGTTATTGTTTAGCAGATACAGTTTCTGCGTGACATAATGAAAATTTTCCAGAAATGAATAGTGGTAATAATTGTACAACATGTACTTAATGCTACTGAAATGTACACTGAAAAACAGTTAAAATAGTAAACTTTATATTATGTACATTTAACCACAATTCTTAGAAATAAGGTTTTAGACATGTTGAGTTTGAGACAACTGTGGGACAGTAACAGTGATGTCTAGAAGAATCTGAAGCTCAGAAAAGAGGGTAAAACTGGAGAATGATTTGAGGATACTGAACCATACACAACTTTGAACTTTAGGGATTAACCCACTACCTAATATACAGTGGATGCTCAACAAATAATGTCAGTTGAATTTAAAACAAAAAGAAAGAAAAGAATCCAGTGAGTTTAAAAAAAAAAAAAAAAGAGGGGCGCCTGGGTGGCTCAGTTGGTTAAGCGACTGCCTTCGGCTCAGGTCATGATGCCGGAGTCCTGGGATCGAGTCCCGCATCAGGCTCCCTGCTCAGCGAGGAGCCTGCTTCTCCCTCTGACCCTCCCCCCTCTCATGTACTCTCTCTCTCTCTCAAATAAATAAATCTTAAAAAAAAAAAAAAAGATCTTTAAAAAAAAAAAGATACTGAAAAAGTCAATTTCCTTATCAGCTGACAATGATACATCTTATGGATGTATTAAGTGCTATATTAAGTAAGCTATCATTATATTTCTCCAACCTATAGACTTCTTAGTACTTTATATATGCAGAAAAGAAAAGCAGTTTCTATGCCTTGGTCTGTTTTTCACGTTAATAAGTTATCATAATAAATCAAGACTTAAGAGTCTTCTCTCTTTATAGGTAAGAAGTAATACCTACCCGAACAGTTACTGTGTGATTGGCAGATGGCCTCAAGAGAGGCAGCCGGATGCCACACCTAGGCATTCTTCTCATCTCCTCAATAGGAGTTCCAAGCCATTTCTTATCTGGAGAAAGGTGAGGTGGAATGTATTTAGGTATCTTCCTTTCTGTTCTTTGATGCTTGATTTCACATTGTTCTTTTCTAAGGTCAAAACAAATGTATTCAGTCACAAACCACTTACTATTTAAGTTTTATTAGATACACAAGGACAAAACTTACCCAGAATGTTATTGTTTAAAACGTGCCAAGGGGCACCTGGGTGGGGGGCTCAGTCAGTTAAGTGTCTGCCTTCGGCTCAGGTCATGATCCCAGGATCCTCAGGATTGAGCCCTGCATTGGGCTCCCTGCTCAGCAGGGAGTATGCTTTTCCCTCACCCCCTCCCCCGTTCTAGCACGAGTGCATACACTCACTCTCTCTCTTACACATAAACAAAATCTTTAAAAAAGTGTGCCAGGCTTGCTCTCTCTCGTTGGTATTTACAGTCAAAAGAAAAATTTATAAAACTTAGAGTAAAACTGAAGAACTTATTTTCAAGTCTGTGGAAGGAATTTCTAAACACAGAAATTCCCTTCCAAAAAACAGACCGCATAAGAATATGTACACTGCCAAATGAGTCATGGTTCATAGTATCAGCTACTTCTCAGGTTTCTAGACAACAGTTTTCAACAAAGTGAACTTACTGTGGCACATGTGATAGAAAATATCACAAAAATTATGGAGAGTAAGCTTTAAGATTCCATATGGGATAACTGTAAAAATGTAAGCTTTGTAATCAGACAGACTGGGATTTAAATCCCAGCATTACCACCCACAAGTTACAATTTCAGTGAATTCTCTAACTCAAATTTCAGTTTTCTCATTTGCAAAGTGAGGACAATGTCACTTGCCTACCCATCAGAGCATTAGAGAAAATGCAGTATATGAAGACCTAGAAAAATGGATAAACAGACACTACTATCAACCTAGTATTTTTATATTCTGATAATCCACACAAATTTCAGAAGGAAAATCATGAAACTGAAAAAATCCAATTAACAATATTTATTTATTTCTCGTTTTCTGTTTCTGGTCTTTCTGAATCTAGGTTTAAATTTACCATAAACAAACAACAGGAAACACAACTATTTCTTTGCCTCACTGTAAACCGTAACTTGGTTAAACCATTCCCTTACAAAGTTATAAAAGGTATTACACTATTGGAGATACTCTTGTTGAAAAAAATTACCTTTTGTCCTCTGCTTTGGGCATTCTCATGAAATGATCTGTGATTTTAGAATCCTTTTTCCCATGCTGCTTGGAATTCCTACATTCTACATTCAGGCTAGAAGTACTTCCAGGTGGTCTGGGACTTAAATCATTCATTCCACTCCGAGTCTCTCCTCCTTCAAATTGAAAATGTAAACGAATTTCACCTCCTTTAGAAGAGGACCGCTTCCTCAATTCAGTGTCAGCTTCTCTTGCTTGGAACCTTGAAGGTTTACTTGCTGTTTGGGAGGAATTGCTATCTTCTTGCTCATCAAAACCTGGACTTGTCTCCTCATCTGCTTCTGAGTCCTGACAACTATTTTTGGAATTATCTACATCCATTGGTGACTCAGGTTCACTTTCTTTTTCAAAAGGAGGAGAATTTCCTAAACTACTCTCTTGTCTACTCAATTTGTTGGCATTTTTCAGTTCAGTACCAACATCCTCAGAGCTGATGTCTGACAAGGGACTCTCTGGCACCACATCTATCTCTTCCTGCTGACAACCTGCACAGTCTTCTACAGGATGGCAAGACTTGCTACACTTCTGGTGGCTTCTGGCTTCTCTGGCCCGTTCATCTTCTGTGGTCTGCTTTGTATTTGTAAACTTTGCAGTTGTCAAAAATTGTTGGTTGTCTCTACTTCCCTCACTATCTGTGTCACTGTGATCATCATTTCCAGGTGACTGATCAACGTTAGCATTACTGAACCGCTCTGGCACCAGAGTTACTGTCGGAGGCTCACTTTCTAAAAGCCGCTCTGTATGTTTCCCTTCATTTTGCCACTTACACATAGCTGCAGTCTGATGCTGGTTCAAATACTGTGTACTTTTTTCAACAGATGATTTATCAAGACTTAGCTGAGAAACATTTTCTAATTTTTCCATATTATGTTGATAAAAGTTATCTTTTTGTACAGAACTCATCATGGATTCTACTGTTGTATTGTTGTTTTCTTTACTATGCAAACTACAACAGAATAGAAAGAACTAATGAGACAACAGAACTTATGATACAATAAAAAGAATTTATGGTATAAAAAAAAATCACTTATCCAATCACATTCCCGGTATCACAGCAATAATTAAACTACTGGTGATTTCCTAAATACAGAGTATGCCCCTTTATGACTCCATGACTTTGCACATATGCCTATAATGTCCTTTCCCCAACTCTGTGCCTGGGAAACACCTGCCCTTCCTTTAAATGTTAAACTTCACTCACCTCTGGGCAGGCCTTCCTGCAAAGGTAAAGCTAATTCTTTGTTCTATATGCTAACCACCACTGTTCTCTGCTTATACCTTTACTGTCCTATTTATCACACTATGTAATAATCATGTGTTTTTGCATCTGCCACCAGTATACTATAAGTATCTTAAAGACAGAGACTATACTCCTCTTTTATCTCTGTATGTCCAGTATATAGGACAGACCCTAGCACATGAGAGACTCTAAAAAATTATCATTTATAAACTGAAAGAATGAATATAAAGAAAAATGGGAAAGCTAGGAGAAAGAGTAGCATGAAACAAGATAAAACATTCATATATCATGTTATTCATTTTTCTATATAGGCATGTTTCTATACCTTTCTGATTCAGTTGTCTTGATTCCTTTAGTGTCCATCCAACTGGTAATAGTCTTTTGTTTGAAAACTGTAAAAAAAAAAAAAAAAAAAGACACACACCAAAACAATTATGTATACTCATACCTGCCTTCAAATATAAAATACCTATAGCAGCATTTATACATGTAAGGCATTGTGCTAGGTTCTGTGAATTTGTTTTCTTTTTTTTAAAGATTTTATTTATTTATTTGACAGAGAGAAACACAGCGAGAGCAGGAACACAAGCAGGGGCAGAGGGAGACAGAGAAGCAGGCTTCCCGCTGAGCAGGGAGCCCAATGCGGGGCTCGAACCCAGGACCCTGGGATCATGACCCGAGCCAAAGGCAGATGCTCAACGACTGAGCCACCCAGGCGCCCCTAGGTTCTGTGAATTAAACAGATACTAATCACTCCTTCCACACTCAAGCAATGGGAGATAAGACAGAAATATAAATATAAATGCATTTGGCATAGAGTAGAAAGTGACAGGCCCAAGAGAGCTGGTATGGCCTAATGGATGAGAGTATAGGCTCTGAAATCAAATCACCTGGATTCAAATCCTAGTTCTCCCATTGGATTCCTATGTGTCCTTGTGAGGGATCATTTTTCTGTCTCTCAAATTACTTATTTATAAACTTGCAAATTAATAGTACCTCTCCTGGGCTTATTATGAGGTTTAAATTAAATAACACATGCAAGGTGTTTAAGGCACAATCTGGTACATGCTCAGTAAATGTCGATTCTTAACTACCTTTAGTATTAAAAGAGATCCTGATAAAGAATTAAGGTATTTCCTAGAAAAGACTACTTTAGGGAACTGGAGTAAGTGGGACAATCTGATAAGAAGGGCTTGAATTGTTCCTTGAAGAATAAACATGTAGTCACATAAAGGGAAAATCATAAGCAAAGGCACCAATGCCAGGGAAATATAAAGAACTTAAAAAGAAAGCAACAGAAAATATGATTGAAAAGTCAGCTAGGGGGCGCCTGGGTGGCTCAGTTGGTTAAGCGACTGCCTTCGGCTCAGGTCATGATCCTGGAGTCCCGGGATTGAGTCCCCCATCGGGCTCCCTGCTCAGCAGGGAGTCTGCTTCTCCCTCTGACCCTCCTCCCTCTCATGCTCTCTGTCTCTCATTCTCTCTCTCAAATAAATAAATAAAATCTTTAAAAAAAAAAAAAAAGAAAAGTCAGCTAGGACCATATCATAGAAGTTCTTGAATGACCCACAAAAAGAGGTACAAACGGGGCGCCTAGGTGGCTCAGATGGTTAAGCGTCTGCCTTTGGCTCAGGTCGTGACCCCAGGGTCCTGGGATGGAGCCCCAACTTCAGCCTCCCTGCTCAGCAGGGAGCCTGCTTCTCCCTCTCCTTCTACTGTTCCCCCTGCTTGTGCTCTCTCACCCTCTCTGTCAAATAAATAAATAAAATCTTTTAAAAAGGGGGGGGTGCCTGGGTGGCTCAGTCATTGAGCGTCTGCCTTCGGCTCATGATCCCAGGGTCCTGGGATCGAGCCCCGCATCGGGCTCCCTGCTCCGCAGGAAGCCTGCTTCTCCTTCTCCCACTCCCCCTGCTTGTGTTCCCTCTCTCATTCTCTCTCTCTCTGTCAAATAAATAAATAAAATCTTTTATAAAAAAAAACATTCCTCAGTCCTTCTGAGAGCCCTACTTCTCTTTCCAATACCACTACTTCTGGCTTTCAAAGGTTTCTTTTGCAACATGCCACAGGACTGCTTCAGATTTTACCCCCTTATTCCTGAAATAGGCATAAAATTATGCTTCCCAAAATATCTGGTAGTTTCTTTCTTTTTACTAGAAATAATTCCAGGAAACAAAAAGGAGGGCAGTGGGAGGTGATGAAAACGATACAAGATCTGGAGTCAAACAAGATCTTGGACTAAGATCTTTGCTCAGTCGCTTACTAGTACTTCACTTCGTTGAGCTTCTATTTCCTCACCTATAAAATAGGGTTAACAGTAAATATCTACTTCAAGGCTTAGGTAGATCAATGAGAGAAAATACTAAGTGTCCAGTCTTCACAAAGCAGAAATTCAACAAATGTCTTCTCTTGCAACACTTCCACCCAATCTCTTTTTCACTGAGATCAGTCCTCCAACTTTATTCTGATTTCACACCATTCACACTTAATCTCATTAGTTATCATCACTCAGTAACCAGTGTATTTCAATGTTCAAGGAGCAAATCAATTAGATGCTGCTACTGACACAAGCAAAAGATACAAAATGCTTTGAAATTCACCTGCATTTCAAAGGAACACCCCACCTCCACAAAAAGTCCCCTTCCTCCAGCACCAGCAAGATAAGGTATGAGAAGGAAGGATATGGTGAGACAAAAGAGTGATGGACAGTGGGAGTTTTGAGAGGAAAGAGGTCTGAAGATGATTCTGACAGCACTGAGGCTGAAGGAATGACATGGGGGAAGGGAGACAAACCGGCTCCAACTGCCCCCCCCACCCCAACCACCACCACCCACCACTGACCTATACTTAGACCATGGCTGGAGCAGGAAGAGAAACTCTAGGTAGTTATAAAAGGCAGAAAAGAGGAGCTCCCATCAGAAGGTGAATAGCACCCTGAGTTCTGCCTACATGCACATTTCAACCAATATAAGAAATATGCCCAGGGAGGTAAATAACACAAAATTTAAAGATGTTGAATGAATATCCATTTCCTTTTCTTACCTACTCTCCTAAAATAACTGTATACTAAAATTTTAAATACCAAGTTCCTAAAAGACCTCCAAATTTGAAACAATAGTTTTTGTTTGGACTTTCCACATTTTATTAATTGGTGGCCTGTGCCCGGTATACAAAAACATTTATACATATAAAGTACAGCCCAAGTAGTAATTTGGTTCCTCTTCTGCAGAAATCTGCAGAAAATAAGAAGATCCAACCATGAGGACTGCCCCCCCCACTTGCAACTAACTCTTCCACCTTTATATGTAAATAAAGTTAATGGGCCCACAAATTAGGGTCTCGCAGAAGTCTGACACAGTACTTGGAGGTCACCTCAGTTCTCCCTCCTCCTTCATCAAGTTCTCTGTAATCTATGGCCTAAATCTTAAATCCATTACTTCCTCTTCATCTTCAAAACAGCATCAATATCAAAAGAACAAATACACCACTTTTTGGACAACTGCATTTGTTTCCTGCAACTGGTCTCCTTGTCTGGTCTTGATTTTCTCTAACCCAGTGTTATATAAAGGACTAACTTTTTTTAGTAAAATACAGACAATATAAGAATGCATCATACATAATAGGTATTATTTCATGAAACATGTTTGTAATAAATATGGCATATTTACCTAGTTCATAGATTTCTTACTCCGTGTACCGGCCGAAATTTATACAGTGGACTGCAATCAGAGAAGTCCAAAGGCCACAAGCCATCTTTTCTAAAATATAACCAAATGTTATCTCCCTTTTAAAAGCTTTCAGTGGCTCCCCATTAACCACAGAATAAAGTCCAAACTCCTTGAAATGGCAGTAGAATTTGTCCATAATAACTTCTGCCCTTCTTCCTGGCCTCAAGTCCTGTCACTCCTGTCATTTTATGCTCCAGTTCTACCACCTTTGCACATGCCATTCTCTCTGCATATTTAATTACTTCTCTCCTTTATCTATACAGCAAATCCTGCTCATCCTTCAATATTTAGTTGAGGTCTACTCCCCACTGCCTCTAAGTCCTGAGAGAACTAAGTTTACACCATTAACCCAAAGACTGTCTGACCTCTGGCCAGCCTCTTACACTGTTGACAAATGCATCCTTTTGGAAATGTTCTCTTTCTTGCATGACACAACAAAAGCCAGGCTTTCATCCTACTCTTCTGGCTGCTTCTCTTCAGTCTACTCTTAGATGATGGTGTTCCTAAAGTTTCTGTCCTAGGTCACCTTTATTTTCTCTACATGTTTTATGTGATCTAACCTACTTCCATAGCATCGATTATCACGTTTATGCCAAAAATCCCCAGATCTGTATTTCCAGCACAAATTTATTTCTTATGAGGTACAAACCCACAGATCTCATTCTCTCTGAATCCATCCACTTCTCTCCTTCCCTACTGTCCACAACCAAGTATAAACCATTATTATCGCCCACCTAGACTAACTCCTCTAGTCTTAGGCCTGCACTTCCCCTCCCTTTCAATCCATTCTTCATTTTCTACACACCAGCCAGAGACCTTAAAAAAAAAAAAAGATGTGTGTGCATGCACGTATATATAAAGTCACTTCCCTACTGAAAATGCATTAAAAGCTTCTCATTGCCCTTAGAGGTAAAGTTCAAAACCCTCAGCACTGCCTATATTTCCCAGTATGATCTGATCTTTGCCTATCTCCCTGCAGCCCCATCTCTCATTACTCTCTCCTGTTGACAGTATGCACCAGCTGCACTTCAGGAACATTTCCTACTTCCTCTTTTCTAGCTAACTCTTCATCCTTTTTCAGTCCTTAAAATAAGCACCTCATCTTCTGGGAGATTATCTTTGATCCCACAGACTGGATTAAGACTCCTGACTCCTACCATAATGATGTATGTCCTTCACCTGTAAGCATGTGGACTTTTGTAATTCTCTCTCCTGATAGATTTTAAGATCTGAAGACAGAACCCAAGTTACTCTTGTTCAACACTGTATGCCAGAAACAAGCACAATGCCAGCTAATACTAACAGCTCTGCACCCCAGGATGCAGAATCTGAACCAAGAGAAGTTGTGACCTTCTTTGTACCTTTCTTTTCACCTAAAGGTTGAAGCTTCACATACACAATTAGACTTCCTTAACAACTAAGGCAACTTCTCAAACCCGAGGAAAGCAAACAGGTGGAGTCTACTGCCATTTTCCACCTTGTGAGTAACTGCTCATCAGGGTTTCTCACACCACCAATCCCAACGGGTAAAATGCGGCCGCATTCCCCTACCAGTGGCCTTAGTGGCTCAGCAAGAGGGCCTCAGAGTGGTGCACATAAGACCAGAAAGGGGTGGCTGGAGTCCCTGGGTCCCCAGACAGAGACCAAGAAGAGGTCTGGGCCAAAGCGAAGGACAAAGATCTTTATTTCCCCACGTACCAAGCGAGGTGGAGCTGCCTCTGTGCGGTCCCGCCCGCCCCGGGACGCAGCCTGACGAGGACGGTGGGACCCTGAACTGCACGGGAGCGTCCTTGGACTCGAGAACGCGCCTCTGCCTGCCGGGGAAGCTCCGGGCGTCCGAGGCGGCCGGCGGAGAAGTTGCAGCGGCGCCCCAGCGGGGTCGCTTGGTGCAGGGCTCACAGCCGGGGCCCGCACTCATGCTTGGGACCCGCAGCGCAGAGTCCCCGGGCCGGCCCGGGCGGAAAGCCTCATTCACTAACCCTAAGAGGGACGGACTGCGCCGGCTCCTCGGCGCCTCCAGGCACCATTCCCTCTCTGCCGCTGCCTGTTTCTGCAGTTGCTGCTCCGCCGGCCTCCCAGCCAAGCCCTAGCCAGTCGCCTGCCTTCCCTCTTCCACAGGTACCCCCACCTGCCTCAGGATGCGCCGCTTTGATTCTGGCTTGGTTCACTTTCCCACCACCGGAAGGCTGCCGTCAGGCGCTTCCGGTTTCCGGGACGTATAATGTCGCAAAGCGGAAGTGCAAGGATTAGCGGGTACCGGCTCCCGGAAGGTCACCGTGTGAAGGAGGCCTTGGTAACGCGGGTCTCCCCGCTTTTTCTGGGGAGCAACGGCGGAGCCGACGAACCCGGCCTGAGACGGCGGTGAGAAGCAGACCGGCGGTTTGCTGCGACATCATGGAGAGCGGCGGGGGAAGCGGAAACAAAACCACAGGGGGGTTGGCCGGCTTTTTCGGAGCCGGCGGGGCAGGTTACTCGCACGCGGATTTGGCCGGCGTCCCGCGTAAGTATCGGGCCTACCTTGTGAACATTTCTCAGTGGTTCTTGCGACTCCGCCAGACGTGTAGTGTGTACTGTTCTTTTTTTGGCTGGCGTTCACAATCTTCCTTACCAGTGGTTGGGATAGTGTGTTTGCGCTGCCGCTCTTTCAAGATTGAACGACTTTTTGGAGTCATGGATCCTCGAGAAGTTCTGTCCGGGTGACCTGGACTAGGGATGTTGGCCTGTTTTCTTCTCTTTATATACGAGCCTAGTGCCTTGTATTTCCTCCCACACATTCCTTGTGTGTTGGGCTGTGTGCTTGACTCTAGATTAAGAGGAGAGTCTAGCTCTGCAAGTAAATACATTCCAAACAGCCTGTAAATAACTTTTAAGCACAAAGTCACGTGTTTCGAAACTGCAGTGTAGCCGTCAGGGCAAAACATTTAATATTGAAGATAGGCAAGAAAGAAGTTTGAGTCGGGCCAGCGGAGGAGCTGAGAAGTGAACTGTACTTTAAAGGCCATTTATGGACTTGAAAAAAGAAGCCAGGTAAGACTTTTCGGAAAGGAAATATGCAAGATCAAAAGTGCAGAAGCATGTATACCTTGCCTGTGCTCTCTCAATTCTGTGAATATGTCTTCCAGATGTTTGGGACTTTGTGGGTATTCAACTGGATGAATAGAACTTGTTCTTCTCCAGGTCTTTTATGCTCAAGAACAAAACAGCCCTAGTGTCACTTACGTCGAAACTGAATCTGGAACACATTTTACATATAAGTCTTCCGAGGTCTGAGTTTTGGAGCACAAAGGGTAGTGCCTTAATGTGACAAAGCATTGTTACATTAATTTGATTAAGATTTGAAGGTAAATTGAGAAGTCGAGGGTGAACACCATTCACTTAGCACCTGGAATGGGCCAACGACTTTTCTGTGTGCAGGTCTACCAGTGTTTAAAAGAGATGATTGCTGCTTTCATGGAGTTTACATCCTATTGAAGTGAGCCAAGTAACACAAACACATTTCAGTTAATGATAAGCGTATGTAAAGGCATCAAAACAAGATCGAGAGATGGCGATGGGAGCAGAACGCCTTTTTAGAATAGGTCAGGGAAAGCAGCTAGAGGGTGTTGACATTTGAGCTGTGACCTGAATACAATACAAATGCGGGGGCGGGGACACACACGGACGTACACAAGAAAAAATGGTTAGTCCAAATGCCCTGGTGGGGGAAGGGGGGGACTTGACATGTTTAAAGAACAACTGATGGGCCAGTGTGTCTACAAAGTTGCGAGGGAGTTGGAGCAGTAGGAGATAATGAGATCAGGAGAGCAAATCATGGCCACTAATGCAGTGTTTTATAAGCCATGGTAAGGAGTTTGGATTTGATTACAAGTGTGAATGGAAGCCATTAGGACTGATTCCTTTTCCTAAAAAAAAATCACTTTAGTTGCTATATAGGAAGTGAATTGAACGGACTAGAGCAAATTAGGGAGTCCATTTAGGTAAGAGATTGTTACTGTAGTCTAGGTGAGATTTAATGGTTGGACTAAGATGGTAGCAATAAGGATGGTGGTAAGTAACAGTTCAAGATGAATATTGAATATAGAATTAATAGGACTTTCAGTTGATGAAAGGACTAGAATCATGGGAGTTTCATAGATTGTGAGCAATCACAGGATTCAAGGATTAAATTTAGAATGTGAGAAAGTTGATTTTCCCTGGTAGATTTTTTCCTTTGTCAAAGTTACTGGGATTCAAGTCTGGCTCTCTGAGAATTTCTGTTTTCTTTTGTCCTGACCCCCATTCCTTTGGTGATGACCCAAGAATGATCTACACTGCCACAGCAAATCACCTTTGTCAGCAACTGTCAATACTAAGATTTGAAGGAACTGCCTAAAAATGTTTATATATAACCCATAACCCGGGCACTGTTTTTCCCATGGAATTCATTGGTCTCTTGTCAATCTTACTTTTGCAGTTTGTATAGATGTCAAGCATCCCTGTAGCAAAGTAGAGGAAATTAGCTTTATAATTGACTTGGGCTGTGCTTCCTTCTACTTTGATTATTTGATCCACGTTATTGCCAATATCTTCTTGGTATGAGAGCCTGAACCACTAGTGCAGGACCTGGTTTGAGATTCAGGACCTCAGGAGGAGACAGCCCCAAAACTGCCAGACAGGATAAGCGTAGAAAAGGAGAAAATCTCATCTATTCAGTGAGCCTGTAAATCAAAATTGGAAAACACCTGAAACGGTGTAATTAACACTAAATGAAATAATTTTTTAAAATTTCATCGCAATGTGATGTTCTCTCTCTAGTGACTGGTATGAACCCTCTGTCTCCGTATTTAAATGTGGATCCACGATATCTTGTTCAGGTAAGATTAGGACTAGTCCTTTTATGAATTTTTTAGTTTGGTGATTTATCTTACCACTTTAAAAAAAAATCCAGGTTCTTATGCTGACTAGATCTATGGTACATATTTCTGGAGGCACCAACTCTAGTCTCCATTCACCCTTTTTCTTTTCTCAGAAACTCTGGGGATTTGAATTGTACCTCCCTGATGCTAATTAATTAATTCCCTTTAAAGAGTTTTTGGGGTTTGAGGTGGCTATTTTTTCTTTCCTATTTAAATTGTGAAATATTTTAGCATAAAATTTACTATCTTACCCATTTTTAAGTGTACCGTCCAGTGGTATTAACTACATTTATAATATTGTGCAACAATTACCACCTACCATATCCATAACTCATTTCATCATGTAAAACAAACTATACCCATTAAAAAATAACTTCATTCCACCCACCCATCTCACAGCAACCACCCTTCTGCTTTCTGTCTCTGGTTTTGATACTCTAATACCTCAAATAAGTAGAATCATAGTATTTGTCTTTTTGTGATTGGCTTATTTCATTTAGCATAATATTCTCAAGTTTCATCTACCTTATAGCATGTATCAGAATTTCCTTTCTTTTAAGGCTGAATAATATTTAATTGAATAATATTCCATTCTGCTTATCCATTCATCTGTCCCTGGACGCTTGGATTGCTTTCATATTTTAGTTATTGGGAATAGTGTTGCTATGAACAATAGTGTAAAATGTCTCTTCCTGAGCCTCCTTTTAATTCTTTTACTTATATTTCCAGAAGTGAAATTACTGAATCATATGGAAATTTTATTACTAATTTTCTGAGGAACTGCTATGCTGTGTTCCATAGCACTGTACCATTTTACATTCCCAAGAACTGCACAAGGCTTGCAATTTCTTCACATCCTCACCAACACTTGTTATTTTCTGGGGTTTTTTGATCATAGCTATTCTAATGGGTATGAGGTAGTGCTCCTTGGGGGTATTTATTTATTTATTTATTTATTTGACAGAGAGGGAACACAAGCAGGGGGAGTGGCAGAGGGAGAAGCAGGCTTCCTGCTGAGCAGGGAGCCCGATGTGGGGCTCGATCCCAGGACCCTGGGATCATGACCTGAGCCAAAGCAGATGCTTAACGACTGACACACCCAGGCGCCCCAACTCCTCATGGTTTTGAGTTGCATTTTCCTAATCATTAGTGATATTGAGCATCTTTTCATGTGGTTATTGCCTATTTGTATACCTTTGGAGAAACGTTTAAGTTCTTTGTCCATTTTTGAATTGGGTCTTTATTGTTGTTGTTGAATTTAAGTTTTATATATATTCTGAATATTAACCCCTTATCAGATAACATGATTTGCAAATATTTTCTCGCGATCTTTTGGTTGCCTTTTTACTATGCTGATACTGCCTTTTGAGGCACAATATTTTTAAATTTTCACAAAGGCCAGTCTTTTAATTTTTTTCTTTTGTTGCCTGTACCTTTGGTGTCAAATCTAAGAAGTCATCGCCAAATCCAATGTCATGCTTTTCTCCCATGTTTTCTTCCAAGAGTTCTATGGTTTTAGGTCTTACACTTAGATCTTAGATCCATTTAATTTTTGTATTAAGTGTTTAATTTTTTATTAGGTGTTAGATAAGGATCCAGCTTTACTTGTTCATGTGGATATCCAATTTTCAGAGCAGCATTTGTTAAAAAGAGTGTCTTTTTCTTGTGGAATGATCTTGGCAGTCTTGTTCAAAATCATTTGACCATATATGTGAGGGTTTATTTCCAGGTTCTCTATTCTGTTTGTCTGTCTTTGTGTCAGTATCACACTCTTTTGATTCGAGTAGCCTTGTAGTAAGTTTTGAAATCAGGAAATGTGATTATTGTTCTTTTTCTTTTTTTTTTTTAATTTATTTGTCAGAGAGAGCACAAGGAGGGGGAGCGGCAGCAGAGCAGGCAGAGGGAGAAGCAGGCTCCCTGCAGATCAGGGGGACTCGATCCCAGGACCCTGGGATCATGACCTAAGCCAAAGGCAGACGCTTAACCAACTGAGCCACCTAGGCATCCCGATTATTGTTCTTTTTCAAGATTGTTTTGGCTGTTTGGGGTTCATTGAGATTCCATATTAATTATAGGATGGGGTTCTTTTTAAAAGATTTTATTTATTTCTTTGACACAGAGAGAGCAAAAGAGAGAGAGAGACAGAGAGCAAGCACCAGCAGGGGGAACGGCAGGGAGGGGAGAAGCAGGCTCCCCGCTGAGCAAGGATCCCCATGTGGGGCTGGATCCCAGGACCCTGGGATCATGACCCGAGCTGAAGGCAGCTGCTTAACTGACTGAGCCACCCAGGTGCCCCAGAAACATGGTATTTTGATAGGGATTTCATTGAATCTGTAGATTCTTTTGGATAGTATTGACATCTTAACAGTATTAAGTCTTCCAACCCACAGACATGGGATATGTTTCCATTTTTTCAAGTCTTTAATTGCATTTAAGAGGTTTTATGGTTTTCATTGTGTAAGACTTTTACCTCATTGGTTAAGTTCGTTCCTAAGTAGTATTCTTTTTTTATTTAAAGATTTTTTTTTTTCTTTTTTTTGACAAGGGAGAGAGAGAGAGCGCACAAGCAGGGAGAATGGCAGGCAGAGGGAAACGGAGAGGGAGAAGCAGATTCCCCGCGGAGCAAGGAGCCCAGTGCACAAGGAGCCCAGTGTGGGGCTCCATCCCAGCAGGACCCTGGGATCATGACCTGAGCCAAAGGCAGACGCTTAACCAACTAAGCCACCCAGGCGCCCCTATTCTTTTTGATGCTATTATAAATGGAATTGCTTTTGTGATTTCTTTTTCAAATTGTTCATTATTAGAATGTGGAAATCCTTTTTTGTGTGTGTTGATTTTGTATCCTGCTACTTTGCTGAATTTATTAGATCTAATAAGTTTCTTTCTGCAATATGTAGGATTTTCTACATATAAGATCATTTTATCTGCAAAGAAAGAAAATTTAGCTTCTTCCTTTCCAATTTGGATACCTTTTATTTCTTCTTGCCTAATTGCTTTAGCTAGAACATGTAGTACAAGTATCCCCCGCTTTTTGAAAGTTCACATTGTTCCACTTCACTTTTATGAGAGATCTACATTATGTAGGTCTGTATATAGTACCTGTTTATGCTGAAAAAAGAAATCAGAAGAGGATTTTTGCTTTTACCGAAAAAGCAAAAATAGTGTTTAGCATTTGTTTTGCAGTGAGCTGTTATAGTGGAACCACCGAGCTCCTTCCTGGGGATCTACACTCAGCATCTCAGCATCGAGCCATTGCAGCCTTGAACTGTGTCTGTGAGCATCTGTGCTTTATCTTGATTTATTTTGTGTGTCTGATAGCAAGCTGTGTCCTAAGGTATCAGAAAGGCCTGAGAGAGGTTATCTTTGGGTCTGGGAATACTCAAAACATTTTTCCATGTAAGTTGGTGATAATTGCTTCTTTGCTTTATGACATTTTGACTTACAGGAGGTTTCATAGGGATGTTCTACTTACAGATATCAGGGGAGGCTTGTACTATGTTGAAAGAAAAGTGGCAGAAATGGGCATCCTTGCCTTTTCCTGATTGTGGAGGGAAAGCTTTTATCTTTTACCTTTTAATATAATGTTCACCAGGGCGCCTGGGTGGCTCAGTTGGTTAAGTGACTGCCTTCGGCTCAGGTCATGATCCTGGAGTCCCAGGATCGAGTCCCGCATGGGGCTCCCTGCTCAGCGGGGAGTCTGCTTCTCCCTCTGACCCTCCCCCCTCTCATGTGCTCTCTCTCTCTCTTTCTCATTCTCTCTCTTTCAAATAAATAAATAAATAAAAATCTAAAAAAATATATAATGTTCACTGTGGGTTTTTCATATATGGCTTTTATTATGTTGAGGTAGTTTCCTTCTATTCCTAGTTTGTTGAATTCTTTTTATTGTAAACGTATGTTGGATTTTGTGAAATGCTTTTTTTGCAGTAGTTGAGGTGATCATGTGGGAGGTTTTTTTCCCTTCTTTCTTTTAATGTGGTGATTTATGTTGATCAGTTTTCATATATTGGACCATCCTGCATTACATGAATAAATCCGACTTGGTCATGGTGTGTATCCTTTTAATATGTTGCTGAATTTGGTTTCCTAGTATTTTGCTGAGGATTTTGCATCAGTGTTCATAGGGATATTGGTCTGTAGTTTTCTTGTAGTGTCTTTGTCTGGCTTTGGTATGAGGGTAATCCTGGCCTTATACCAAATATTACCTCCA
Organism: Leptonychotes weddellii; assembly: GCF_054177405.1. Classification (NCBI taxonomy): domain Eukaryota; kingdom Metazoa; phylum Chordata; class Mammalia; order Carnivora; family Phocidae; genus Leptonychotes; species Leptonychotes weddellii. The sequence continues at coordinate 35,776,145 of NC_138374.1, read as the reverse complement.
CTTCAGTTTTTTGGAAAAGTTGGAAAAGAATTGGTGTTAGTTCTTTAAATGTTTGGTAAACTTCACCAGTGAAGTCGTTAGGTCCAGGGCTTTTCTTGGTTGTGACTTTTTTTTTTTTTTTTGAGAGAGAGAGAACTCGGGGTTGAGGGGGAGGGGCAGAGGGAGAAGGAGAGTGAGAATTTTAAGCAGGCTCCATGCCTAGCACAGAGCCCCAGTGAGGGCCTTGATCTCACAACCCTGAAATCATGACCTGAGCTGAAATCAAAAGTTGGACCCTTAAGCAACTGAGTCACCCAGGTGTCCCTGGTGTGACATTTTTTATTGCTGATTTCGGTCTTCTTACCAGTTCAGTTATAAGTCTATTTGGATTTTCTGTTTCTTGGTGAGTTTTATGTCTCTAGGAATTTGTCTATTTCATCAAGGTTATCCAGTTTGTTGGCATGCAGTTTTTCATAGTACTTTCTTATTTTTTCTTTTTCTATCCTTAAGTTGCAAATTAGGTTGTTTATTTGAGATCTTTCTGATATTTTTAATAAGCATTTATAGCTCTGAATTTTCCCCTTAGCACCACTTTCACTGAATCTCATAAGTTTTGATATGTTGTATTTTCTTTTTTATTCATCTCAAGTATTTTCTAATTTCCCTTTTGATTTCTTTTTTGATCTATTGGTGGTTTATGGATATATTGTTTAATTTCCATGAATTTGTGAACTTTTCATTTTATTTCTGTTACTGATTTCTAACTGGTATTGTTGTGGTTGGAGAAGATACTCTGTATGGTATATTTTAAAATCCGTTGAGACTTAATTTGTTGTCTAATATATGATCTGTCCTGGAAAATGTCCCACATGCACTTGAGAAAAATGTCTATGCTGTGATATTATTGTTAGAGTGTTTTGTATATGTCTGTTAGATCTGTTTGCTCTTTGATTTATTGTGTTAAGTGCTCATATTTCCCTATTATGTTTTGTCTGGTTATGATGATTATTATCCATTACTGAGAATAGAGTATTGAAGTCTCCCAATTATTACTGTAGAAATTCGAGTTTTATACTTAATATATTTAATGGTCTGTTACTAGGTGTGTAAATGTTTATAATTGAATCTTTTTGTTGTATTGGACCTTTTATTAATATTCTTCGTCTTTTGTAACCTTTTTTTGATTTAAAGTCTGTATTTTCTGGTATTAGTATGGCCACGCTGCTATCTTTTGGTTTTTATTTGCATGGAATATCTTTTTCTCTTTCACTTCACTTTGAATCTTTTTGTGTCTTTGGAATTAAAGTAAACCCCAGTGTAGTTGGATCCTTTATTGTGCCAATCTTATGTCTTTTGTTTAAAGAGTTTGATCCATTTATATTTAAAGTGATTACTGATAAGGAGGGATTGCTGTCATTTTGCTGTTTGTTTTTTATATGTCTTCTAGCTTTTTTGTCCTTCTCTTGTGTTACTGTCTTTTGTGTTTACTTGATTTATTTTTTGCAGTGAAATTTTAAATTTCTCATTTCCTTTTGTATATGTCCTTTAGCTATATTCTTTGTAGTTACCTTTGGGGATTTAACATCTTCAAATTTAACATCCTAAAATTATAAATCTAGTTTGAATTTTTACCAGTTTAATGTCAATAACATGCAAAAACACTATTTCTTTAACAGGTGTATACTCCTCTCAGTTATTAATGTCATAAATTTACATCTTTAGGGACACCTGGGGGGCTCAGTCCTAAGCGTCTGCCTTCAGCTCAGGTCATAATCCCAGGGTCCTGGGATCAGGTACTGCTCCTTGTTCAGCAAGAACCCCACTTCTCCCTCTGCCTGCCACTCACCCTGCTTGTGCTCTCTCTCTCTCTGACAAATAAATAAAATCTTTTAAAATTAAAAATAAAAATGGGTAAAGGATTTGAATAGATGTTTCTCCAAAAAGATACAGAAATGTTCAATAATCACATAAAAGATATTTAACGTCACTTATAGGGAAATGCAAATCACAAAAACGAAGTGAGATACCACTTCACCCCTGCTATAGGTATAATCAGAAACATGCAATAACTGATGTTGGTGAGGATGTGGAGAAATTGGACCTTCATGCACTGCTGGTGGAAATGTAAATTGAAACAGCTGCTTTGGAAATAGTCTGACAGTTTCTCAAAATATTAAGAATAGAGTTACCATTTGACCAAGTAATTCTACTCAGTAGATACATACCCAAGAGAATTGGACAGTTTCTCAAAATATCAAAAATAGAGTTACCATATGACCCAGTAATCTACTCATAGATATATACCCAAGAGAATTGGAAACGTATATCCACACAACAAATTGTGCGTGAATGCTCTTATCAGGTTTATTCTAAATAGCCAAAAAGTAGACACAACCCATCCATCAGGTTAAGAATAAACAAAATTTAGCATCTCCATGCAATGAGATATTTAGCAGTAAAAAAAGGAAGAAGTAATGATACATGCTGGAACATGGATGAACCTTGTAAACTTATTACATGAAAGAAGGCAGTCATAAAAGACCATAATGGTATGATTCTATTTACATGAAGTGTCCAGAATTGACAAATAGAAAGAGACAGAAAGCAGATTGATTAGTAGTTGCCCAGGGTAGGGGAGAAATGGAGAATGACTGCTAACAGGTATGGGGTTCTTTTTGGGGTAGTGAAAATGCTCTAAAAATGATTATAGTCTTTGTTGTACGATACCTGAATATATTAAAAACCATTGAATTGTACACTTTAAATAGGTGAATTATATGGTATGTGAATTACATATCCGTAAATTGGGTGGGTTTTGGGTTTTTTAAGAGTAGTGGTTGGGACTTTTTGTTTCAAGTTGAATCACTAACAATAATTGACTACCTGCATTTCTTGTTGAGTGTGTTTCAATAGAAGCAAGTGGATAAGACTTGTTTAAAACTTGTTTTTACAGGAAATGTTTGTCAAATATCTGCACTGTATGTTTATTGATTTTATTTCAAAAGTACCTCTCTCAGTATTTTACTCAAAATTTCAAAACTAATCACATGTGTTTTAATTGAATGTTGAATTTAGGCCTAAAGGTTGTACTGTAGCTCCATTTAAAAATACATAACATCTAGGGGCGCCTGGGTGGCTCAGTTGTTTAGCGTCTGCCTTCGGCTCAGGTCATGATCCCAGGGTCCTGGGATCGAGCCCCGCATTGGGCTCCCTGCTCCTCGGGAAGCCTACTTCTCCCTCTCCCACTCCCCCTGCTTGTGTTCCCTCTCTCGCTATGTCTCTCTCTGTCAAATAAATAAATAATATCTTAAAAAAAAAAATACATAACATCTTGACCCTGCAGTGCTAGGTGGGGCTTGGTAAGGTTAGACATCAAAGAAAATTCTGCATTTTTAAAAAATTAGGATTCCTGCTTAATCACAAACATTTGTAGTGACCTTTTCCATTCAAAGGCAAGAGGGACTTCAGAATTGAAAAGGTTTTCTCTGGGTGCCTGGGTGCTCAGTCGTTAAGCATCTGCCTTCAGCTCAGCTTATGATCCCAGGATCCTGGGATAGAGCCCCACATCGGGCTCCCTGCTCGGCGGGAAGCCTACTTCTCCCTCTCGCACTCCCCCTGCTTGTGTTCCCTCTCTCGCTGTGTCTCTCTGTCAAATAAATAAATAAATAACCTTAAAAAAAAAAAAAGAATTGAAAAGGTTTTCTCATCTCGTTATAAAAACCATGGAGGGGCGCCTGGGTGGCTCAGTTGGTTAAGCGACTGCCTTCGGCTCAGGTCATGATCCGGGAGTCCCTGGATCGAGTCCCGCATCGGGCTCCCTGCTCAGCAGGGAGTCTGCTTCTCCCTCTGACCCTCCCCCCTCTCATGTGCTTGCTCTCTCTCATTCTCTCTCTCTCAAATAAATAAATAAAATCTTTAAAAAAAAAAAACCATGGAAAGCCTAAATTTAAAGACTACCTTAATTAAAGTTGAATTTTGTGGAACATTTTTCCATACTTTTGAAGGAGAGAGACATCTTAAATACTACCTGTGAACTTACCATATACTGATTTTTGTCAACAACTTTTATCTGAGGCAGTATTTGTGGTTTCTCTTACTATTGCTTTGCGTTGTCACCACTTTTGCATCCTCGCTAATACATTAAAAATTATATTAAGTAAATAATCTTCTACTTTTTAGGCCAGGTGAACATCCAGTGTAAAAGCAAGACGAATTTGAATATTTCTAGCATCCAGTATCATCCAGTTGAAATATAAATATTTCACATAATCTTGGCCTTCTGACTATTGTATCAGGTACAATGGTGCCCATCCTTAGAAGCATTTCTCTTCTGTAGTAGCAAACAATGGTATTGGTGATTCTTTAGTGTCCTGCAGTGTCTGCAGCACAAGAACTTTTCAGTGTATCTTCCCTATGTGCATGTGTAAAGATACCTCAAGATCAGCCTTATTAAGTGCTTATTTCTTGCAGTTCAAATTTGGCTTGCAGAAGTTTTTTTCTATAACATAATAAGCTGTTAATCATATTTTTATAGAAACGAAAAGCCTTAATTTTATGGAGGTTTTCTCCCCAGGATTAATGTAATTTGGCCAGTGTCCCCTCCCTCAAAAAATCTTGGCAAATTTTTGTTACATGAAACAGTATATTTTAGGGGCTCCTGGGTGGCTCAGTTGGTTAAGCATCTGCCTTCAGCTCATATCATAATCCCAGGGTCCTGGGATCGAGTCCTGCCCTGTATGCAGCTCCCTGCTCAGAGGGGAGCCTGCTTCTCCCTCTCCCCGCCACCCCACACCACCCCCGCTCATGCTCTTTCACTATCTCTGTCTCTCTCTCTCTCTCAAATAAATAAAATCTTAAAAAAAAAAAATAAGAAATGAAACAGTACATTTTAATTGCATTTAAAAGATTAAGCCCCAATGACCGCTAACCATGAAATTGTTTTCAAGTGGCTCTGTGTGTGAATTGATGTACATTTGCCTTCAGTCCTCATAGTGCTTTTATTATGGTTGACCCTAGCAAAGAGTTGAATTGGTGATGACATGCACTTGTGCCTATTAATGTTCATCATGACCTTTTTTTAAAATTTCCTGTTTGTCATTAGCAATCCATTTCTAGATTGAAGAATTACATACCTCATTAAATCAAATATAACATTTCTAAAAACCTCAAGCCAGAAGTACAATTTAAAACTAAGTCATTAATTCAAAAGCCAGGAAGCACCCCAAATTTGCAAAACTATGTATAATATATCATGATATGGGATCTCTTCAGAGTTTGCTTATTATTGCCCAACAGACCGTTTCTGTGTGATGAGAGTAGATGTGCTTGCTTATTTTTGCACTTTTTGGTGAGAATGTATGTATGTAGCAAGTTGCCAGCAGTGTGTGCTTATGGTTTATTTTAACCATTTTTGTATGGAAAGCTTGGCAAACCTGTATTGAGTGTGTTCTTTATAAGAGTGTATTATAGAATCAATCATACTGTGCTCTTACAGTAGCATTTTCAACTTAGGATTCTTGGGTGGCCTTCATGGGGTTCATATCAAATTTGTATATGCAGGGTGCCTGGGTGGCTCAGTCGGTTGAGCGTCTGCCTTTGGCTCAGGTCATGATCCCAGGGTCCCGGGATCGAGTCCCGCATCAGGTTTCCTGTTCAGCGGGGAGCCTGCTTCTCCCTCTTCTCCGCTCCTGCTCTCTCTCTCTCTTTCTCTCCCACAAAAATAAATAAAATCTTAAAAAAAAAAAAAAAATATTTTTTTGTATATGCATTTACTGGAAAGAGAGATTATAGCTTTCTAAGATTATTAAAATATATGCTTCCCCAAACAGTTAAGAATTATGAAGAGAGTAATTCTGCCCTTGCATAATGGGTCCAAACTGTTGTGCTTTTATAGTTTCTGCTCGTTTTTTATGATCATAGTAAAATTGTGCTTGATAGACAGTAGCTACAGAATGAGTGTTATTTTCTTTTTCCACAGTGGTGTCTCAATCAAGTAAACCATTACTTCTCATACCTTTCCATTTACCTTTCTCTAGAGCTGGTCTTCCTAAACTCCCTTGCATGTTGCTTCATATTTATCAATAAGTAAGGCAAATTACATACAATCTATCCAACTTACATTGAAAAGCGAAGTTCTGATGAGAATGCCTCCTAAGAACTAATGAGTATAAACTGTATATATAGTACATTTCATTTCACTTTGATTTAGGTGTTGCTGTTGTTGCAGAAAGTTTTAAATTTTGCTTGACTAAGTATAGTTGAGTTTTAGTTGACTTCAGGTTTTACTTTTGTGAATTCGACAAATTAAAAAACACTTTGCAAGTACTGGGTCTTGAGGAGAGCTCAGCGTGATTTTTGTTATTGCCCCTTTAGGATACAGATGAGTTTATTTTACCGACTGGAGCTAATAAAACCCGGGGCAGATTTGAACTGGCCTTCTTTACCATTGGAGGATGTTGTATGACAGGTGGGTATGGTAATTTTTTTCAATGTCCTCAGTCCAAGTAGGCAAAACTGCTTAAAATCAAAAGCAATTCAAGTACTGGTTTCAGGGCTTTAAAAAATCATTATTGAGGGGCACCTGGCTGACTCAGTCAGTGGAGCATGCGACTCTTGATCTTGGGGTTGTAGGTTTGAGCCCCATGTTGGGCATAGAGATTACTTAAAATCTTCAGGGGCACCTGGGTGGCTCAGTCGTTGGGCATCTGCCTTCGGCTCAGGTCATGATCCCAGGTTCTGGGATCGGGCCCCGCATTGGACTCCCTGCTCTGTGGGAAGCCTGCCTCTCCCTCTCCTGCTCCCCCTGCTTGTGTTCCCTCTCTCGCTGTGTGTCTCTCTGTTGGGTGAATAAATAAAATCTTTATAAATAAATAAATAAAATCTTTAATAATAAATAATCTATTTACTTTTTCATTTTTTCCTATTAAAAATAAAAAAGAATCAGAAGTGCAGTTGTTTTTTTAATATAAAGCTTATTGGTTGAATCGTTACTGTGATTCACTAGGGGCTGCATTTGGAGCAATGAACGGTCTACGGCTAGGATTGAAGGAAACCCAGAACATGTCCTGGTCCAAACCAAGAAATGTACAGTAAGTCTTATGTAATCATCTGATGTAGTGATGTTTGAATATTAACCTCTACTTTGTTGGCCTGATGAACACAATCTTGAGATTACAAGTGTTTGGAGAATTGACATACATTTTGATCGATTTTTTTATTTTCTTCATCAAAATAAAAGAAACTAAGGAATCAGGTTACTGAGGCTAAGATTTTGTTTTTTATTTTTTAAAAGATTTTATTTATTTGAGTGAGAGAGAGAGAGTGAGAGATATCACGAGTAAGGGGAAAGGATAGAGGGAGAAGCAGGCTTTCCGCTGAGCCTGGAGCCCGATGCAGAACTCAATCCCAGGACCCCAGGATCATGACCCGAGCCAAAGGCAGACACTTAAACAGACTGAGCCACCCAAGCGCCCCGGAGGCTAAGGTTTTAAAAAGAGTGATTTTTGAGTCAGTGTCCCTCAATTAGCTGGTGCTACCCCAACCTAACTTATTCATCTTTTCATTCTGTAGGCTTATATGGCATGCTTTTCAACTTGTTGACTTGCTAGTACATTATTTGAATTGTTTGAGAGTTTGCAAAACCATAGGACTTGGTAGTAAAGAAATAAGCCTGTAAGAGTGATTGCTGGATCTGCTCTCATTTGAATTGAACTACTTATTGACTTCACACTCCGTTTCTGAAAGGAGACGGCTAAAGAAAATGTATCACAAAATTCCTAGAACTTAGTGATAGTTCCTGAGTCTTCTCTCAGGAAATTGAAGTTTGTGGAGAAAGGACAGTACAGATGTCTTCACCCTGCCTAAGAAATAAACGTGACCAGTCCATGTAGATATTCCCTAAATAATCTGATGTTTAGTTTTGCATGTTTTTATACTTCATGGCTCATGGTTTTACTTTAGGACACATTAAGCTCCATCTTCTTTATATTTTGTTTAGCCAGCAGGTGGCAGCAGGTTTACTAAATTAGACGTTGGGAATCCTGAAAGCTTGTCAAGTTTTTCATATTCCTGTTACTATGTGGATCTTGCTTTACTAGGCCACATCCTTGAATATTTTTACATTTATATTAATATTTGACCCTTACTCTGGGGAGCCTGAGTGGGTCAGTCAAATGGCTGCCTTTGGCTCAGATCATGATCCCAGGGCCCTGGGATAGAGTCCCGTACTGGGCTCCCTGCTCATCGGAGAGCCTGCCTCTCCCTCTCCCTCTGCCTGCAGCACTCCCCTGCCTGTGCTCTTGGGTGCTCTCGCTCTCACTCTCAAATAAATAAAATCTTTAAAAAATATATTTGCCTCTTATTCCAATACTTTTTTTTTTTTTTTTTACCTTTTTGTGTTATGGAGAATTTTGAAAACATACCAAAGTAGACAGAATAGTACAGTGAAGACCCATGAACCATAACCCATCCTCAGCAGTCAACCAGGATTGGGACCAATTGTGCCCCATCTCATTCTCCTCTCCCATATTACTTTGAAGCAAATCCCTAACATCGTGTCATTTAAATACCAATTTGAAAGTGGAAGGTCTCCTAGAAAAGATAACCTTTGTTTCTTAAAACAATAATAGTTATTAATATTTTGGAGAGAGTCAAATAGGTTTGAATTTTTAGATAAGATTTTTTAAATATTATAAATCATTTTTATATAACAATTCTGATCTTACTAGATAGGAAGCATTTAAAATAGGAGACAGCTGGGGCACCTGGGTGTCTCAGTTAGTTAAGCGCCTGCCTTTGGCTCAGGTAATGATCCCAGGGTCATGGGATTGAGCCCTGCGTTGGGCTCTCTGTTCAATGAGGAGTCTGCTTCTCCCTCCCCCACCCCGACCCCCCCACCCCCGCTCGTGCTCTCTTGTACTCTCTCTCAAATAAATAAATAAGTCTTTGATAAATAAAATGAATAAAATAGGAGACAGCCTCTAAAAATGGAAAGAAGATAGGGTTTGGGGCCAGACAGATCTATGTAGCTTCAAAGCCTAGTTTCATTACTTACTGTTTTGTGATCTTAGGTAAGTTTTTTCTACTTTCTGCCTTGAAGGGTTGTTGAGAGGTGATTAAAGTAGGTAAGTAGGTAAGGGTCCAATATGTGGAGATATATTGCCTAATCGTATCCCAGTCAATTTCACCAGTTTGCAGTGCTTCCAGCAGTGCAGTAATGAAAATTAATAGTTCTAAAAAGCATGTTACAAATGACGACAATATGCTGAATTTAAAATATGTTAGTAAATATGTAACATAATTAGAAACAATAGGCTTCGTTACTAATTTTTTTAAACAACCTTTTAGAGATAATACAAGTTTTTGTTATTTGGGCATTAATTTAAATGAGTTTTTAATTGCATTAAATGAGTTTTTCACTCTTTGTTATTATAATTCCATAATTTCCAGCAGTAGTCAGCTGTCCGGATAGACCCATTCCTGTGATGGTGTTACACTGCTGGGAGAGGAATGACCTGTCTTCTTCTTCCAGTTGCCTCTGTCACTGTTCTGGTGGCACCTGGCACTGGTGCAAGGCAGAACTGTGCTTCCTTGAGAGTGTGCTGAGCGTTCACTCTGGCCGCTTAGCTCTAGTCCGGGAGCAGACACCGTATGCTTTCTCTGTGTATTCTAGTGAGACAGCTTTTTCTTCTCTTTGAGTATTTCCCTTTAATTCTGCTTTACATTCTGTAATATTCCACGCTTTGATTCTGTTTAATATCCTAAGTATATTCTCCCCCAAAAAAACTTAATCATAAGCTAATTTGTCCATTATAATGGTATTTTTTTAATGTAGATCAATTACTATAAGCTTTTTTATAAAATACATTCTAGACTGCCATTCAAAGCCTTTCTGTATTTGATTTATATTTAATAATAAGAATTTTCCCTACTGCCCAAAAATGTTGGAGCTTTAACAACTTCATTTATATTTCTATAAAGTAATCATTCTTACTAAATTCTGAGGAGATACTGAGGTAACTTTTAAAATTAAGAAAACTGGGGTGCACCTGGGTTGCTCAGTTGGTTGGGCATCTGACTCTTGATTTCAGCTCAGGTTGGGATCAGGGGTCCTGGGATCAAGCCCTGCCTTAGGCTCTGCGCCCAGTGGGGTGTGTGCTTCTCTCCATCTCCCTCTGCCCCTCCCCCTGCTCGCACTCTCTCTCTAAAATAAATCAGTAAATCTTTTTAAAAATAAATAGGGGCGCCTGGGTGGCTCAGTCAGTTAAGCCTCTGCCTTTGGCTTAGGTCATGATCCCAGGGTCCTGGGATCAAGCCCCGCGTTGGGCTCCCTGCTCAGCAGGGAGCCTGCCTCTCCCTCTCCCCTGCTTGTGCTCTCTCTCCCTCTCTCTCTCTCTCTCAAATAAATAAAATCTTTTAAAAATAAATAAAAATAAAATTAAGAAAACTTTGGGTATTGGATTTATACATTGTAAATAGCTATAGTTATGATTTTTCAAATTAGAGAAATGGTGATTCTAAGCACAGATTCTTTCTCTTTCTGCCCTGGTAGGATTTTGAACATGGTGACTAGGCAAGGGGCACTTTGGGCTAATACTCTAGGTTCTCTGGGTAAGTAGAGATCTCACTTAATAATAAATCGTTAATGCAAAGAAGAGTGTATATTACCGTGAACAATTGGATCAACCAAAATTCTGGCCATATGATATTAAAAATTATAGTTAAATCTACTGTGATGAATAGTGTAGATAATATTTAAGAAAAGACCATGAACAACATAACAAAGTAATTCCAGTTGCTAATACCAGTGTTTTAAAAGTCTTTTTAAACATTACATATTCTCCTTTCCAAGCAAGATGCCAAATCATGTTTTAAGTAAATAAGAAATCTGCATAATTTAGGTCCAAGTCAGATGCCTTTGTATGTTAAGAAAGGTTCAAGGTCCTGTAGTAAGATATGATAGATTAATTTCATCCCTCTTCCTATGTTTTCCTAATAGCCCATTCAGCATTCTGTTTACCTCAGAGATTTCCCAGACCTAATTTCCATAGTTGTAATAGGGCCTTTGTAGATATAATGAAAACATTTGTAGTTCTAAGCAAAGGGTAATTTAGTAGGACTTAGGACCAAAGTCTTTCATATTATATTGTTTATGAATGATTGACTCTTTTGATTACTCAGTGTACAACCTGTGGTACCTACGCTGTAACAGCCAAGAGTGTCTTTGTAAATTAGTTGCAAGTCTGAAAATCTTTTAATGGTGGCAGATTAAGTAAGGGAAAATGCAAGCATCTCATTGAAAAAATAGAAAAGGCATCTGTTGTGAGAAAATAATATCCTAGCTTTGCCATGGGATTTGGAAGCAGTACATTTTCACACCATGAAGTCAGATTGACATTTGAGATCCTAGGGAATGACTGCTTCCGTATGCTGCTCATGTCACCTTTGCTCCCACCCCATACATAGTCACCCACCTTTGTTTCTGTTTGGTTGTTCATATACCTAGAGCAATCAGCCATCCTGGTCTGTCCAGGGACTGTCTTAGTTTTAGCACTGCAAATCTCATGTTCCAGGAAACTCTCAGTCCTGGGTGAACTGGGATGGCCAGTTGCCTTGTGTGTTCCCAGTGTAATATGATCAATCACAATGTTCTGCTCAAGTTCGGTTTCAGTTAAAGAAGTTGAATTGGTAAGAAGAGCCTTTCTAGAAGTATAGGAGTATCACAACAGAACTTGTAAGGCAGAGTTTGGTGTAATATTGAAGGGTCAAAAATGGTATAATTTTGGGAAAGTATAAGGAAAAGGATTAATAGGAATCTTTACAGGTATAGGAGAAAGGTAGTTTCGGGGAGGATTTTGTTAAAACTAAATAGTGCTAGTGTTACTGTTTTTTACATGTGCTGGAACCAAACCTCAAATTTTTTTTAACATTTTTCTTACAATAGAAATGCATGTGTTTTTGTTTCTAAATCCAAAGTATAGCTATTATTAATAAAATATAAGTGAAGATTAAAAATATTTTTCCTGGGACTTCCCAGTGGTGCTTTTTATAAGTAGCTACTATTCGTGTTTCTTCTGAAGCTTTCCAAAGATTTTTCTTTGCATATCCCGAGTTTCCACACATGTGCCTGCCTTACATGCTAGTGAATATAGTTTTTCCTGCTTTTTGTTTGGAGTACATAGTATTCCATTATATGGAAAGTCCATCTCTTGGTCTATACCCTTTGATGGGCATTTTATTTGGTGCCAGGCTTTTGCTATTACAAATAGTATTCCAGTAATTATTCTTCATATATATTTGAATGCTTGTAGAACGTCTATAAAATATATTTATCTAAATATAATTGCTATACTGACATTTAATCACTTTTTTATTACTGATCAGTTCCATTTCCCCTGTAGCTTTGCTCTATAGTGCATTTGGTGTCGTCATTGAGAAAACACGAGGTGCAGAAGACGACCTTAACACAATAGCAGCTGGAACCATGACAGGCATGTTGTATAAATGTACAGGTAGGTACTACTGAATGAAGAGCTCTCTCTCTCTCTCAATATACTTTGAAGTATGCTTTAAAAACTAAGTAGCCACAGTTTTCAAAGGATACTTGACACATTTTTGCTGTGTAATGGAGTGTTGTCTAAAACCTAATGGTTGTTTTGGGTTTGGGGTTTTATTTTGATAAAATAATACAAAACATAAAATTGACCATCTGAACTATTTTTTTAAGTGTAAGTTCAGGAATGTTAAGTATATTTACATTGTTATAGAATATCACCACTATCTAACTCCAGAACTTCTCTTCATCTTATGAAACTGAAACTCTGTATCCATTAAACAAAAACTCCTCGTGTTCCCCTTCCTTTAGCCCTTGGCAACCACCTTTCTACTTTCTAAACTATAAATCTGAATTCTGAGGTACTCTAGTTCTGTAAGCAAGCAAAATATACAGTATTTGTCTTCTTATGATTGGCTTGTCACATTTAGCATATTATCCCCAAGTTCATCCATGTTGAACATGTTGAACATGTTCAAGCATGTTTCATATTTCCTTTTCAAGGCTGAATAAAACTCCATTGTACATACCTACCACATTTTGTTTATCCATTCATCTGTCAATGGATACTTGGATCGTTTCTACTTTTAACTGCTGTGAATAATGCTCCTGTGAGCATGGGTGAACTAAATACCACTCAATTTTGAAAAAATAATCAGAACCCCTAAGAGTTGAACCAAAATGACCTGAGTGGAGATCAAATATCACATTCTCCTCTGGGATGGAAAAGAAATTAACATTCACTGAATTATGATTATATCCTCAGCTATAAGCATTTACTGTAACTTATTTAAAACTGTAAAGTGATAATCATCACATCCCAGTTTTATAGATGAGCACAGTATTAAGAAGACCTTTTTCAAAAGGTCACATAACTGGTGACAGGCCCAAATTTTTCATCACATTTCTGCTTTAAATAGCTTAAACTACATATGTTCTATACTTATGCTTCTGAGAATTACTTGTTTTATTTTTTTATTATGCATTAGACATGATTAACTGAGTAATTCTGTTTTTTAGAAATTCCTCCATCACAAATATCAGGTAGCATTTTTGCTTCATTTTTACTAGAAGAAAGAAAAGCCTCAACAGGATCATGAAATCCAAGATTTCCTGATCTATCTGAGAATAAGAGGTTTTTCCTATATTGAAAATGTATCAGGGGTGCCTGGGTGGTTCAGAAGGTTGAACGTCCAGCTCTTGGTTTCGGCTCAGGTCATGATCTCAGGGTCATGGGATTGAGCCCCACTCTGACTCAATGCTCAGGGTGGAGTCTGCTTGAGATTCTCTTCCTTTCCCTCTCCATCTCCCCCACATGCGCATGCACTCGCCCGCTCTCTCTCTCTGTAAAATAAATAATCTTTAAAAAGAAAAGAAAATGGACCACATTTGGAATTTTATCCCTAAGAGCTCGCAGTACTTCTTGCAATACATTCGCATGTGTGTACTCAGATAAATGGAGCTCCCGGGTAGAGTGAGACAGTAAATGCCTTTTATGTCCATGAAGATGTTACCTTGGCATAGAAAAATCTTGTTAAAAATCTAGAAATACTTCACATTGAAAATCTTTAGGGTCAGACAGAAGAATTTAAAACTTTAATTGGCAGCACAGGGGTGCACTCCGCAAGAGTTTACTTGGCCCGGACTAGGTTTACAAAAGATCAAATTAATATTTAAAAAACATATTTCACATAAAAATCTGGAATTCCAGATTCTTTTGAATAAATGGAAGACAGCAAGCTTACATTATTCACATTGGCAAATGACTGGGGCCGAATGGAGCTGTTTCTGTACTGGTTAGATGGGCACAGAATTTCCAGCTCAGTCCCACTAGTCCCAGTCTTCTTATTCAGGGCAAGCCACCATGGCATTTCCTGTGCTGAGGGCAGCCCTGAATATAAGAATGTACTGAATTATCATCTTAGGACATACTGTGCATATGTAAAAGATAGGAAAAGGCTGAATTCTTGATTTTGAAGGAAATGGGAGACTAGCTTTCTGTGTCAAGGACTTCCCTGCAGTAATGGCATTTATAACACAGACTGAGAACACCTCCCACTTAAATTATAAAAGAGAAAGATCTTGGCTCAGAAGAGAAAAAAACAAAAAAGACTGTCCCTTAATTCTGTGTCAGGTGACAGTAGATTTCATTTCCATTGCAATTATGAAACAGAGAGGAAGTTAATAATCTGTTGACTTAGAATTCCAGCATTGGCTGAACAATATAAATTTAGCTCAGCACATCAAAATCAGTCTGCAAAATCAATGTCTTTTACTGATTTCTGGTTTAGAGTGAACTTAATAAGACAACACAGAATTATGAATTTTGTATGGCAGAAATACAAATACAACTTCCAACTTCTAGATTCAGGGATTTGGAAGAGTTAGGCACTCTTGGACTAGAGCCAGCATAAATGCTTAGGGACAGAAGTTTACATTTAGGGAATGGCTGATTCCTGCCAACCTAAAACATTTCCAATCCCCAATATATTCTTCAATAATAGAAATTTTAAAAAGTTTAAAATTAAAGTAGTAGGGGGCGCCTGGGTGGCTCAGTCATTAAGCATCTGCCTTCGGCTCAGGTCATGATCCCAAGGTCCTGGGATCGAGCCCTGCATCGGGCTCCCTGCTCTGCGGGAAGCCTGCTTCTCTCTCTCCTACTCCCTCTGCTATGATCCCTCTCTGTCAAATAAAAAAATAAAATCTTAAAAAAAAAAAATTTAAAGTAGTAGGACTCAATGTAGGTATGGAGCAACTTTAGTGGGAAGAAAAATCATGAGGAAAAATACATGAGAAAATGGATAGTTGTCAGACCAAAAAGAGGCTAATTTAAAGGAATAATTCTGATGGGGTGATTTTAATTCATACCTGATATATGTTTAATGGACTTATGTAAATATTTTCAAAGGGTATGAAATACTAGCTTTTCTTTGGCATATGAAAGTCTGTTTAATAATGACCAGTACTGGGGCTCCTGGGTGGCTCAGTCAGCTAGGCGTCTGCCTTCGACTCAGTTCTCTCTCCTTCTGCCCATCCCCCTGCTTGTGTTCTCTCTCTGTTTCGAATAAATAAATAATAATATCTTGAAAAAAAAATAATAATGGTGGCCAGTATTCTACCAGAACAGGAACAGCTGTAGTTTTGCTGTCGTTCATAAACTTAGGACTAATGTTTAAAAGGCTTGGTCACTTACCTGATATCAGGAACAAAGCATCAGAGACCAAAAGATATGGGCACCTCCTGTTCCCTCACAAAAAGTCCCTGCCTGTTCATTCTATGCCTTCCATAAGAAGGTCATCTTAGAAAAGCAAACTAAATAAAAGTAAAACGATACACAAATACATATCTTCATATTAAGCAAATTTCATCAGAGTTATTGTTAAAAGGTACTGTTTATCAGTTAATGCCAGGCCTTCGAAATCAAACTCTTTGGGCTAAAAGGACTTTCTTGATGACTGCTTTATTTCTATTACTGGCAGCAATATTCCTCTGGTAAAGTTAAAATACACATAACATATATAACAGGCGAAGGGCTAGCTGCTATAATATATAAAACATTTTGACAGATCACTTACACCAACAATCCAATAAAAAATGGAATAGGATTGACAGTGCTTCAGGGAAAAATACAAATCACCACTAAACAGTAGAAGCCATTCAATCTCACAAGCAACCAGGACAAAGCAAAAGAAAACATTAAGATTATATTTTTCACCAACTGTCTTTAACAAAGTGATGATAGGTAAGTGATGGTTACCAGAGCGGGGTGGGTGGAGGAATGGGTGAAATAGGTAAATAGATGACGGGGAGTAAGCAGTGTACTTGTGATGAGCACCAGGTGATCAAAACTTAAAGAAAATACAATAAAAAAAAACAAAGTTAAAAAAAAAGTGATGGTAGGTGATACTTAATATTGGCAAAGGTAAGCAAGCAACTGGAATTAGTAGTGTTTTCAATATGTAGATCCTTCGCTCTGGTAATCTTTTAGCAATTTATCCTACAGCAAACTAAGGCATACCCACAAAACTGTATATACCAACATGTTTAAGACTGGCTTCAAAAGACGGGATGTTTGAACGGAGACAGATGAGGGAGCATGTAAGGTGGAAGTCTGCAAGGAGTGATTTAGGTAAAGGCTAACAGAACAAAGACCCTAAAGTGGGGGTTAAAAGGCAGTGGGGGAGGGGGAAGTAGTAGAATCTGGAGACATAAAAGTGGCAAGGGACCAAATCATAAAGAAGATGGAGCTTCATAGGCCACTGCAAAGAATTTGACTTCACTGAGCTTTAATTCTTACATTCTAAATACTAGCTTTCCATTTACTTACAAGCCTTAAATTGTTTATCACAGCTCTCAGAGAGGTAAGCTTTCACTGTTGTTTTGGGTACAGAGTTTACACAGAAGATGTTAGTTAAGTCAGGGTTTACAAATCCTCTAAAACTTCCCTACGATTCTCAAAGGGGTCTGGGCCACCATACTACCACAGAAAAGCAACCACCAAAATGCCTAAGAATCTGGTGGGGAAAAAAAGAGTCCTAAAAGGACAGTCATGTGGGGAGTCAGAAATGGCTGAGATAATGTAATGAGTGTCGTTCTTGCGTGGGAGAACTGGGATTGCTGGGAGGGGACCCGTGGGGCGGCCGTGAGGGAAGCCTGAAAACCAGCTGCTCTGCTGCCAAGAGCCACACACCCTGCTTCCACCCTGACAGAGAAAGCAGAGGGAAAACAGCCTCTGTTGTAGTGCTCAGTCACCCTTGACTTCCACCTTCCTTTCCTCATCCCCTCATTTCATCATTCGGGAGAGTCACCAGCCATCACCTGAGTCGCCTTTTCTCACAAGCCTGAACTTCTGTAACAGTAGTTTTCATTGACCATTTTGACTTTAGGCTTCTGTTTTCAATCTGTCTTATCTATTCACTATTTCTGGCTTAATCTTCCTCAAGTATGTTTCTAATCCTAGTACTCCCTCTCCAAAAAGCTTTGATAATGACATACTGCTATTCAACTTCAGTTTCTCATCCCAGCCTTCCATGATCAAATCCTAGCCTATGTTTTCAGACTTTTCCCACACCTTCCTTATATATATCATATGACCAAACACATAAATTTGAAATCCAGTCCATACATAAGGTGCAGCTCAACTGTTATTACCCCTTTCGATAGATTTCTTTCTTTCTTTCTTTTTTTAATCTATCCTGGAGGCAGTTTAGTGTGGTGAAAAGACAAAGGGCTTTGGGGTCAGACGGGGTTTGACTTGACTAGCACTAGATCCCTAAACCGCTGCATGCAGAGAGGAACTTGGCTGAATTTCAGTTTTTCTGTTACACAAAGACAACCTATATTTTCCCTTCACAGACTTGTAAATGAGATAACCTATATAAAGTAAGTGACTTCACAGACTTGTAAATGAGATAACCTATATAAAGTAAGTGACTTACATCCCGCCATAAGCACATTTTATACAGTTCTTACAAGGCTTAACAGTTTTCCTTGTAGGAAGTCAGTAGATAAAATTTAAGATTGAAAAATCAAGAAATAGCAAGGTAGTTGTGTTCTTTAGAAACATGAGGGTAACTCTGGAAAACAGTATGGAAAGTCCTCAGAAAGTTGAAAATAGAGCTACCATACGATCCAGCAATTGCACTACTGGGTATTTACCCCAGATACAAATGTAGGGATCCGAAGGGGTACGTGCACCCCAATGTTTATAGCAGCAATGTCCACAATAGCCAAACTGTGGAAAGAGTCAAGATGTCCATCGACAGATGAATGGATAAAGAAGATGTGGTCTATATATACAATGGAATATTATGCAACCATCAAAAGGAATGAGATCTTGCCATTTGCAACGACGTGGATGGAACTGGAGGGTGTTATGCTGAGCAAAAGAAGTCAGTCAGAGAAAGACACCTATCATATGACCTCACTGATATGAGAAATTCTTAATCTCAGGAAACAAACTGAGGGTTGCTGGAGTGGGGGGTGGGGT
>NC_138374.1:35650633-35757127 GCF_054177405.1 Leptonychotes weddellii | reverse complement strand
GGTGGGTATTGAGGAGGGCACGTTCTGCATGGAGCACTGGGTGTTATGCACAAACAGTGAATCATGGAACACTACATCAAAAACTAATGATGGAATGTATGGGGATTAACATAACAATAAAACAATTTTTTAAAAAAAAGAACCAGGGTAAAGAGCAAAGAATGAAAGTAGTAGCCTTTGGGAACTAGGAATGAGGATTAAGGTGGTGCATGTGCCACATTGTGCATCACTAAAATCTTTTAGTACTATCTCGACTTTTATTCATGTGGACTACTTTAATAAAATAAAGTGAGCAAAGACCCTGTGTATCAACATAATAAAAATTAGGCATTATATTGGAAGGGGGGTGGGGAGTTAACTGTTTAATGGGTACATAGTTTGTTTTGCAACATGAAATTCTCTGGAGATGGATGGGGGTGACAGTAGCACGATGCCAGTATACTTACTGCTATTGAACTGTACAGTTAAAAATGGTCAATTTTATGTGTCTTTTACTTCAATTTTTAAAATAAATTTAACAAAATTTTAAAGTTAAATAGTGCAAAAAATTTTGGATAGTGTTCTGCAGTAGCCATGTGAGTGTGTAGGTAAGGCTGTGGGGGCCAACAACTTCTGTTGGCCAGATGCCTGTCTGTTCACTGCCTGGAGGCTGAGAATGTGTTTTATATTTTTAAATACAATTGACCCTTGAACAGTGTGAGGTTGAACTGCACGGGTCAACTTATACATGATTTTTCTTAAATCAGTACAGTACTGTTATTTGCTTTGTTGTAAGAATGCAATATATAATACAATGTACAAAATATGTGTTCATCAACTGTATGTTTCAGTAAGGCCTCTAGTCAGTAGTAGGCTATTAGTTTCTGGAGCGTTAGAAGTTGCATGTGGATTTTTGACTGCAGGGGAAGGGGCGGGGGGGTGACCCACGCATTGTTCAAGGGTCGACTGTAGTTACATTTTAAGTGTGTGTGTAAAT
Organism: Leptonychotes weddellii; assembly: GCF_054177405.1. NCBI lineage: Eukaryota > Metazoa > Chordata > Mammalia > Carnivora > Phocidae > Leptonychotes > Leptonychotes weddellii. The sequence goes on along the minus strand of NC_138374.1, from coordinate 35,756,151 downwards.
ATCTACAGAATAGCCTTTGGGCCCTGAAAGCCTAAGATACTTACTTTCTGACCACTTAAAGAAAAATTTGCTGGTCCCAGCTCTAAAGTAATTGTCAGTTCAGTGTGTTAACTCTGCACTATCAAGCTCTATATCCCACAAACAAGGTACTTTAATATTCTGGGCCTCATTTTCCTATGTTTAGAAAAGAGATCATATTTGCCCTTTCTGGAAGAGTTGCGTAAGGACCAAAAGATAGAAGGTAAAACTGAAACACACATCTCGTGTTTGTTTTCCTTTATAGAGACTGACCGTTGGTCTTATTTGGTTACTGTGTTCAAAGCAAGAATATTTGCTAATCAAACTTCCTGTGCTTAGTTAGGCATAAGTTGGTTACAGAAAGCCTAAAGCCAAGGCTTTCAAACTTTTAACACCACCATTTGGGAAATGCTGGAATTAATGGAAAGTTAAAACTAAAACGTGGCTTGGTATGTGATAAGAGGCTACACTTGGAGCAGGATTAGCTGTGCTTAGTAAATCAGACGCTGCCTACGTTTAGTGTCTGTTTGCTGGAAATAACTTTTCTAGCCTTCAAAGAAGAATTTGTTTCATTTTGGTCAAAGTAGAAAGCTTTCTAGGGGATAAATGGTTCTCAAGGGACACTTAATATACCACTGGTGTCCCAAAGATCTTAGTCTTACAGTTCCCAGTTTCATTATGTTACCCCTCTTGCCCCTGCCCAGGGAGACTTGTTATTTGATAGCTGAGAACTAATGTGAAAGTCCTTCAAAAAAGGCTGAGTATGAAGCTGCGTTCTTGGGAACCTCAAAGCTAAAGGGCCAACTGGAAGGAACAGTTTGCAGCTATTTCCAAGCCAGTAGGCAGAGTTCAGAGCCCTGTGAATCTGATATCGACTAAAGGTCCGGGGGAGTTAGTCTGAAGTTGCATGTTTGGTCCCAGGAAAACATCTGCAAACCTAGTATGCTTTCAGTTACCTGCCCTCCATCATCTTTCTGCTGATAAATAGCAATGAGACCACCTTTCTTTTGTTTTGTGTTGACTCAGAATAATGTTTGTAATCTGCTTGAAAGAATCCTCATTACACTCAAAGTGTGTGAGTAGCATTTATTCTCCTGTGCTTCATAGTTCTGTTTTTTTTTTTCCATTTTAGTAATTTGGTCTAATTATAGTTCACCTTCAGTCCCTAGAACTTTTTGTTGACTTGCTAGTCAAAGACATGAGGTAGATCATTATTAAATTGGGCAGATTGTTTTAAGTTAGCAGGTTAAGTGTACATTTTTCAACCGCATTGAATACAGTTGCCAAGTTAACTGCCGTATTCAGTCTAAATATAGCAAGATGGTATAAAGAGATGTGGCTTCAAGGGGGGATCTCCCATTGAATTTTTGTGTTTCTGATGTCCCTCCCACCTATTTGACAGCTGTTTATAGATGATGCCTGCAGTTTGTTTCAGTCTGTCTGAGAGAGATAATTAGGGCACTTCAAGGTGGAAACCTACGCAGGTCAGCTATCAGACATCTTCAGACCAGAGAGGCTCCTGGAGGGGGTGGCCTTTTAATCTATCAGCTGAAGCCATCTGGCAGGACGTTCATTGCAGAAGTGGTTGGTCTGAAGTGTTCTAACTTGGCAGTGTCACTGAATTTCACAGAATTTACTGGCTCATAGCCAGAGGGCCTCTAGTAAGGTCATCACTGGACCACAGCTCCATTCAACCTTTGCCTTCCTAACACATGACTTGGAATGAATACTCCATAGGTACAGTACAGGCTACCTGACGTTTATGGTATCTACTTGTTTGGGAAACCGTAAGAGAATATCAAGTTATTTCTTAAAAGCTTATTTGGGTACCCCCTAGTCCTCTTGTTAGACTCAGGGATGGTTTCCAGGCAACTGATTAAAACATTGTTTTTACATTTCACGTGAAATACATATTGCTAATTTTTTTTCACATGAAAAACTATTTTGTTAAGCAAAAATAGTTCAAAGTCTAATCCTTCTTTTCGGTGAGTATGATGATGCTAAGTGCCTCCTTGCTCAGGAGTTGTAGAAGATCGTCTGGTATGTCATTGTAGGGGTGGCAGCAGTGGGGGCGTGTGGTCCTTGGTCGGCACCTGACTCGAAGCCCGATAGGGCCATCTTATCACCACTACTTCTTGAGTCTTCAGAGTTAATAGAGGACCTGTCCAGAGTCCAAAGCTTAATATTGTTTCCAAAGAGGGTGTCACGTTGTTTATATTATAGCTTTAAATCAGTTGTCAGTGCCTGTGAGGTTCTCGGACTAGCAGGAAATTATTGATCTGTTTGGGACTTCAGTAATATGCATCAGATCTTGTCTGGAGTGTTATAGGAACAAATGAGATTGAGAAAAATCAAATTATTAATGCTCATGATCTTAGCTATAAATTATGAAATTAAAAGTGAGGGGAAAAGGTACATATACCGTATTCTTAAACAAGTGATGTGAGGGAATTTCTGTCTTGAACCGGTCTTGGTTTCTTATATTATTTTTAGGACTGTTATTCTCCTGTTTGAGGTGGAATATTTATAAACATGAATTGTGTGTCTCAACTTCATGATAACATTGCTTAATCCATTGATGCCAGGACACTATGCAATACAAGGCTGTTTTTTCCCCCTTCTCTTTTCCAGGTGGCCTTCGAGGGGTAGCACGAGGTGGTCTAGCAGGACTGACGCTTACCAGCCTCTATGCACTATATAATAACTGGGAGCACATGAAAGGCTCCTTACTCCAACAGTCACTCTGAGGATTTTGCCACCTTAGGAGTGGAGGACACTTTAGTAGTCGTCCACATCAATTTGTAGGTCACTCTGGAATTACTCCTCCTTCCTACAGTTAGTTTGAAAAATTGGAGATTCCAGTTTGCTGTGGTGAAGATCCTGGATGGTTGACCAGGACTGGCATTCCTTCTAGCCCGAGTTGAAGCCAGAACACTTTGGTGGCTGAGTAATGTGGTTCTCCTCTACGCCCTGAACTGGAAAACTACTTACTCACAGAATTCGGGTCATGATTGTTGTCAATACGGTATCAACACATTTGTTTATTTAATGAGCTGAAACTGTAACACTGCCTTGTATTCCCAATAAAAAGGTGAAAATAGAACCAAAGTGTAAACATAGCGGGCGTCTCCATTTAAAAGCATTTTTCTGGATATAAAGTGAAAGTTACTCTTAGCATTTTTGTCTGCCCCAACTGGGCCAACATGTTTTCTTGGTTGTGTTGAAATGAAGGGCTACTTGGCACCACTAACAGCCAGGTTACAATTTTTCTTCAATAGAGTTGACACTAAACAACCTCAAGATACTAGAGATTAACCATTATGCCATTAGAGTACTGTGTTAGAATACTCTGTCCAACGATCATGCTTAACTCTCTACTCATTAACTCACCTCCTTATGGAGGGATAATTAGAAACATAATTAGAGGAAAGAAACGAGCTACAAGGGTTTAAGGAAGTCTTGGGAAAGCTAAAGAAGGTAAGGGCAAGTTATTTAACTTCTGAGCTTGTTTTCTCACCTATGAAATGAAGTTAAGTTACGCTGTACGTTACACATACACGTAATAAATACTAAACAACGGGTGGTTATTATGAAGGGGAAGAGGAAAATAGGGCTTTGGCATGCACCTAGTAAGGAATCTGACAGGAAAGCACTGAACCTTAGCTGAAGGCCTCGTTTTTTAAAAAAAAAAAATGAGTTTAATATAGTTCGTAGAGAGGTTAAAAATTAAAAGAGCAGATCTGAAGTCTGCAGGCAGACTCAAAATGAAGTTAGTATACTCTTTACTAATTTAAGATTCATAAAATATACTGATATTTAAGTGAATATAAAAACAATTTATGTTCAAGTTGTTTCTCAGCTGTACTCCTACCCAAATATTAACGTGGTAGAACATTTTGTGACAAGGTAGTTTTACAAATACACACAACAACTGTGGCTGTTAATGCTTTTAATGGAGTGGGTACAAAATGCATCAATGCAGAAGAATGTTTTACATACTCATTAGCATGGTGGTGAGTGTAAAGTTAGGAATACATCCTTAAACCTCAAAAACTACAAAGTTTTCCTGCAACCTAAGATAATGGAAAAGGCTCCTTAAGTTTTTACCTGCCACCTTTATTAAAGTTCTAAGTGGTATTGGGGTGGCGGCGGGGAGCCAAAAAAATAAGAGGCTCTTTTCAGCTGTGGTCAAGAAGTCTAATGAAACTGTATGGCAAGGACTGTGGGACTGTGAAGTTGAAAAGTATGAACAACAACATATAGGCAAGCTGAGTGGCTTAATAGTTTAAAAGCCTAGAAAGCAGCTACGGTATCTTACCTTAGAGAATTTAAAAACATTATAAATCGCATTTCCTACAGAGAAACCTTTTAAAGCATGGACGTGACTTTTAAGGATACTGAGAAAACATCAAGTTTTCATAAAGCTTCAGTAAACACCCCAAGGCACAAGTGTTCAAAACGGCCTGTTCACTAAAATGTCACTGCATTCTACTTTCAGAGGTATAGGTATGCTATGCTTGCAGTGAGAGGACATTTAATATACCCTAGTTAAAAGCACCAGGTGTCAAGCTCAGCTTCCCTTTACACAGGATGCACCAATAACCCTTAAGATAGCAAACAGTTCAAGTACTACGTTTCCAACATGTCTTGCCTTTTGCTCTTTGATTGATAAGTCAGCACTAGGGCTCTTTGACCTGTAGTTCAGAATATTCTGAAAGCAGCTAGGACTACCTTGAACATAGTCTTGAAGCAATATGGAGCTCTTCTAAAAGCTCACTAGATATTTTAATAATAACATTTAGAAAAGGGAAAAACAAAATTTGCAGTAGCTGAATCTCTTTCAAAAGAAGAAAAATAATGTAGAATCTGACATGTAGGTTCAAATGTAATTAATGTCCGAAATTGCCAAGATTGTTAATACACATTTTGGTAAGGAAAAAAAATATACTGGCAAAGTTAACTATTTGTGTGAAATATACTATATATTAAACAGAAGAATCATTTCCACCACCAATGGAAGAAAACCCACAGCAAGGGAAGCATCTAAAGGAGGACAATCAAAAGGTTAGGGAAGCGTACTAGCTTTTGAATACATCACACCTTGATTATAGAACTATTTCATTTTTAAAACTACAGTGTTTTAATGTACTTCTAGTAATAATCCAATCTAAGGAGCTGTAGAGGCTTATGAAAAAGACCTATCCACCAAGATGCTGTGTTTCTAGTGTAGGGCTGAGTTAATACTTCTGTAAGAAGGAACTGAATCACCTCAGCATCAACAAACAGCCTTTTTCTTTTACATTGTAACTCATAATTTGATGACTTATTTCTCTTCACTAGCTCAAAATTAGGTAGGAAAAGGAACTAAGCTGACTGGAGAAACACTATGATTTGGCAAGCCGCACAGTCACTCGGCCCTTGGAGGTGTGGTAATTTGCAGAAAAGTTGCTTGACTCGTGTTCCATTCCTTCACATCTATGAAGAAAAGCCCAAAGATTAGTGTCACTTCACTATAGGATAAAAGCAAATCTCTCCCCCCACCCCCTTAGAGCTCTGACTCATTTCTCAATAAGCTACTAAAATCCACACAGGCTCTGACAATTCCCCCGACAGCTAAATCATCTTGAAAGGTCACTTTCAAGTATGTCCTAGTTATTTCATAAAGTAAGTTCAAGTGAAATACCTGAAACGGTTATGATCCCCCAGCCATGCTCACTTGCCTAGCACACACACCATTAACAGGAACACAGATTGGTGGGCAAAGTGTGAATTCATACTGAAGACAAAACACAAACAGCTAAAATCTGATTTTGCTAGGCTAGTGGCCTGCACGCACCTGCAGAGGCGTTCGATACAACCACTTTTCTTTGTCAACTTGAAGCTGCATACAGGCAAAGAGGTCACAAACTGCTGGGAGGCCGTAACGGTCTTGGCGAAAGTTACGTTCCTCCTGTAGCGGTGAGTTCAGTAATACTTCCTGCAAGAAGACAACAAGGGTGGGTTGCTCCATGACAACTGGGAAGCAAGGGACCAACTTAACTCATCTTCCCAATAGTCTAGCGTCCATAAGGAATATTGTTGGCCATTCTCTCTCATAAGCAAGAGCAAAGGTACAACAGTTTAATCTTTTCCATAAACAGCCAATAAAACACTCTGGGTTTTTTTGTTTTGTTTTTTTCTTTCCTACAGGATGGGGGCCGGGGGCCTGGAAAATGTACAGAAATTTCAGTCTGTATCCCAAATCTTCCATCAAAATTAATAGGCCAAGCAACATTTAACACATTTAAGGATCTGGCCCATTTGCAAGATCTGAGATTAAGAAAGTATAAATCTACTTAGTTCAAATGGTGTTACTTTGATGTCTGTGCTCACCTTGGCCTTCTTTCGAAGTAGCCACTTGTCCTCTCCTGAGGATAAGTGGCTGAGGTTTCCCATTTTCTTTCCTGGCAAGACCCAGTCAGCTGTGTTAAAGGGACACCAGGAAGTGGCCGCGGGGTTCATAAGCTTTTGCTTGCCAGCTCTGTCTTCAGTACTCGGCACTTCTTTGAGACAACCTTCTTTGTATGAGGGTGTGATGAGCCACTCTGACAAAGGACTGTTCCTTATGACTTGGAAGGAATCGGCAATTCTAGAAGGAGCCACTGCCTTTGACATCTTAGCTTGTTGCGTTGCCTCTTTTCTGGAAGGACAGAGCCACACACTCAGGGAATCTATACACTTCTCAGGCTCAGGATTTGGTTCCACAGGCATACCATTTTTGTCTTTTCCTTCTTTCTTTAGAAGCCATTTACACAGAGCTTCCTTCTCACAGTTCTCATCACACACACACTCTGCAAAGCTTGTACAGGGCTCGTTGGCTTTGCATACTTCCTCTACTTTATATGGGTCCTGAGGGTTCTGGACAAGCCAATCCTCAGTCATCAGGCTGGGAGTGGACAAGGGTTTCTTGGCCTCTAAGTGGTCATTCAGGCACTTCAGATTGCCCAGGTTTTCAATCTCCACACCCTTGGGCTGGTTGCCGCGACAATTGGTACAGGAATCGGGCTTGACAAGCCAATCATTCACACTATAGGGCTCCTGGAACACCTGCAACAGGAGCTTCCACTTCTCACTGGTTTCACAGCTACCCTTCCCAGGCTTCTCTAGCTTCTGGGATTCCTGAGCAGTCACCAGCCAATCAGAAAGGTCCATCTCATCTTGATCAAGAAGGTCCAGGTCTCCAGCCTTTTCAATTTCAATAGCGTAAGAACTGATAGAAGAATGGCTGTTACACTTTTGGTAAGTTGGTTTTTCAGGAACCTCTTGTTGCTGACTCTTGTAGAGCCAGTTTTCTAAACCCTTTAGGTTGCCCCAGACATTACTGAAGAAATTGCAGGCTCTGGCAGAAGTCTACACAAGAAGTACACGGTATTAGTTCACCAGAACATTATGGCTGCTTTGGGGTTCAACGATAAGAGTTCTATCTCCACATTTATTACACTGCCCAGTGTTTCTAAATTGAAGTAGATAAGGCCAAGAGACAAAGGATTTCTCTACTGAGATACTAATATATACATTTCAGTAACAAAAAATTTAATTTTCTGCAGTTTAAAAAAAACTAAAAAATACTAAAGAGAAAAGCAAGAGAAAGCATTTGTAGCATATCTGACAGAAAACAGGCTGTTAGTTCTATATAATAAACCTTTATGAATAAAGAAGACAAAAATGAACAAAGGATATGATTAGGCAACTCATCCAAGGCGGCTAATAAACATGAAAAATATTCAACCTCCATAAGCAAAGAAACTTCAAAACAAAAGTAAAAATTGTTACTCTGTATCAAATTTGGAGGGAAAAAAAAAGGAACTTATGATTGCCACTATTGAGAAGTTTCAGGGAAGGAAGCACCCTCAATATTCTGAATATTTTTCTGAATATAAATTGGTAGCAACTTCCTGGAAAGCCAAACTGGCGATATGGATCAAAAGTCTTAAAGGGTAGGGGCGCCTGGGTGGCTCAGTTGGTTAAGCAGCTGCCTTCGGCTCAGGTCATGATCCCAGGGTCCCTGCTGAGGGGAGAGCCTGCTTCTCCCTCTCTCTCTGCCTGCCGCTCTGCCTACTCGTGCTCTGTCAAATAAATAAAATCTTAAAAAAAAGTCTTAAAGGGTATGCAGAATTATAATCTAGAAATGCAATTTCTAGGATTCTGCTGCTAAGGAATTAATCAAGAAATGTGCACAAACTTAACTCCTGGCTATTGAGGGGAACTCTGTTTATACCCAGAAAAACTGGAGTTTAAGTTACAGCCAATCAAAATATTATGTACTATTAAGGATTTTATGGAAGAAATTAAATGAAAGAGAAATATATTCATGCTCTACTAGTGAAAAAAATCTGCTAGTCAAAACAAGATTTATAGAATCATGTTTTTGAAGATATGTACACACAGAAAAATGGAAGTATGTAAACAAAAACGTTACAGTAGTTAGTTCTGCATGTTGGGGTTATGAGTTTGTATTTCCTTAAAGTCTGTTTTGTAAACTTTCTATCTATAGTGAAGAGGTGTCACTGTTATAATAAAGAGTTGTAAAAATATTTTCAGTCTAGAACTAAAAACAGACATAAACTATGAGTTAAAAACTGAAACTATCTACTGCACCATCTACCTCAGAAACAATAAAGGCAGCAACACACCTGACTATTCTCCAAGGTCGGCTTTTGGGTGAGCCAGTCCTGGAGGTTGGTGCTGGGGATGTAAGGAGCCTGACGACCACTGGCAGGTTTGCTTCCAAGGAGCCATTCGCTGAGAGAGACAGCTGTGGTGCTGGATGCTGACTTCTGCTAATCACATAATACTCTTATGCTTAACAAGGCAATGCCAAATGCCATGGAAAGTTCACCAGAAAAGCAGCAGACCCAACCTTTCTAATTCTGGCTTGCCACTGACCGTGCACAAGTCACATGACTTCTCTAAGCCTCCATATAAAACAAGAAGTATAGCTCATGCCCAGGGTTGCTCTCAACTCAAAACATCTACCATTCTATGTTCACATTCCCTTAAGAATCATAAAGAGAATGTTCCCTAAGACAGAACTACCCCAATCAAAGAGCTAATGATAATGTCTTATGAACTAATTGGTAACAATGACTTTCTCTCACAACATCTATAAAACCTCTAAATTTCTATCTGACGTTCAGTCTCAAAGGGAGTGCTTAATTGCATAAATTAACTCATTTCCACTGGTGCAATATTGCAAATAAATGGTAGGAAAAAAAAAAGTGGTTTAGTCAAAAGCCAAAAGACATATAGCCAAGTAATAACTTAGTTACCAGAAACAAAAATGAAATTTTACCTGTTCTGGCAATGGGATATAACCTCTTTTCTCCAGGAAAGGCCCAATATTTGATGAATTAGCATGAGCAATCAGGTGCTCAGGAATTTGCTATAAAATGAAAGCAAATTAATCATGTTTATTAATGTTATGCTTTCATTCCAAAAAAGTGAAACTGTAATTCCTAAATTTCAAAAGTAGTAATCAAAGCATTATCATTTCACTAGAATAAACATTCTTTACACTAAAGTCAATGACCTACACAAGTAGTTATGAAATGTGAGAATTCTCTACTACATAACTATCATCATACAAGAGAATTCGTCACCAGAATTGGTAGTATTACTGCTTTTAACAAGACCCAAATGAGACCATGTTTGGTTTTTTGTATTAAAGACCTTTCAAACCATAGATTTTATAAGAAATATGTCAAAAGTTATTTAAAAGGATACAAGATCAATTCTGGAAATTGTGAATCAGTACCACATTCCAAGAGCTACCAGCCTAATGCTCTATTAACTTAATCAGAACATGACACTTCTGAAGTTTACCAAATGCTCAAGAAAGCCACTATTCATAGTAAAAATTTTTAAGACCATCTGTGAGTCCACAGATCTGAGAAGTGCTCTATGAATTATCTGAGATCAACACTACTCACGATGGTCTTGAGGGATCCAAACGTGGTGATGGCCTGGCGCAGAGCAGTTGTGTCTGCTTCAAAGAGCAGGACGGTTGAATCTTCGGGTTTGAGGGTCAAATTGCCCAGTCTGGAAAAAAAAATAAAATCTATTTTTAAGGAATAACGGTATTAATCTAAAACAAAGCCAAATTGTGAATAATTTGAAATGACTACTTTTCTAAGAAACTCATTAAAGGCAGATGACTTCACTATGTACCACCAGGTATAACATTAAGTATATAAAGTAGGATGATCTTATCACAGGAAAAGAGAAGTCAGGTTAAATCCAAACATACAATGAGTTACAAGTGGGTGGCTCAGTTGGTTAAGCGTCTGCCTCGGGCTCAGGTCATGATCCAGGGCTCCTGGAATCAAGCCCCATGTCAGGCTTCCTGCTTCTCCCTCTGACCCTCCCCCCCTCTCATGCTATCTCTCTCTCAGATAAATAAACAAAATTTTTTAAAAAATAAATAAATACAACGAATCAAAGAGCCAAAAGTCAAAACAAGTAAAAAATATCTTTACCTCTCCAGGCACACAGAGACTTGATTGGCTAGATCTTTGTTTTGGGTGCACTCCAGTTGATGAATTAGACAATTGAACTGGCCCAGTAACTGTAAGAAAAATGAAACCATCTAGCCACAGTGATACTAAAAGCACCAAATATATCCAAGTTAACAAACAGCACTTGAGATTAAACTTATACCCGATCTATATTAATGCTACATTATAGGAAAGACATTCTGTGGAAACCAGAAACCATACTCAAACCAATTACAGCCTTGCAGCCACCTTACCCAGTAGAGCTGTTGGGTCTGCTGCTGAAGTGTCTCCTCTTTAAGCTGATAGATGAGATCTACCTGCTCATACAGCCACACCTCACGGCTTCGAAGGCATTCCAGGTGACGGCTTATGCAGCTGTGAATCTGGGCTTTGACCTAGGAAACACATACCTGTTAGCTTCACTACTGTTACAATTATAAGCCCAAAGAATGGTATTTCCCACAGAATGGTGAGTTTCTTAAACTTTCAGGGGTCACAAATCCTTTCAGTTATCCAATCATATCTATGGAGCATCTCCCCAGAAAAATACATAATCATATACTCAAAATTTTGCCTGTAATTTCGGGGTTTAGGGTCCCCAAAGCACACCCATGGAAGCACCAAAGCCCCCATGGACCCAGTTTAAGAATTCCAGCCATAAAAGCATTCATAAGCTCTAAAATCCTCCTTCAATACCACCTCCCTCCAAAGAGGAGCAGGTTTATTTGGGTGGCCTAAAGTAATCAAGAGAAAATAAAAGAATATATCATGTAATACTAATCCCCCTCTGTTTTCCATATAATTTGAAAACCTATAGTCTTAAAAATGTGTCATTGGAGTAAGACAGGAATATTAATAGCTAGCCCTTATCTCTTGTCTCACTCTATGAATGAGCAATCCATTACAGGAGGCCAATTCAGTAAAGAGATGTGCCACTGCATGTGGACAGACAGAAGACCATGAGGACGGACAGTCTAAGTAAACCTATAAACTAAATGTTTCTGAAAGCAAATAGCGACTCAAAAAAGAATACAAAAATCCTAAGGAGAAAAATCAAAACAGCTATAAATTATCCATGAGAATTCACAAAAGAACTATTTTAAAACAAATTTTTTCTGTATAATAAAGTTGTATTTCAAAGTCATGTAATACTTGGGTCTTCCCACTCACCAACAGAATAGTATTAGGTCAATGGAACAAAGAGATTTCATTCTGGCTTGATCTAACAAAGTTATTTACAGAACCATGCCACCAACAAAACCATGCCACCACCAAGTTAAAAAATGATAGGGGACATGATGACGTGCCACTCTTCATGCATCAAGGACACAGCTGAGAAGTATAGTACTCATTAATTTTGCTACTTTTTATTGATGGCAGTCCTTGGGATAGGGACCACACACAGCAGCCATTAAAAAAACGCATGCTGAACTGAACTCTTTAAGGTAGCACAAGGTTTTCCAGACTCTTCTACCACCTGCTTAACTGTGCTTGGAGAAAAAAAGGAACCAAGATTTCAGAAATAACCATGCAAGGCATCGGGTGAAACTTTTTGGTTGGCACAGAGAAGCCAAGCCCTTGGCCATGCTCTAAGCCCTGTGCTAAGAGTCCAGACAAGGGAAGAAAAAAGCGCACGTCACACCTCTTGCAAGTTATCTTTAATTTGCTGTTCAGCTCGGAGAACTCCACCAATAGCCAGCTCCAAGTCCCTCCGTGCATCACAACACCTCAAAAGGGGTTCTCTGGTACTGGCGCAGCCATTCTGGTCCTGTGAGGTACTCATTCTGCTCACTGTTCCTTCGGGGGAAGAAAAATAAATAACAATCTAAGTTGTACTGTAATTACAACCAAAAACTACCCTTCAGTCATCCCCCAAATGATCATTCCAACCAGCTCCCAATTACGAACTTACTTAGATTACTTCCAACACAGGACCCAGCACACAGTATACCCTTAATATTAATACTGCCTCTTCTTCCCTGCCCACCACTACTACATTCCTACCATATAACTCCATGCATCCACTTTAGTGACACTTTACATGGGAACAGATTATTCCTAAAAAACAAAACAAAAAACACTAATTTTCCTGAACTGATAGGGCATATAGCCTCCAAAAAGTTAAAAGAACATTACAGTGTAAGTTTCTGTTTATAACACACAGGAAGTCACAGGGGGCATATGTTCTTGTTTTACCGATTTAGAGGTGAAGACTAAAAGGTCTAGAAGGATCCATAATTACTTTGAAAAGCAACTACAAACCACTAACTTGGTAAACAGAATTTAGAACATTGTTTAGATCTGGCATATACCTAAATTGATTGGGAAAATGGAAATTTTAAATTTTCTCTTTTAGGTAGGGCTTTTTTTTTTAAATTTAGGATGGTTTTTTCTAGCTAGGAAGCTCTCAAGAATGTAAATCTAACAAAGTAATTTCATAGGATTCTGATATAAGGGAGGTGCTTACAGACATTGGTGTGGGAAACTACAGAGACTTTCCTAATAATCTTAGGTTTACAAGAGATAAAAAATACAAGTGGAAAGAACAGCACACAAGCAATGACAGAATGACAGACTGAGACAGAAGAGTGTTGGAAAAACACACAAAGCTTAACAAAAACCACTGGAAGAAGTCTGGTGTCTATCTTGGGTAGATCTAGAATCAGAGATGGTTTCTGAACACTTAGAAACAGTAATCAGTGTAACCCAGCAGATGTTCACTAAGCCCTATGACATCAAAGTTATTTCCTTCTTGGACAGTTTTACTAAACCGGCCACTCAATGTAATTGCAGCCACACTCAGGGTGCCTGGGTGGCTCAGCCGTTAAGCGCCTGCCTTCGACTCAGGTCATGATCCCGGGGTCCTGGGATTGAGCCCCACATCGGGCTCCCTGCTCGGCGGGAAGCCTGCTTCTCCCTCTCCCACTCCCCCTGCTTGTGTTCCCTCTCTCGCTGTGTCTCTCTCTGTCAAATAAATAAAATCCTTAAAAAAAAAAAATTGCAGCCACACTCTATCTGGATGCTCAACAGTATGACCTGTGACAAGGTGATATCCTATCTTTGGGGACAATGTGAATATGAGCTAAACAGAGGTACAACTAAATGGAATCCTAAGATTATTTTTTTACAAACAACTCAAAGGGATAAAAGAGTGAAGCCAGTCTATAAAGTTTGTAGAGGTATGTTTTCCCTAATTACTCACCTGTTTTCCCTAATTACGTGGATAAAAACAGAAAGCAGACATTACAGTTGCAGTTAACAAAGGACTTTGATAAAAACAGATTCCACAACAATCTCTACATAGCTGTTAAATCTTATAAAACAAAATGTAAATTTTTTTTAAAAGATTTTATTTATTTATTTGACAGAGAGACACAGCGAGAGAGAGAACACAAGCAGGGGGAGTGGGAGAGGGAGAAGCAGACTTCCCACAGAGTGGGAGCCCGATGCGGGGCTCGATCCCAGGACCCTGGGATCATGACCCAAGCCGAAGGCAGACGCTTAACGACTGAGCCACCCAGGAGCCCCAACAAAATGTAAATTTTTAAAACTTGAATGGGGGAGGACAAAGTGGAAGAGAATAAAATGTTTTTACAAGGATGAAGATTTTTAATTGAAAGTAACCTCTATATGAGTTAGCACTGTGCTGGGTCTAAAAGAAAAATACCACCACTTGCATTTACCAACAGTATACTGTTTGTCACAGGACTAATCTGTTCCATGTTTATTAAACTAAATTTGAAATTTCTTTCTGAAAAACACACTTTAGAACAGGCATTTAGAAAAGGGAAAGGGACCTTCAAACCATGAAAAATTTCTCCAGGAAGGGAAGCTGTTTAGCCTAGATAAGTCTCCGGGAGGACTTGATTACGACACTCAAATGCTTGGTGACCTGTCGAAAAGACTTAGATTTGTTCAGAATCACCCAAAGGGAGTAGAGGAGGATTAACAGGAGACATCTGAGGCAATATATTAAAGAACTTCCTCTCAGTTCTGAAGGCAACAACCTTCTCAAATAAGCCAGCTTTTGGCTCAACAGAAGCCTTCCCAGTGTAGAGTCCCCCAAATGGCCGACTCCTCATCTGAAAGGAAGCAAACTTTGGCCTAGACTGCATCTTCAAGCCTAGGTTTAGGACCAGATAGCTAGCTACAAGCTGGAAAGGGACAAAAGTGGTGTGATCCCCACCCTCAGAAATAAAACGATGGGAGGAAGAAGCGTAATAGGCTTTCTTTTGACCATCTCAGGAAAAGATCCATAGTGAGAAACTAGTGACCTCTAAGAAACTGAAAGATTCAAGAAACTTTGTAATTTCCCTGTTATTTTGTTACACCTCAGTCTGTTTTGCCATAATGACCTCTAAAAAGGAAGGGCCTCCTTAACTAAATTTGACAGGAATTTTTGTGGAAATTTTTTCCAACCCTCAAAAGACCAGCTGTAACTATTTTGCTAACTTCTTTTTCACACTGTAAACTGCCCTGTTTTAAGCATAAGCATTAGTGTACACCTGGTGCACACTGTAGGGACTTTGAAAAATACCTGTGCAACACAAGTGAACTGTTGGCTCATACTTGGAGAGCTGGAGTATCACCTCATTACCACAAAGTGCTTCACTTTGCACTTAAAAGTTTTATGCAAGGCATGTTTAGCTGTCTTTCCAATTATTAACCAACTTTCACCTGTGCCAAATTTCCCATTCTTAGGTCTTCACCATTTGTGTGGAATGCCATAATGCCTGGGACAGTGTAAAATGTAATCAATAAAATTAAATTAAAATGTACTTCACAATGCCAAAACCCCACAGCTCTAGATCATATGGGTGGCAAATTCAAATGCATGTTAAGTGCTGACTATTATTACTAGATCCCTAAAGTAGGTCTTCTAAATTCAATCACAAGTACTATACAAACTGTCTAACAAGAACAAAATATGGCAAGGGCGCCTGGGTGGCTCAGATGGTTAAGTGTCTGCCTTCCGCTCAGGTCATGATCCCAGGGTCCTGGGATCGAGTCCCACATCGGGCTCCCTGCTCCTTGGGAGCCTGCTTCTCCCTCTGCCTCTCTCTCTCTGTCTCTCATGAATAAATAAATAAAATCTTTAAAAAAAAAGAACAAAATATGGCAAAAGTACACAAATTGGGTTTTCTCTTTATCAGCTACGGACAGAAGGCAGGATGAGATTTAAATTACAAAATTGATTTCCCCCACATATTTATCACGTTTTTAAAAAATGAGTGTTATCCTTCAAAGCAGTCACCTTGTTAATAAGGGTCTTTAGAGCTCATTTGTCACTGCCCCACCACCTTCAAAAGAAGACTGTCTTAAATGTATATTTTTTGAGACAAAGTCAAAAGTTTAAGTGCTTCTAAAACTTCCCTGCCTCTAGGATTCCTGTTCTAGGTTTGGGGGTAGAGGGAAGGAGGAGGGAGACACACATGCACCCCTCAAATAAATAAAGCTCCAGGAAAACCTAGAGCTTTCCCCAAAGAGTTCTATAAACTATATATGCCATTTTTGCACAGTGGTTTGCACAAATCTAATTATGAAATCCAAAGATCATGAAACCAGAATTGAGCAACTAACCACAAATGAAGCTAAATCGTTACCATGTGGTTTAAGCATAAAATTTCCAAAAGGCTATAACCCTCTTGTGACCAACACAAACCACAATTTAAAGTTGAAAAACTCTTAGCCATCTCTTTAGTAGGCTGTTCTCATTTTATACATGAAGCCACTAAGGCCCAGACAGTTTAAAAGACCCATCTAAAGGCCACAGCCATAACAGGTCTGAGTTTAGAACTAAGGTTCCTAAGGTCTAGTCCTGGATGCTCTCTGACAAGCTTGTTCTTCCTTTAGTGTATTAACACCCACGAATTACTTTTATTTGCCAACACTAGAGTTTGAAATTAACATTCAAAAAAAAAAAAAGAATGAACATTCCAATGGAATACTACTGGAATAACTTCCATTAAGATTCTGTCCATTTTCGGGGCACCTGGGTGGCTAAGCTGGTTAAGCAACTGCCTTCAGCTCAGGTCGTGATCCTGGAGTCCCAGGATCGAGTCCCGCATCGGGCTCCCTGCTCAGCAGGGAGTCTGCTTCTCTCTCTGATCCTCCTCCCTCTCATGTTCTCTGTCTCTCATTCTTTCTCTCTCAAATAAATAAATAAAATCTTTAAAAAAAAAAAAAAAAAAGATTCTGTCCATTTTCATAGTCCTCAATAAATTATGACAATTTTTTAGAACTTTCTTCCTTGGATAATGCTAACAAAATAAATAGTACCTGTGCATGTCATGATAGTTTGGGAATAATCAAAACACTGCCAAGTACCAGTGCCAAGTATGAAGGCCACAGCAAGAGCCCTAGATTCTGATCCCACATCTGTATCACAATCACTCGAAGTTCCATTTGTCTGTCTGAAGGCTTAGACCAGGTCATCTCTAACTGCACCTTCCAGCTCTCACTGTCACCCTTCCCACCTGCCCCTCCTCTCCAAAAAAAAAAAAAAAGTCCACTTTTTAGTTATTTTCCTGGCATCCAAATCATTGCTAGAAGCCTATGCCCTAAAAAACAATCCACAGCATACATCTATGTTCTATGGATTACTAAGTTTGTAATACTGCCAATTTGGTTATCTTTGATGGGACAATATATATTAGACTGTACAAATTTTCAGGAAAAAATTATTAATTATAAAGTAATTAATATTCCACATTACCTTGAGACATTTCTTCTACACACGTTCTCTATTGTTAAAAAAAAAAAATAAAAGGTTTTTTTTTATTTCACAGTTCATTAACTCAAAAGGCTATATATGTCTTAACCCTAGCCCCAGTCCACTTTTATCAACACGAGTATTTTTGAAATTCAGGATCTGATTCTCCGCAATTTTTTTTTACACCTCGCAAATAAAGGTTAATACCTGAAGAGACTTAAACAAATAAGAAAATAATGAAATCACAATAGCATATTTTAAGATTTACACTTCAGAGTTTATTGCGCTGGGATCTGTCTACCTTTATACTTGTAACTACGAGCAATCAACCCCAGCACATCAACTTTCCGAAGCAGTAATTGCAAACCGACCACAAAATTCCCCACCTAATGCCAAGTAAGACTTTTCTAGTTAAAAGCAACAATGATTCATGGAACTTTCCAGGTTCCCCAACTCTTTCTAAGAGCACAGTAGCCCTACGAAGCCGCAGTCGCAGGGTCACCGCTCAGCACGCATGCGCACAGCCGGGGCCACAGAGCCCCTTCCCGACCCCAACGTGGCAAGCAACTCTGAGCGCTCCCACTGCGTTCCTGGCCTGCCCGACGAACCTCGCCGGCTGGGTCTCCGCCGCGAGAACAACCCGGCGAGCCCAAGGACGCTTTATCCCCGACTCGAGCGCCGAAGGTCCCCGAGACCAAAAGCCCCGCCCCGCCCGGCCCGCGGGGGGCAGCAGCCCCCGGCGCTGGGAGCGCGCACGTCGGCGCCGGAGACGAGCCGGGAGGCTCCGCCCACTCGGGCACCTCCCCCCTCCCGCCAACCCCCTACGCCCCTCGCCCCCGGAGCTCCTAAGGGCTCCTCTCCAGCCTCCCCTCGGCCCCGCTGCTTCAGCTCTTAGCCTGTGTCCACCCCGCTCCGCGGCCCAAATCGTCAAGACGTCTATGACTTAAGGGTTTTGCTGCTAATCACTACAGAGAAATAACAACCGTGGGTCTTCTGAAGACTTACCGAATTATTTTTGGAATGTCCCTGCCCAGTAGTTTATGCCTCCTGAGATCACCACTGTCAGCCCAGCTGGGGTTCAGCCCTCGCCTATTGTTCCAGATGTCCATTATTACTGTCGCCAACTCAATGAGAATTACATGAATTATATGTAAAATGTTTAGGACAGTACCTGGCATACAGTATTCCTGTCTGATTATCATGCTCATGGTACGTCTGGTTTGGTGCCCTTTTCTCCAAAAACAACCCTTATAGCCTGCATATCCAATCAGGCCAGAAGACAAAATCTAGACAGCACTAGTCATTTCCTTTCAATAAATTTTATTAATGTAAAATATTTGCTCTTGTCTATGCATTTGCAACTATTTTTGTAAATAGGAAGAGTAAAGCAAAACCACATGACAAAAAGCAAAGGAAACACTAAAGGCCATCACCTTCAATTAAGCAACCCTCAGATTTCAGATGAACAGTTTGTGGAGGCGCCTGTTTTATCTATGATGCGCCAAGTTTCTGGGATCCCATTTCAGACATTCATTACCAAAAATAAGGAGAAAACAATGTCTTCTTCATTGGATAACACATTTGGTAAAAATAAAAAAAAGAAACATACTTCTAAATGATGAAAGTTTAAATTTTTTGGCCCTTTGTACTTTAAGTCAGATGGCTAGAAAGGAGGAATTCTCAGTCTATCAAAATATGACTGATGTCAAAAACTTTCATCTTTTAGGTGCCTCTATAAAATACTCACAATGTAAATACAGTAGAAACTGTGTTGACTATCACCTACATAACCAATAATCTCTACACCCTCTCTAAAAGATCCTGACCAATGCCTCTACACACTAAATGCTCCAGCTCTCCCTCACTTGAATTCCTGAGTTACAGTTACTGAGAGTCAGTGTTTGTTCTGTCAGTTTATGCCAGCTTTAGTTGTTACTACAATGTGATTTATTCAATATTACATAAACATAAAAAGACTGTGGAGAAAAAAATCATAAAAATCTAGAAGAATTCCAGGGGCGCCTGGGTGGCTCAGTTAGTTAAGCATCTGCCTTCGGCTCAGGTCATAATCCCGGGGTCCTGGGATGGAGCCTGGGTCGGCTCCCTGCTTAGCGGGGAGTCTGCTTCTCCCTCTGCTCCTCCACCCAGCTCATGTGCTTGCTTGTTCTCTCTCTGTCTCTCTCAAGTGAATAAATAAAAAATCTTAATAAAAAAGAAATCTAGAAGAATTCTGCATTCAAACCACTTTGCAGGCTCCCCTTGACTCCCTTAAACTTCATTATTTGCCCATTATTTGCCATCTTTATAAAATGTTTACATTGTAAAGGGGATTTTACCTCTCTTCTGCTTCAAGATTTCTATGCTGTCTCAGAACAAGAGAACCATCCACTCCTAGTAGATCATCTCATCTCTCTCATCTAGAGAACATAAACTGTAACTATCCCATGACTCCCCACTTGCCTACAAGATAAAGTCCAAATTTCTTACAAAAGCAATAAAGTTCTCTACTTTCTTGCTCCAACATGATTCTCCTGCCATCTCCTCAAGGCAGCCCCACACTGTGACCTGCTACACAGCTATTCTATGCACAGTCCAGGCTGGTTCACCTTGTCCAGCTTGGCTCTCCCAGTGCTCTCCGCCAGCAATACCAGTTCCCTTCTCCCCACCTGTCCACTTCTCTAACTATGCTCAAGTCCCACCACTATGAAGCCTTTCCTGACCAAGCACCCCACTCCTCAATAGTTTTGGCCAACAGAATTAGCTGTTCCGTCCTCTGGAGCCACTCTAATCTGTACAGGTTTCCAGCATGACACCTATAACATGTTACTCTAATTACATGTTACATGGTTGCCTCCTTAGCTTGAGACTCCCAAAAGAAGGTATCATGTTTTATTTGGCTTTGTACACCCTAATGCTGAACAGACAGCCTGATAAGGGTGTCTTGGCATTACCAACCTCCTTCACTCTACATGCTCTATTGCATTGACATAAGGAGCATGGTGTCCCTGAAGTTGTGCAATGCTGTGACCCTAAACTCAACAGAGACTTAACATATGTTTGATAAATGGATAGATGAATAAATGATAAACAAATGTTCAAGTTCAGACTAGCCACAGTAAGTATAGTATAGTTCTTTAAACATAGATAATCAACTTGATGTCACACTAAGACCTGCATTAATTCAGGACGGTTTTTCAGAGGTGGAAATGTTTCCAGTGTGACACTACTTTTAGTTTTCTTTCAAACAAGACAAAACTAGCAAGGGTATTGCCACTGAAACCATAATCCCAGAAGAGGTACTAAAATAAAGTGTTTTTCCTGAGGCCAGACCCATCAAAGCTCAGCTATAGAGACTCACAAACATCAGGAAGTCTGTGAGTTAAAGGGGAAATATTAACTGTATTTACAGCCAACTCAGGATTTTTTTTTCCCCCTCAGATTTTTGCAGTACCACAGAAATTCTAGCTGACATCACAGAAGTTTGGTAGGCTTTCAGAAGTGGGGCCCTGCCCTATTTTTAACTTGAAACTTCTGGCCATAATACAGTCAAGGATAGGAAAATATGTTACTTATCTACCATCACAGTAGTAATACCATTTTATCCCTGATTTTATGATACATACCTTGTGGTTTTTCCCACAAGAAGTGAACAAGTGATACAATATTTTCTTCTTTCAAGCCTGGGGGACTAGCAATAATGTCAAAATTAAACTCAAAATATACCTAAGATTATGTTCTTATGAAATCAGTAAGTGTCCAAGTATAAAAAGACTTAATTTCTTATCTATGACCAAACTGACAATCAAAAACCTTTTAACAGGGCACCTGGGTGGCTCAGATGGTTAAGCGTCTGCCTGCGGCTCAGGTCATGATCCGAGAGTCCTGGGATTGAGTCCCACATCGGGCTCCTGGCTCAGCGGGGAGCCTGCTTCTCCCTCTGACCCTCTCCCCTCTCATGCTGTTTCTCTCTTGCTCGCTCTCTAAAAAATAAATAAAATCTTTAAAAAAAAAAAACAAAACCTTTTAACATATTTGGTCAGTTATTCACTCCTTCACTGAACCAAACTGTCACATCCGTAGCGCACTCTAGGCAATGCTAGATAAGAGGAATAGTAAGCCTCAAGAGTCCCCAAACATACTACTAGCACCAGAAGGGAACATCTTGATTCCACTGAATAATCAAACCAGGCAAAATCAGGATGATGACTTGGGATAAGGATGGCTAAGAGAATTAGAATAAATCATTCAGGGCGCCTGGGTGGCTCAGTTGGTTAAGCAACTGCCTTCGGCTCAGGTCATGATCCTGGAGTCCCGGGATCGAGTCCCGCATCGGGCTCCCTGCTCGGCGGGGAGTCTGCTTCTCCCTCTCCCACTCCCCGTTTGTGTTCCCTCTCTCGCTGTGTCTTTCTCTGTCAAATAAATAAATAAAATCTTTAAAAAAAAAAAAAAAGAATAAATCATTCACCTCAGAAGTAAAAAGAACACCCTCAAAATAACTATTTTAGGGGCCTCTGGGTGGCTCAGTAGGTTAAGCAACTGCCTTCAGCTCAGGTCACGATCCCAGAGTTCTGGGATCGAGCCCCACGTTGGGCTCCCTGCT
Organism: Leptonychotes weddellii; assembly: GCF_054177405.1. Lineage (NCBI taxonomy): Eukaryota > Metazoa > Chordata > Mammalia > Carnivora > Phocidae > Leptonychotes > Leptonychotes weddellii. The sequence continues at coordinate 35,734,289 of NC_138374.1, read as the reverse complement.
CAGTGGGGAGCCTGCTTCTCCCTCTCCCTGCTGCTGCCTGTGTGTGCGTGCTCTCTCTCCCTCTCTCTGTGTCAAATAAATACATAAAATCTTAAAAAAAAAAAAAAAAAGTAGAAACACTGTTAAAAAAATAACTATTTTATTCTCTTGCCAGTGAATCTACCTAATTCAAAGAGGATCAATACCATGGCAGGCTCTGAAGAATTGTAGACTAGATGTGATGTTTATAAATGATGACTGAATGTTATAACAAGCAAAGACAAGCTGAGAAGAACTACATGGCAGCTCCTCTGATAAGCATACTATTTAAAGACACTATTTAAAGCTACCCACTAGAGTAAAAGTGCTCAACTTGGCCCCCATATCACCTAGGCCACTCACCTTGTTTGTGTGTTCTATGTTGAAACAAAGTATTCAGACATATCCATAATGAAAACTAAGCCAAAATGAAAGTTGCGGACAAAAGCTTTAAGAGGGCTAAAAAGTAGCAGGAAGGGACACCTGGGTGGCTCAGTCGGTTAAGCATCTGCCTTCGGCTCAGGTCATGACCCCAGGGTCCTGGGATCGAGTCCCACATCCGGCTCCTTGCTTGGCAGAGAGCCTGCTTCTCCCTCTACCTGCTCTGCCTGCCGCTCCCCCTGCTTGTGCTCTCTCTGACAAAAAAATAAATAAAATCTTAAAAAAAAAAAAAAAAAGTAGCAGGAATAGTAATAAAAATGCCATGGACATCTATAGTGCCTCCATGAAACTGAACTTAATCCAATACATAAATATTGGTTGGTGCCTTACTATAGTCATTTTAGACTTGGAACCTAACTGGTATGCAAACAGAGATACTGAATTCACTGATTTCAGCAATGCCTCAGAAAGTGCTCTCTGAACCAGGAGCACATTCTATTGTATATCATGCATAGTGACAAATCTTTATTCTCTGAGGCTTGGGATACTTCTTTCGAAAAAGTCAAACGAATGCACAAAATAATTGAGATAAAGCACTGGTCCTCAGAGACACAGTTCAAAGCTGTGGTGGCTTGATGTTGAGATACTGAGTGTAGCTCCCAGGGAAGGAGCTTGGTGGTGCCACTCTAGCTGCTGGGCGCATACTGCACACTGCCTCTATTCTGGCTCACTGCAAAACAAATGCTGAACATCATTTTTGGTTTTTGCCCTTTTTTATAAAAGCAAAAATCCTCTTTGGATTTCTTTCACTTAGCGAAAACAGATATGAATGCAGGTCTTTCATAAAAGCAAAGTGGGGGCCGCCTGGGTGGCTCAGATGGTTAAGTGTCTGCCTTCGGCTCAGGTCACGATCCCAGAGTCCTGGGATCGAGTCCCTCATCGGGCTCCCTGCTAGGTGGGGAGCCTGCTTCTCCCTCTGCCGCTGCCTCTCTCTATCTCTCTCTCTGACTCTCATGAATAAATAAATAAAACAAACAAACACACACAAAAAAAATTTAACAACAACAACAAAAAAAGCAAAGTGGCATAACGCAAGCTTTAAAAAAGCAGGGGAAAAAAGAAAAAGCAGGGGATACCTGTAGCTATTTTTATTACTTTTGGTCAGAGAATGGGCTATGATAATAAAGGAAGACATTTTACTAAGTAGCTCATCAATTTAATAAGTCACCATTATATCTCTCCAGTATTCCTGCAGAAACCTCATGACTGCTCCCTACTCCTCCCTCCTCACCAGCTCTTCTCTTTGCTTGCTCAGTCCAGCCACAATTGCCTCCTTGCTGCTCCTCCAGCATACCAAGGATGCTTCCACTTCAGGGTCCTTGCACTTTCCTCCAGATATCCTTATGCTCACTCTTTCACTTCCTTAGGGTGTCTGACCACTTCCTTTGGCTGTCTTCTCAGTGAAGCCATTCCTCACTATCCTATACAAAATAAATCTTCCTTCCACACACTCCCCCTTAATATATATTATATTTCTCCACAGTACTCATCACAATCTGACATGGAGAAATCATTTATTTTCTGACCCCACTTCAGAAAACACACTAGAAGGTAAGTTCCACACAGGAAGGAACTTTGTCTTTTTGTTCACTGTTATATAGTGGTGTTCAATAAATATTTGTTGAATGAATTCAGTAAGTATTTAATACATCTATGTGCCAAGGGTTTCTTTTTTTAAAACATTATTTCATTTAGTCCTCACAAACATTTAAAGTACATAATATCACCATAATTTTTTAAAAATAAAGAACCAAAGGCTTGACGAAGTTAAATATATATCACCTATAATCACAAGCTTCCAAGTAGAAGAACCAAGATTTAATCCCAGGTCTGAGTCTGAAGTCCTTAGCCACACAATGTATGTTAAAGGGATCACTTCAGTACTAAGATTTTATGTATTCATTCAACATTTATTGAGTGCCTACACTGAAATATACTTATGACAGTCCCTGAGGGCACAATGGTGAACTTGTTACCTAGAGGAGAATTTGTGCCATTGATTCACCAAAAATTCAGCAGAAAATACTAATTCTTTGAAATGACATTGAGAGTTAAAAATCCACCAGCAGCAACGATGACTGGTTCTGAATGTTTTCCAGTATGCTAACCCTTACTCTAGGAGGGAAATTATTATAACACTAGCCAAGGGGCGCCTGGGTGGCTCAGTCATTAAGCGTCTGCCTTCGGCTCTGGTCATGATCCCAGGGTCCTGGGATCGAGCCCCACATCAGGCTCTCTGCTCAGCGGGAAGCCTGCTTCTCCCTCTCCCACTCCCCCTGCTTATGTTCCCTCTCTCGCTGTGTCTCTGTCAAATAAATAAATAAAATCTTCAAAAAAAAAAAAAGAAAGAAAGAAAAACACTAGCCAAGAGGGGGTAGGGATGTGTCAGAATATCCTGCACAGTTTTCTGAAGCCCTACACAGGTTCCTGAAATTCTGGCACAGCTAAGCTGATTTAATAAAATGGGGTGGCTAGGCGTGTCCTATGTAATTCTAAAATAGGTTATCTCCTCCCCCTGTAAGAATCACATTTTCCTTCCCCTACATAGCTCACTGTGTTTTTCCACTTTTGAAATACCTATTTGCCCAACAGTAATAATGTAATTGTAGAGGTTTATTTAGACACAAAATATCATAAAACCATAAAACTTTAGACCCCTAGGATTTACCCTAAGGACCCAAGGATCAAAGTCCCATAGAAGAAGAGGAAAGAAAATAAAATGTAAGGAATACTATTGGGCTAGAGCTTACATATATTATCTCACTTGTCTTAACAAACAGGCAAGCTAGCAAACATTCCAAAGAGCAAACCAAGTAACTTCCCTAAGCCACAAGGTACATGCACCACCCCCACCTTCACTGTAGCATTTGGGTAAGTCTTCCTCAAAAGGTCTGATAATCTTTAAAGTTCAGAAATGTCACGCTAGGACCCCAGTACAGAAATGAGCCATGATTACCTGTCTCATACTCACCCCAGGAAATAATTCAAGAGTCCTTACAACCACATTTCCAAATTACCAAATGGGTGATGGAAAACTAAATCTATTCAAAAGACAGGTATGCTATTATGAACCTTACCCTGATTAGAAAACATCAGAAAATGGAATTGTGAAAAAAGCTGTGTTTTCGATCTAACAGACTCTAGAGCTCTGACTGCTGTCATTCATGATCGCATCATCCCATGTTGTATCACAGGGCACCTAAGACTGTTTATATCTCTGTTGCCCCGCCACAGGAATTTACTTTCACGAAAATAAGGGCTGTGCCCATTTTTTTTTCATTGCTTTAGCCTCAACACCCTGAACACATAGGCAATGAATAAATGATTGCTGGTGGGATAAATCAAGGAATGAGCAAACCTTGCTCTTCTCATCTGTAAAAAAGGAGAGAATCAAGCCACCTCTCGGGATTGTGGGGAGTATTACATGAGACGGTAGGTAACGCTGTGTTGGCTTATAGAGGGCCGGAAAAATACCATCTTCCTCGCGTTTCCACCGAACAGTTTGGGAATGGATACGCTCTGCGCCCGTTCTGGAAAACGGGAGCCTCTTCGCCCCATGAGGCCCTGGCGAGAGCAAGCAAAACCTTGCAGCTGTCACTCCCGGGGCCGGGAGAAGGCGGGCAGGCAGAGGTAGTGGCCCCCAGGCAGAGAGTGTCGAGGGCTGGGGAGAGGACAGGCCCACAGCGGCCAACGGTCAAGAAAAGGTGACCCCCGGGGCCGGACCGGTCGAGGGAAAGGCCGGACGGGAAGGGCAGGCCCAGGCCCGGCAAGCAAGTGGTCATGGCGCCCCGAACCAGCCTTCGACTTGAGGGCTGGGGGAGCTGCGCCAGCCCAGCGGGCCACCGCGGTTCTTACCAGCTCGAAGCGCCGCGCCCGGCGATCGGAGTGGAAGCTTCCTCGGAGACAGACCGGCCTGATCAGGTAAAGGGCCGAAAGGAAGAGTTCTCGCGAGAGCGCAACCTTCCTCCCACGCCTCACGCCACGCGTCTGACACTCTCGCGAGACTTCCGCTCGGGTCAGTGCAAAGCCCTTGTTCTCCCTCTAGAGAGCACAGAGCGCAAGCGCACTTTTTCTGGCACACGAGGTCCGTGTCCTTTTCACCCTTTGTGAATAAATCCCACTAAGTGAAGCAAAGTTGTTGAAGGCACACTGTGTGCCAAAGATTACCCTAAGTGATTCTCTCACAACAAATGTCCTCACAAGACAGATTTTAGCTTTAATATACGCTTGCAAAAATAAATGTCAGAACACTCAAAAAAAGGACAAATCCTGTATGATTCCACTTATATAGGGTACCTACAGTAAGTCAGATTTATAGAGACAGGAAACACACTGGCGTTTGTCACAGGCTGGGGGAGAGGAGTAATTGTATAACGAGTATTGACTTTCAGTTTGGGATGATGGAAAGTTCTGGAGATGGATGTAGGGATGGTTACACAACAATGTGAATGTAATTCCACTCAATTGTAAACTCTAAAAATGGTTAAAATGGTAGCTTTTACATCCTGTATATTTTGCTACAACTTTTTTTTTTTAATTTTTAGTAAATAAATGTCAGAGTCCAGATTCCAAGCCACATCATCTGACTCCAAAGCATATGTTCGTTTGCACCACATCATACCATTCTCCGCATCCCACCGCTCTGTACTTCTCAAAATTTGTGCATGTGGCATTACCCACATTAGAACTTTTTTGTTTATTTGTGACCAGATATTAATATAGGCATCTTTCTGTCTCAGCTTTGACAGAGGTCCCCAATACTCAGCTATCTGCTCTCCATGTTTCTCAGCAAGGTGAAAGACCATCTAAGTAGGTCCCACCCAAGAGTGACAAGGGGCAACGCAATCTCAGAAGAAAGCAATGGGAAACGTGGGTTTGAATACAGAAACTAAACGGCAGTCATAGCCTGAATTGGAAGGGTTGCTGTGGAGGAGGAGCAGCAGGGCATGTTGGAGAAGCCCACAAAAGCCCCAAGAGAAAGAAAATCATCCTAAGCACTGCCGGTGGCAGGGGGAGCCAAGACTATACCTGACCCTTAATTCTCTTGTTCCCCTCTTCAATTCAGATGCAGACTCTGGATTGATACTGTTTTGTAACTAAAAGTGACCAAAGCACTTTTTAATTATCTTAGGACCAAAAACACTAAAGGGCCTGCCTAGATTGCTCAACTAGTCCACACAGCATGTTTAAACAGGTAGGGTTCAGGGGCAGAGGAAAAATAAAGCTCTTTACCAATTGCCCACAGATTGTTCAACAGAGGACTGTTTGCTTGTTCGTCATCTGTCACGTACACACTCGACTCTAAGCCCCAGGACAGCAGAGACCTTGTTTCTCTGGTTAATTGCTTAGCCCCAGGCTCCAATCACTACCTGGCCCAGGCACTCAGTAAAGAGCTGTGGAGTGAACAAATATTCTCTCACGCAGATACAGCAAGAGATGATCAACATTGTCACTGTTTTAAGTTCTGAAGTTTTGGGGTGGTCTGTATGCAGCAAAATATACTAGAGCCTTGCACCCAAGCCATTTCCATCTACAAGGCAGAGTTCCTAGCCTTTAAATACCCCATCAGGTTGTGTGGTCTTGGAGGCGCTTCTCCCATGCTGTCCTGCTCTAAAGTGCCCTAACCTTAGGGTGCCTAGCAGGCTCAGCTGGTAGAACATGGGACACTTTTGATCTTGGGGTCATGAGTTCAAGCCCTACACTGTGTCTAGTGCTTACTTAAGAAACAAAAAAACAAAAAAACCTGTCCTAACCTCAAGCAAACACAAAGGTATATGTGGGACACAGTATGGAGGATGCTCTCTGAAGAAGAGGAAGGAAGGATAAGCATGAGACCTCAAAGAAAATGAGGGATCTGATTTCATCTCGAAGACACATGTATTTTTTGGATTGTTCACCGGATAGCTGGACACCAGGGCAGCAGACTTCAGACATATCATAAGTGACAGAAGCAGCAGTGGTCCCCTAAGTAGGAGACATACAATGATCTATTGCAGTATATATTATAAAGCCATTATAACTTTTATTCATATTTATTTTTTGTTTCCTTTCACTGCATGATTTATAATACATACATAATTTATAAACTAATACATAATAATTTATAAACTAAAAGCATACACAGATTTAAGTCTTTGCTCAAAAGCTTTTTTACCGGTAGGTAGAGTTACACAATCATAGATTGTTAGAGGCCAAAAAGGAACAAGACCTGGCCTGGGAAAACCTGGGCCCTCTCAGGCTGGGAGCCCTGGGCCCACTACAAGCACGTTACATTATCCATTCAACTGACAATACAGGTCCTTTCTGGGTGATTCTGTTCCACCGTCTTATAGCTGCAGGTCTCCTTGTTGAAGATTTTCTGGCACTTGGCTTTTGTGATAACACACAGGTGTAGTAGGGCTGTCACTGAGACAAGAGCAAGGTCTGTTAGAAGGGAATAGGATGCCCCGCCTCCCCAGGACTAGCTCCAACTGTCTGGGATGCCCCTCACCAACTTAAGGTCACTCTTTGGCTGGCAACACCGAAGTGCCACCTTCAGGAACCTGGACCTGAACACATAGAACCTGAACTATCAACACACAGATCATCTATGGCATCACTCTTAAATTCCACCTTGCCCTGCATGCACAGAAAGATAGCAGTAAGTTCTGATAGGCGCAGAAGCGGATCTGGGCTCTTGTGGGGCCAGGCAACTTGTTCCAGCCTGACTCTTCTTGCCCTCCCTACTCAGGATGTGCCAGCAGTACTGCTGCTTGAATATGGGAAGGGAACTGTCCCTGGCATGGAGGCCAGTTAGGATAGGAGCTGGCTCAGCCAAGAGGAACAAAGAATCACTCCAGGTGGGGGGCGCCTGAGTGGCTCAGGTCATGATCCCAGGATCTTGGGATTGAGCCCTGCGTCGTCTCATGGGGCTCCCTGCTCAGCAGCAAGTCTGCTTCTCCCTCTCCCATCCACCCTTCCCTCCCCCCGCTCCTGCTCTATCTCACTTGCTCGTGCTCACTCTCTCTCTCAAATAAAATTTTTTGAAAATATTAAAAAAAAAGAATCACTCCAGGTGGGGATCATAGAGCTCAGAAAGAATATGATGAAAACTAGGTGTTACCAGAGAGAGAACCAATTCTGAACTCAGGTTTGACTGCTCGCTGCTCTAAAATCAATACTCAAGAAACAAGTGATGGTGGGAAAGGAAAGGTTGCTTTATTCAGGAAGCTGGCAACCTGGGAAGATGGTGGACCAACATCCCAAAGACCATCTCCCCCATCCAGGTGAAGCCAGAAAGGTGTAAAGGGGAAAGCAGGGGAAACAGTGAGGGGGCACTCTGTGCAGGAGACCCTGGTACTCAGGTGGTTCATCATATGTTGACATGATGTGGAACAGACTTACTGCCATCAGTGGCAGCTGTTTTGGGTTTTTTTTTTTAAGATTATTTATTTATTTATTTATTTAACAGAGAGAGAGAGAGTGTAAGTAGGCAGAGCGGCATACAGAGGGAGAGGGAGAAGCAGTCTCTCCGCCAAGCAGGGAGCCCGATGCGGGGCTCGATCCCAGGATCCTGGGATCATGACCTGAGCCGAAGGCAGCCGCTTAACCGACTGAGCCACCCAGGCACCCCAGTGGCAGCTGTTTTCAAATGTGGTCAGGACTTATCTCCTGGGAAAGTCTGGGCCGTCACTCCTCAAGGCCAGTCAGTGGTCTGCAAAATCTCAAGGAAAGTAGGTTAGTTCTGCTACAAGCCAAGGGGCTTAGGTCGGCAAGCAAGCAGTGCCTAAGCTTGAAGCAAGTCAACCCTTAAGACCGGTTGGAGTGCTGTTACATAGGGACCATCTCCCTGGGATAATCCACCCACACATTCAATGGTGCAAACCATTTTAGGGCTCATCGCCCTCCAGAAACCCCAGATTTAAATTGCCCCTCCCCAAAGTGTACATAGAAGCAGCTATCTCCAGGGCCCTTTGTGATAATGTTTCCTTCCAAAAGGTGTCCCTTGACTTATTTTAACAAAAGAGGACATTTCAATATTCTCCCCAAAGAGTAAAAACCATAATGATAAATGGAAAAAGATTTTCCCAGGCACCTGCGGTGGGGGTCCTGGACAGTGGGGAGACCAGGGCAGTCTGGGCCTGGGCCTCCAACCTCAGGCTGGACCGCCGTGGGGCAGCTTGAGATCTGGACAGCGTCCCCTAGAAAATGCAATAGGTCAAAAAATTCTCCCAGAGAACAATGTAATCAAATCCTTTATTTTGTTACGGCAAAGGAAAAAAAAAAAAAGTTGGTGAGAAAAACTCGCTAGGCTGTGAGACAATTACAGGGCAAAGGAGTTGGCGCTGAACAGTAGGGAGAAATGCACACATTTCCTCTGGGTGAAGCAGTGTGCCAAACGGGATAGGCAATGCGGCAGGAAAGAGGGGAGGGGCACCTTGAGCCCAGACTAGATTTTCAGTTACTGACCCAGGCTCAGGGGACACAGAACTGGCAGAGAAAAGGCATTACATATTTGAGTTAATTTATATTTAAAATCTCATTTAATTTTCATATTCACCTGATTATCCCTATTTTACAGTGAGTAAACTGAGACTCAGAGAGATTAAGAAACTTATCAGGGTCACACAGCTGGTATACAAGAGAATGGAGATTCAGACTCAGTTACTCTGACTCTAGCACAGGGGCTCTTCTCACGTCACTCTTTTCTGTACTCGATTCACAGAACCCTGGAAGAGGGTTGTACTGACATACCTGTGATGATGCGGCACTGACCAGGGTGGGGGAGTGCCAAATCCAAGGGACGTGGATGCCTTGGCCTCTTTGGAGATGCACTCATATCAGAGAGGAACATTTCACTAGCCCTTAACTTGGTCCAGTACAATCACACCCTACAGCCACACTGACACTTTATAGAAAGACAATGTCAGATCTCTGGAACCACAAAACCAAGGTTCAGCTGTAATATGTGGTGACCCAACCAAGGCAATACCTGGGAACCTACTTCAGCCAGCCAGCCAGCCAGTCTCCCAATCCAATATCCTTCCTGTTCCATTAAGGACTTAGCATGGGGCACACTCAATACATATATTTGGAATTTTCCAGACACTTAAAATCTGTGGCACTCAGGTGTTTAAGTCAAGTGCTCATTCCTCCACTCACTGCTAGTGCCATAAGTCTCTCGGAGGCACTTGTTAAAATTCAGATTCCTTCGCCCCTATAGATTCTGATTCAGTAGGTTCTGGGATGGGCCCCAGAAATGTGTATTTCATCAAACTTCCCAGCTGTGTCTGTGATCAGGCAAGTTTGGGAAACGCTATTTATGCCAATGCTTCTGTCATCAGAGCAGCTCCTGTTCTTGCAAAATGCTACCGGCCGAGCCTGGCATGAAGACATCAGATGGACTGTGGGGAGGGGTGTAGGGAGTGGCTCTTATGGACATAGCTGCTGAGGAAATAGGACAATTAGGGTCATAATTTGGGTACTCTCTGTTTTATCACCCCAAGCACTAGACCTTTGGTGTCCACAGTAATCCAGCAAAAACATCTACACAAACTTTGTGCTGACTTGAGTTAAACTGAGCCAGTGAAGCAACACAGGGTTTAGAGTGTAAAGCACACTACAGGTCATCCTCTGCACCTTCACATGCAACCCCCTCCGCTGTGCTCACAGCCACTCCTGTTCTTGCAAATGGCCACAAGCTAAGGCTAAAGTGACACTGGCCAACTTCTAGAATACCTTCAGATGATTGGGTGTTATTTCCTATCCTGAGTACAACCCATCTGGATATAGGTATTTAATAATAAAATATTTATCAAGTTTCAAACCTACTTAAAGGAAATAAGCCGGGGCGCCTGGATGGCTCAGTCGGTTAAGCATCTGCCTTCGGCTCAGGTCAAGATCCCAGGGTCCTGGGATCGAGCCCCGCATCGGGCTCCCTGCTCGGCGGGAAGCCTGCTTCTCCCTCTCCCACTTCCCCTGCTTGTGTTCCCGCTCCCGCTGTGTCTCTCTCTGTCAAATAAATAAATAAAATCTTAAAAAAAAAAAAAGGAAATAAGCCTGGGGTAGAAGCACCCCAAATGTATGAAACATTATTCAGCCTCAAAAAGGAAGGAAATTCTGAGACATGCTATAACACGGATGATCCTTGAGGACATTATCTGGAAATAAGCCAGTCACAAAAGGACAAATACTGTATGATAGCACCTAGATGAGGTACCTAAGGTTGTCAAATTCATAGAGACAGAGTAAAATGGGGGTTGCCAGGGACTGGGTGGAGGAGGGAACAGATGGTTGTTTAATGAGCGCGGAGTTTCAGTTTGGGAAGATGAAAAAGTTCTGGAGATGGTGACACAGAAATGTGAATGTACTTAATGCCACTGAATTTTACACCTAAAAATGGTTAAAATGGTAAATTTTATGTTTTATATATCTTACCACAATAAAAAAAGGAAGGAAGGAAGGAAAGAAGAAAGGAAGGAAGGAAGGAAAGGAAGGAAGAAAGAAAAAGAAAGGAATGGCACTGAAAAACTAAACCTCCTTCAGGATGGGAATTTGAAAGAAGGGAGTACGTATTCCTCAGAGAGCAGCCCAACAGAGCTGAATCCCCCAACTGGCCCTACTGACTTGAGACTTCCTCGTAGCAACAGTTAATTCCATCTTGGCCACAAAGACACTCCTCACAGACCTTAGTCTCCCACTTGGAATTCGGCAATTGTGTGACTCCATCAAGATCCTTGCACTCTAAAATAATACATGTGGTATTGTGGCAGCGTCAGTGGGTCCCCAAGTCATGTAACTCGGGCCAGCCTTGCCATCTGCTCCTCACTCAGAAGGGGACAATCTCATCAATATTAAAGTTGTCTAAGAAAAGTGCTTCTGGGTTCACCCACAGCTAAATTCCAGTACTGTCCAGTTCATGTCACTGATCATTTTCTTACAGCAAGCTTAAATCCTTCCAAATTTTATTTCAGAACAGACATTTCAAGAAAAAATAAGGCCTTCCTCTTTAATCAGATAGCTGTTATGAGCCGAAGTGTGCCTGGGGCCAAGTTTCTTGTTTTGTTTTTTCTGTGGCATTATCTCTGGAGAAATGCTTCATTTCTCCTCTTTCCTTTGGTTCTGAACCCCAAATACACATGTAAAATATCTTGAGTATTTTTAAATTTATGCCTGGGCGCCACCCCAGAACAATGAAATCAGAATCTCTGAGCATAGGGTTGAGCCTGCCATATTTTTAGAAAACTCCCCAAGTGATTCGAATGTTCAACCAAGGGGGAGAGCCCCTGCTTCAGATCCTCGGTGATCCAAGTGTGCTGGAAGAACTAGCAGCTTCAGCACCCCCTGAGGCCATCCTGGACATCACTCCCACCCCAGGCCCACAGAATCATAACCTGTATTTTAACAAGATTCCCAGAAGGTTGGCATGCACATTAAAATTTGAGAAGTACTGCTTTGAAATTATCGACGGTTTTCCACTGTGGCTACAGGTAGGAGTTGATCAAGAAGTTTTTAAGTATGCAGCTCCTACCCTGAAGAGTCTGATGTACCTGGTCTGGGATGGGGCCTGAGCATTGCTAAGTTTCAAAAACCCTCCACAAAATTCTCAAACAGCTAGGGTTGAGAACTACTATCTTATATAAATGGCACATTAAAGTTCCTCATTTTACTCCATTTCTATATCTGCACTAATCCTCTCATGTACATTCAAAGGCCTACATCTGCCAACAGGTTACATCTACCAGGCTGCAATAATATAACAAATTGAGAAGCCAGACCTACCATTAGATAAACCACATGGAGTGTGGTTATTTGGTATGGCACTGAGCATTGCATAAAGTGACAAAGGCAGCCAAAACCCAGAGGCTGCCCAGAACATTATGTAATGTAAAGCAGGGCTGGGAAGGAGAACTAATGAATTCAGATGGTAATCACCAAGTGAATGTCTTCTACCAGGATGCCTGCTGGACTCTGGCAGGTGGTTTAAAGGTGGAGCTTCTACCCTCAGGTAATCTAGCAAAGAAAGAAGACCTACACAGAATACTTCAAATAAACTGGAAAAAGCTAAATGTGAGTCCCAAGTCACAGAGCAATGAGAGTGCGCTATTTTATTACAGAGGAGGTTCAAGAAACCCTTGTGGATAGGTGATTTTTAGCTGCTTTTTCAGAGTATGTATAATTTAAAGAATAGAAATGATGGGCGCCTGGGTGGCTCAGTCCGTTCAAGCGACTGCCTTCGGCTCAGGTCATGATCCTGGAGTCCCCAGATCGAGTCCCGCATCGGGCTCCCTGCTCGGCAGGGAGTCTGCTTCTCCCTCTGACCCTCCCCCCTCTCATGTGCTCTCTCTCTCTCATTCTCTCTCTGTCAAATAATAAATAAAATCTTTAAAAAAAAAAAAAAAAAGAAAAAAAGAAATGAGGCAGTAGGGCGCCTGAGTGGCTCAGTTGGTTAAGCATCTGCCTTCAGCTCTGGTCAAGATCCCAGGGTCGTGGGATCGAGTCCCGCATTGGGTTCCCTGCTGAGCAGGGAGTCTGCTTCTCCTGGTGGAGGAGGTGAACAGCAAGAATAATTATTTAAGGGGCGCCTGGGTGGCTCAGTCGTTAAGCGTCTGCCTTTGGCTCAGGTCATGATCCCATGGTCCTGGGATTGAGCCCCACATCGGGCTCCCTGCTCCGTGGGAGGCCTTCTTCTCCCTCTCCCACTCACCCTGCTTGTGTTCCCTCTCTCACTGTGTCTCTCTCTGTCAAATAAATAAATAAAATCTAAAAAAAAAAAAAAAAGAATAATTATTTAATGTCTAATACCCAGAGGGAAATAGAGGTATGTATGGGAAGCAAAATGCACAAGGATGGTTTCTGTTATGGCAATTTTTATGTAGAGGGATGTGAGAGTGCATCTCCAACTTCTTAAAACTGTTTGCAACATTTGACTTCACCTTTTCACTTGGAGGACTTGATTCTAAGAAGGATGGCACAGCGAAGGAGACAGACACTCCTCCTCAACAATACTCACTGCAGTGGGAAAATTGAAAAAAACAAGCAAACAAACCCAAATGCCCAAGAATAGGGCTGGTTGAAAACATGCTGATTCAAGAAAACAAAATAAAAATAAAACAAAACGAACAAACAAAAACCTGGTAAACCAAGGAGGTAAGAGAATATGAAATGCCATGAGCAAACGATCACTATGTATCATGAAGTGAAATACGGCAGGTTACATCACAATTATCTACCATGGTGATGAGCAGGAATCTTTACAGGCTGTGTACCCAGGGAAAGTCACACCAAACTTATACAAGAGAGGGCAATCACCCACTTGGCACTATTCAGAAAGACACCTCACCAAGAACACATTCAGTGTTTACAGAAGGTCGACTACCGACAAGAAACTATGTTTTTAGATGCCTTACTTGTTCATAAATCAAGTCTCTACCCCAATACGTTTACTTTTGCCATCTGCACCCCTCCTTTGCCCTTAACTTGAAAGAGCAGAGGAGAGGAGAACTGCTTTCCTGAGCCTTCATCCTGTAGATGGCCAGGCACATGACTCATGGATGCCAATCCACAGCCAGGTGGCCAAGCTGGACTCCAAGAAGGCGTGAGACTAGTTCAGTGGGTCAGCTCAGCAGAGCCGCCAGGGCACTGCTCTTGGAGTCTGAGAGCAGGAATGTCCCAAACCCAGCCTCCAGGGCATGAGAGAGCAGCACTCGGGAGCCCTGTTTTCCCTTGACAAGCCACTTGGGCTCGAACAGCTCGAACTTCCTAGAACTCTTCTTGAATCTTAAGTCTTTACTCCCTGCTGCATCAAGCAAGCCTTCCTCCTCTTTGTTCAACAATGATCTTCCAAAAAACCCTGCTTGCTCCCATGATGCCCAGGATGGCTTTTAAGGGGCAGCAACAAGTAGAGCCTCCTGGTATATTTAAAGGACTTACCATTTATATGAGTTTGCTCAGGCTGCCATAACAAAATATCCCAGACTGGGGGGCTTAAACAACAGAAATTTATTTTCTCACAGTTCTGGAGGCCAGAAGCCTGAGATCCAGGTGTTGGCAGGATTTGTTCCTTCTGAGGCTCTCTCCTTGGTTTGCAGATGGCCTTCAGCTTCCTGAGTATTCACATGGTCTTTCCTCTATGCCCATCTGCTTCTTAATCTTCTCAAAAGGACACCAGTCAACCTGGATTAAGGCTCATCCTTGTTTTACCCACAATTACATCTTTAAAGGCCCTATCTCCAGGGGTGCCTGGGTGGCTCAGTTAAGCCTCTGCCTCTTAATTTCGGCTCAGCTCATGATCTCAGAGTCCTGAGATTGGGCTTCAGACTTAGGGCTTCAGGCTCCATGCTTAGTGGGGAGTCTGCTTGAGGTTCTCTCTCTCCCTCTGCCCCTCCCCCCCACTATGCACGCACTCTCTCTCTCAAATAAATAAACAAATCTTAAAAAAATAAAGGCCCCATCTTCAATAGAGTCACATTCTGAGGTACAAGGGCTTAGGACTTCAACATATGAATTTTGGGGGAACACAATGCAACCCACCACACCATTTTGTCCCTAATTGCTCCACAGCTTGCTAGAGTGCCTCAAATTCCACCCAGGGTTTTCCTCTACCCACAGAGTAGAGCTCAGGCCTCTTCACCAATTGGCTCTCCAGGGTCTTCAGAGCTGACCACAGTGATCCTCTCCGGTGCCATCCTCTACCAGCCCTAAAATCAGTCTTACCACCCCCCAACACTGCTTGGGGTACTCTCCTGCTCCCTTGAAGGCCTGCTTCCCCACTCACCAAGGAAACCACAGGCTCCTGCACACTTCTGCTTTTACCACATATGTTTAAACCACATCAGCTCTAAGTTCCTGGAAGTCAGGGGCATATTTTTCATGGCTTGTAGCCCCTTGGTTTCTTTTGAAACACCAAGTCTGAAGAATTTCCTAGGTATGAGTCCTATTGTATGTAGGTCACAAGCATGGGACCTCAGTTCCACAATCAGACCCACTGAGCAGGACTCCCTTAAAGAGGATGCATGGGAACCACTTATCTAGGGATGAGGGTGGTGGCTAGGCAGCTTCTAGGACAAGGGTTTCTAGAGGCCAGTGTGCAGTGACTTGTGACCAGTGACAGTGAGATCTACCTGGAGCCATCGGCAGTGGGGTTTGGGGTTTCCATAGGACAAACCAAGCCTGCATCTCTGGCCTTCCATAAAACCTGTGAGTTTCCTGTTATCTTTCATAAATTACTTTCCTGCTCACACAGACTAGAGGAGGTTCTGCTGTTTACAGCTGAGAACTCCGTGACTCAGACAGTCCTGTTGATGTCCTTCCCACTGATCAGCACAGTGCCTGGCAGAGAGCAGCCACACGGGGTAGAATCGCACCTGGGTTAATGCAGGTATTCCAGAGCAGGAGAAAGATCCTGACCTTGTCACTCAGTGCCATGGTTAGAAAGAGCTCATCTGCCACTCATCAGGTGCTGGCAGGAAGGTGATTCTGCTTTCCCACCCCCTCACTCTCTGCCTCCCATCCCCAGGAGGCTGAGTGATGGGGAAAGGATGTTGTGAGCAGGGATGAGGGCTGCTCACAGGGAGTGGGGAGAAAGGAAAACAAAATGAGCAGCCCTCCCCAGATGTCTTGCAGCCAGCTCTACCCAAACCTGCCAGATTGATTTTCAATGTTTGCTCCTATTTCAACTTCCATCTTTATAGACTGAATGGGTCTTATTTTTCCCTTTATTTTAAAATGTATTTTAGATGCACACACACATGCCTCTCTTCCACCTGTCTCCCAGTCTGTCTGTTCCTCTAGATTGAACTCATGGCTGCCACTGATTCAAGCTTGCTGGAAATGGTCTGCACATACATGTGTGTGTGCATGCTTTGTGGAACACAATTCATAGGGCATTACACACACTGTTCTTTCTGCATCTTGCTTTCTTCTCTTAGTGCTCTATTCTTTCTGTGTTTGCATGCCTTTAAGTCCTATTCCCACTTTTTAAAAGTTTTATTTATTTACGTTCTACACCCAGTGTGGGGCTCCAACTCATGCTCTTCTGACGGAGCCAGCCAGGTGCCCCATATTCTCACTTTTTAAACAACTTTTTCTTTTGAAATAATTTAAGACTCACAAGCAGTTGCAAAAACAGTACAGTGGGTTTCTGGGTACCATCACCCAGCTTCTCCTAGTGATACTATCTTAAATAATCATAGCACATTTTCAAAACCCAAAAACTCGACATTGGTACAGTTGTATAATAGTATAACTAAACTACAGACTTAATTCTGATTTCATCAGTTTTTGTATGTGCTTTCTGGTTTGTTCAGTTCCCATTTAACACCATTCTACTTGGCTGTCTGGGCCTTCTCCACCATGTTACAGGGTAGGGTAAGTTGAGGGTCATGTGACATATCACACTGGCCCTGTCACTTGCCCAAAGTGACTTGGCCTTATGTCTCCTACGGGCCCCCCATGCATTCCGTCCCAGCTGCCCTCACCCTCCTTGCTGGCCGCGGACACCTCCAGACCTTTACCTAAATGTCACCCTCTCGGTAGGTCCTTTCCTGAGCAATTATACAACATCCCACCCACATGCCAGCCCCCACACACTACTTCTTCCTCACCTTCCCTGCTTTAAGTTTCTACAAAGCACAGATCATCACCTACCTAAGACACAGTGACCTACCTGTTCATTTGTCATTGCTTGCCTCCCCTCAGCTAGACTGTCAGCTCCTTTAGGGCAGGCATTTTGACTCTTCTGCTCATGGTTTTATTCTCAACACTCAGAGAAGTACCAGGCACATAGTAGGCGCTACTTGTTGAATGAGTGAATGAGTGGCCAAAAAGTGCCCAGCACAGTTCCTGACACCCAACATGTGCACTGGAAATGGGAGCCGTTGTTGCACTGCTGCTCTTGTATAAATTGAGACCAGTGATACCAGCCACCAGGCTTGCAGTGAGATTTAAATTAAGCCATGCATGTGGAAGGGGTGATAGAAACTGTAAAGTGCCATGCAAATAGGGGCTGAGAATTATTATCACAAAACTGTTTGTTGATAACCTGGAGACTTGGTTCATTTTTTGGACCAGTCCCTGGGACTCAACAGAGCTGTCTCCCCTGTCAGGGATACTCAGGCTATGTGATAGCCTATCACAGAGTAACTACAAGCAGACTAGTTTGCCCCTGACAGGATGCAAAGCTCGCACTCCGTGTTCTGCCCCACCAGATGCAAATGCTTGTGAAGGAGCACACAGGGTCTGCACTTGCCCCAGGACCCTCTCTCTGAGCCAGCCTCTTCCTCTAGTCACTGCTGGCCCCAGGACATTTGCCATGCCCTCCCAAGCTCCAACTGTCGGGAGAGAAAATATTCCATTGCTCTCCTCTGAAATGGACTTTCAAGGCCGCAGACAGTGTTGTGCCAATATATTTAATATTGCTACAGTTAAAAAGAACAAAGTGAAGAAACTCTCCTGGGAAGTGGGCTTGCTTGGCAGCCAGGTCTTTATGGGGGAGTAGTGTCCTGCTGGGGCTACCACATTCTGGGCTGTGATGCTCGGCATCCGAGTATACGGACAAACCCACTACTTGCTCTGATCTGTGAATCCACAGGGTTGTACCAAACTCCCAAGAAACCCATAGATGAATGTCTACCTACCAAGTTCCCCTCATCACACTGACAAGGGGAATGAGGAAAGGAAGAACACGTATGGAGAGGCTTCCCTGTAGCAGCAAAGAGATTTTCCCTGTGAGGTCACCAAGTCTTCTCACTTGAAGAAAGAGAATGATAAGGAAAGAGAAGACCCTCTCACTATCTATCACAGCTCATAAATGAGAGTATCTGAATCAGAACTCTGATCTGCTTGCTCCCAGCATTCACTCTCGGCTGTATCTCATGGTCTCTGTTGATCACAGTCTCCTCCTTTAGAAAATGCTGCCTGAGAAGCTGGGTGAATGCAGAATCAGAGCAATATTTGTGCACAGGTTAAGACAGAAGTAGGTTCTAATCCAAGTTCTCAAAAGATTGGCATGAAAAATAAATGAGAGACTGTGTCTCAAGATTCAGCCCAGAGCCTGATAAAGGGTGATGTCATTTATTTTTTATTTTTATTTTTTTAAAGATTTTATTTATTCATTTGACAGAGAGAGACACAGTGAGAGAGGGAACACAAGCAGGGGGAGTGGGAGAGGGAGAAGCAAGCTCCTCGCTGAGCCAGGAGCCCGATGTGGGGCTCGATCCCAGGACCCTGGGATCATGACCTGAGCCGAAGGCAGACGCTTAACCACTGAGCCACCCAGGCGCCCATGTCGTCATCATTTTTTATAGAGGCAGGTAACGCCAAGCAACAGCAGCTTGCTGCATCCCTCCACCTCCACCCCCCACCCCCCGCCCCAGAGTCTGGTGGCCCAAGCCTCCTCTACTCTGGGAAGTGTTGGCAATGCTCTGCTGGATTTTGTCTCTGTGATGTACCATTTGCTTTCACACTGAGGGCAGTGCCACAGCCACAAGCACGAGGCCACACTTCACTGGGAACACACCCTTTCCGTCATGAGGTCCGTCTGCAGCTCGTGATTCTGGGGAAAAGGGAAGGTCGGAGCAGCTGCTTTCTATAAATGGATGATCTCAGTACATGTAGGTTTTTACTTGCTAATTTTCTCTCAGAAGTAGCTTCAATTTCACATTTTATGAGATACCATGTGACATCTTGTCATATCTACTGGGTAAACATCTTTCCTGATGATCCCCAAACATTGCTTCCCTGTAGTTCACAGATAGGCCTTTGAGAAAAGGTGGGCAAAGTATTGGCACATGCAGGAGTTTTGATACGTTGATTTGATAAATATTCGAGTGCCCATTCGGTGCCTTCTGATTGCACAGCAACTCCTTCCTTTCAAGTTCCAATCCAGGATTATTTTATTTTCAGAAATACAACTTCCCTTACTGTAACCCAGGGGGATTCACGTTTGCTAAATTGATAGGTGGTTGGTCTTTTAATTTAATTAACATAGACTCCTCCCTCCCATGGGAGACAGATGATACAGAAAAAACACTGCTTGGCCCTTTATGTGTATCTATTCTTTTTGCCAAGTCCATTTTACAAGTGAGCCTTTAAAATGTTTATTGTAATAAACTGTATTATGGCTTTTAAGCAGCAATGAGCAAGGCCTGAGACTGGGGGAAAATCCAGTGACTAGCTAGTAAACCGTAGAGTTCCATACACTGTCAGAGGGAAATGACTATAGTCTCAGGGAGCAGGGCAAAGGAGGGAGGAAGAATGAGGGTGGGTGCACCTCACATCATCAACTGAAATATAGAAATAGTGGGATGAGCCTACTTACCTCCCAGGGCTATTGTGAAGACTCAGGAAGTAACAGATGGCAAAGAGTGAACATAAAACACTCTATAAACTAGGTTTTCTATTCCCTGCTATAATTATGACAAAGAATGTTCAGGAGTTTTCTAGTGGACAACTACTGGTCTAATTTTTAATCTCTTGGGAAGAGCTGTCTTTGGAATAGGAAACACTGTTTTGCTAGCAGAGGCTCAGTCTTGCTGACATTTGATTGATCAGGTGGCAATGGGAGAGAACATGCTGTCCTCTCTCACCACCTAAAACCTGAAGACTGTTTTAAGATGGCCTTTACAAGCCAGGCTTTGAAATGGAATCTTCCTAATGGACATTGTTCCTATGGACAATTTCTCATGGAGCCCATAAAGCCAGGTAAGAGTGGTCATGGCACATTCCCCCCTGTGCCTCAGGTGTCCTCCTATCTTCTCAGTTGCTGTTTCTGGGAATTTGGGCTACTGTGGGAAGAGCTGCTACCTCACTGACTGCAGTTTGCCATGCAAAGGAGGGTGGACTCCAATAGGATGTCAGCCAGCGCATGAGCTCCTCAGCACCCCGTCTTCCACTGTGCCCATACTATCCCTGCCTGTCCATCAGCCCGCAAGCCCCCTGCCCCAGCTCTGCCCCCACAGAACTGCTCAGCATTCAGAGAGCCACACACAGCCAGCTGGCCCTCCTGTGGACTGATGCCTCATCAGGGTTGGGTTCCTAGGATTGGTGGAGCCCCCTCTCCACCAGTCTCCAAATCGAGTACTTGTTTCCTGTCAGTCACTCTCCCATCCTTTTCTAGAGCCCTCCCAGATTGTTATCACTTCTCTTAAACCTGCCATCCACCTGTGCCTCCTTGACACCCAGAAGATAATCTTGCTTCTTATCTCACAGAGAAGGGAGATGAGAACCGCCCCACCCGTCTATTCCATCAGCTCTCCCTCCAGCTCCCTGGCTCTACCAGAGGCGCCATCCGGATCCCATTCACCCCTACACATCTTCCCAGGGGCTTCCTCCTGCCTCCCTCATGACAGGTGGGCCTGAAAGGGCAGACGGAAAAATATCCTGTATATGAGAATTGTCAAGTTTCCAGCCAGGAAAGAACAATCCGCTCTGAAGAGCCACCCAACCCCGTCATTGTTTGATTTTAGAGTCTGCGGTGATACCCCATTGGCAAGACCAATTTCTGCACTAGTCAGGATCTTGTCATCTGTGTTAGAAAAATGGACTCAAATGAGCATCGGCAAAAGGACATGTTTTGGTTTCAAGTGTTCAGTCCAGAGGTGAAGAGGCTTCTGTATTTAGGATCTGAGACTGTCAGGCCTTACAGTTTTCACTCTCCAGAAACCAGAAAGATGGAGGCCGCCCCTAGTCCATGTATTAATTTATGCAAAATAAGTATTTCCATTTACTTCTACAGGACAATAAGACAAATTCACTTCCACGTGCCCAAAGATGCAACAGAGGCTGTCGCACAGCATTGGGAATGGTGAACCCCTCTCTACACCGGGCAAGGGCGGCAGGGGGACAGAGATTCTGCAGTGTCAAGGGAACCTCACAGTGGGATTGTGAAGCCACTAGAAGAACAGCAAGAACTGCCACAGCTGTGGGGTTCTGGGGCCACCCAGCAACACTAAACGCCATGAGCCATGTCTACTGTGGGCTGGTGTCAGAAGAATGTTCGAAGCTAAGGAGCCCAAAAAGACTGCTGGCAAATGGTCTTTTTCTTTTCCCCTGTAAGGCAATTAGAAAGCTTATCAGAGGAGGGTGAAAACAACAGATAAAACGCTGAAGCAAAGAGGTGGTGCTACAGCAAACAGGTCTGGGATTACCGAGAAACAAAACCAGGCTTTGTTCCACACAGAGGGGTGCCCCAGGCATTCCCTGGGAGCCTCAGAACTCGTTTGTCAAGTGGATTAAAGGCTATTTAGTCAAGGATCATGTGTTTACAGTTTAGAGCAACTACGCAAAGACCCTGGAAGCCACTGCCTTCCTGACAGCCCCCTTTGCGAAGTTGGTCCTTGCCTTCTTCTGAAGATAAGGTGGTGACAATAAGGCTTTGGTGACAGGTAGCCTGTTCCTTCTTTCTGGGG
Source organism: Leptonychotes weddellii (assembly GCF_054177405.1). NCBI lineage: Eukaryota > Metazoa > Chordata > Mammalia > Carnivora > Phocidae > Leptonychotes > Leptonychotes weddellii. The sequence goes on along the minus strand of NC_138374.1, from coordinate 35,712,444 downwards.
TGCTATTCAAAATGTTGAACAATCAGCGTGACTCAACCACTGAGCCACGAGTATAGTTGCCAGCAGTCTGTGTGGGGTACCCTGCTGTGCCAGGTGTTACCTTTTCCGTTTCCAGGTCTGCTCAGGTGTGGAGGGGCCAAGATATTCTGTCTGCATGGTGCGTGGAGGCACTCCAGGGACTCAGGGCAGGGCCTTTTATCCTCCAGCACATCTGAAAGGCTGCACACTGGCATCACCAGCCCTGATGGTCTCTTGTCAAAGAGCACCTGCAAAGCAAATGTGGCCACCAGCACGAGAGAAGAAAGTCACCAGCAGCCTTCGCAGTCTCCTTGTGACTAGTGCTGTCCAGAATCCCCTCAGGACAGAGGGCTAAGAGGTCGGAGTAGAGTGGAACCAACACATCAGGCCTCTTACAACTGCCTGCATGTACCGCCTCCCCGAGTTTTCATTGCAACCCTGCAAAACAGGCATTTTCACTCCCATTTTATTGGCAGGATAACTGAGGTTTAGAAGGACGAAGAAATCTTTCTAGGTTCTCCTGGTGGTAAGAAAGAGGCAACATTTGAACCCAGGCCTGCTGACTCAGAGCCTGTGCTCTCTCTATAGTCTGACGCTGCACCCCACACGCATGTACCCGAGGGACCTGCAACAGCAGGATTCAAGTGAAAAGAACAAAAGCACCATGGAGCTGGAGCGCCAGGACAGCACTGCCACCTGGATGGGGCCTTCAGGCCAGGCTGTCCACTGCCCTCCTTCTCTCCCATCCTCCTCTCTTGACAATGTGTGTGAACCTCCCATGACCTTTGGCATTAGGGAATTCCAACCGAGGCTAACCAGCCTAATAACTTAGGATACAGCCCACCTGTTTTCATTTTTATTTTTCAAACCACCCTCCTTTAATAGGTGTTCACTATGAAAATAAATGCTTGTCACACAGTTACTAATCTGCCATGGTGGGCAAGGTAAAAAGGAACGTACTGCTAAATCCATGTGAGACCTAGGCAAGACGCCCACCCTCCCCAGGTCTTGTTACTAGGCAGAGAATGGCACTGGAAATGGGGAAGGGGAGGTAGGGGTCTCCATGCAGGAGAAGCAGTGCCCTGGCAATTAGTCATATGTGGACATGACCCTGAACAGACTGGCCAGCATCAGTGGCACGTGTTTTAGATGGTGGTCAGGGCTTACCTTCTGGAAAAGTCTGGGCCTTCACTCCTCAAGGCCAGTGGCCTGCAAATCTCAAGGAAAGTAGGTTAGTTCTGCTATAGACAAAGAGACTTAGGTCAGCAAGAAGGGAGCTTAGGTCAGCAAGCTGGGAGCACAGAAGCTTGAAGCAGTTTAACCCTTAACTCCTGATTGGAGTGCTGTTATAGTCTCAGATCCTCTTTGGCAAATGAGGGAGTCAGCTCTCTATTGGGGTGGCAAGCTCAAACGTTTACAGGAGCCAGACAGGTAACGTAACAAGCGAAGAAAAGACCACTTCCCCAAGCAAATTTGCTTTCTCTCATTTTTCTTGAAATGGATATCGCCTCTAGTCTATTTCACTTTATTTCAATTTTGACAGATACCTATGTATAACAAATACATTTTTGATGACCTTAAAAATAAACAGTTATTTTAGCAGCAAAAATGAGTTTATTCAAGAATAGCAGAGAACTGCAACGTGGGACAAGCAAGCTATGGCAAAAACCATAGGCTAGTCCAAGAAAGGAAAGGAATGTTATTTTCTGGAGAAGGAAGAGGAAGTTGGGAGGGGTTGTTTTGAAGGAAAGTCCACTGGAGTAAAGCAAGAGTACAGGGTGATGATGGTTTCTCATTGGCTTTGTTGCTGAAGAGATGTAATGTACATTTCTCCCGTTGGTGCTTATAACTGATGATTCTTTCCTGTTGACAATTCTGCTGGGGTCTGAAATGACAGTTTTTCCAGTAATTGATGCAGAGTGGTAGGGCTGGAGAGCTCCCCCTTCTGGTCTCCCAGCTCCATTTTAGTTAGGTTTCCCTTTATTAATTTTGTTTTTACTGTAAGAGGGAACTGGACGAATGTGATGATAAATGCCTGCTGCACTCAGCACAGATTTCAAAGACAATAGGAATGGTGGACATAGTGCTGGCCCAGGAAGAAAACTCTCACCCCTGGATTTCATACTTAGGCTCTTTCTAGAATGCTCTTCCCCCAGATATTCAGAGGCTTACTCCCTCACTGCAGGCCATAGCTCAGAATAGTCCTCTGCTTGCAACCTCTCCTTTCTTCCACACTGCTTTTTGCATTTCTTTTTTCTTTTAATTGAAATTCAATTAGCTAACATTAGTTTCTGATGTAATGTTCAATGATTCATCAGTTGCATATAACACCCAGTGCTCATCACATCACGTGCCCTTCTTAATGCCCATCACCCAGTTATCCCATCCCTGTACTCACCCACACTGCTTTTTATTCATAGCATTTACCACTACCTGATAATATTTTATGTGTTTGACAGAGAGAGAGAGAGACAGCAAGAGAGTGAACACAAGCAGGGGGAGTGGGAGAGGGAGAAGCAGGCTTCCCACCAAGCAGGGAGCCTGATGCGGGGCTCGATCCCAGGACCCTGGGACCATGACCTGAGCCCAAGGCAGACGCTTAACGACTGAGCCACCCAGGCGCCCCATGTGTTTGTTTATCACCTGCCTTGTCCATGTGCAAGTGGACAGTGCAAGTGCCATGAAGTGAAAACTGGACACATCTTGATCACTACTGTAATCCCAGCACCCAGAACAGTACTCAGCACATAGCAGGTACTCAACAACTATTTTTTTTTTAAGATTTATTTATTCGAGGCGGGGAGGGGCAGAGAGGGAGAGACAATCTAAGCAGACTCCCCGCTGAGTGCAGAGCCCGACTTGGGGTTCTATCTCATGACCCTGAGATTATGACCTGAGCCAAAATCAAGAGTCAGATGCTTAATGGACTGAGCCACCCAGGTGCCCCTCAACAAGTACTTTATTTTTTTTTAAGATTTTATTTATTTATTTGAGACAGAGAGAATGAGAGAGACAGAGAGCACATGAGAGGGGGGAGGGGCAGAGGGAGAAGCAGGCTCCATGCCCAGCAGGGAGCCCGATGCGGGACTTGATCCAGGGACTCCAGGATCATGACCTGAGCTGAAGGCAGTCGCTTAACCAACTGAGCGACCCAGGCGCCCCAACAAGTACTTTAAATCAATGAATGAATGAATATTAACAAGTTACTTTTGGGGTAAAGGGTTGGAACAGTGAGGGATGGAGGTTTCACTTTTCATTTTATACTTTCTGTACTATCTGAATTTTTCTAATCTCTTGCATATATTACTTTTTAAAAATACCAACATTGGGGGTACCTGGCTGGCTGTTGGTACAGCATGTGACTCTTGACCTTGGGGTCATGAATTTGAGTCTCATGTTGGGTGTAGAGATTACTTAAAAAAAAACCAATATAGGGCGCCTGGGTGGCTCAGTTGGTTAAGCGACTGCCTTCAGCTCAGGTCATGATCCCAGGGTCCTGGGATCGAGTCCCGCATTGGGCTCCCTGCTCTGCGGGGAGCCTGTTTCTCCCTCTCCCACTCCCCCTGCTTGTGTTCTCCCTCTCCCTCCCCCTGCTTGTCTCTCCCTGTCAAATAAATAAATAAAATCTTTAAAAAAAAAAAAAAAAGAATCAAATCTAATTGCCAAGGTTGGGGTTAAAATGAGCCTCCTGCTATGATGCCCTGAGGACATTCCCTTGTGGAATTCCTGCCAAAAATGTGTATCTTTATCTAATCACAAGAAAACATCATGTGGACATATTTTACATAATAGTTGGCCCATACTCCTCAAAATATCAAGGCCATGAAAGATGAAGAAAGGCTGAAGAACTGTTTCAGATTAAAGGCAACTAAATAAACGTGATCCTACATCGGATCCTGGACTCAAATCTAGAATATCTAGACAACTGGTGAAATTCAAATATAGAGTGGATTAGACCATTATTTTATCAATGTTAAGTTTTCAGGATTTTGGGGTGCCTGACTGGTTCAGTCAGTGAAGCATGTGACTCTTGATCTCAGGGTAATAAGTTTGAGCCCTGCATTGGCTATAGAGATTACTTTAATCTTTTTTTTTTTAAAGTTTCAGGATTTTGATAAATGTACTGAGGTCATGTTTAAGAAAAAGGCCATTGTTCTCAGGAAATTCACACAATTATCCATGGAAAAAGAGGCATGATGAATGCACATTACTCTCAGATTGCTCAGACACAGAGAGAGGAAATGATAACTTGAATGGGGACATAATGTTAACAATTGGTGATTCTGGGTGAAGGGTATACAGGATTTTTTTTTCTTTTTTTAACTATTCTGGAACTTTTCTGTAAATGTGAAATTAAATCGGAATTAAGTTTTAAAAAGAGTCCTTTGTGGGGCGCCTGGGTGGCTCAGTCGTTAAGCGTCTGCCTTCGGCTCAGGTCATAATCCCAGGGTCCTGGGATCAAGCCCCACATCGGGCTCCCTGCTCGGCGGGAAGCCTGCTTCTCCCTCTCCCACTCCCCCTACTTGTGTTCCCTCTCTCACTGTGTCTCTGTCAAATAAATAAAATATTAAAAAAAAAAGAGTCCTTTGTAATGGTCAGTAAGCACATGAAAAGATGCTCAACATCTTTGTCATTAGAGAAATGTAAATCAAAGCCACAGTGAGATACCACTTCACACTCATTAGGATGGCTATAATCAAAAAGACAGATAAAAGCAAGTGTTGCCAAGAATAAGGAGACACAGAAACTGGATGTTTCTCAAAACATCCTTTTTCCTTAAAAAGTCAAACAGAGTTACCATTTAACCTAGCAATTCCACTCCTAGGTATATACCCAAGAGCATTAAAAAGAGGTACTCAGATATATACTTGTACATTACCATCTTTTTTTTTTTAAGATTTATTTATTTATTTGACAGAGAGAGACACAGCAGGAGAGGGAACACAAGCAGGGGGAGTGGGAGAGGAAGAAGCAGGCCCCCCGTGGAGCAGGGAGCCTGATGTGGGGCTCGATCCCAGGACCCTGGGATCATGACCTGAGCCCAAGGCAGATGCTTAACGACTGAGCCACCCAGGCGCCCCTCCAACTTATCTCTTAACTTAGACAAAAGACCCTGTGGGCAAAGCATCCCCAGATGGAAACTGAACTACTCACTCAAGCAGTAAGGATGGTCCTGAGCTGAGAAGACCCTGCTTGATTGACCCCAAGACAACCTGACCATAACTGCCCAGCTGCATGCACCCAGTGACCTTTGCCCCACCTTTTCCTTATATAAACCTGGAAGTATATTTAGCACTTTGGAGACAGTCTTTTGAGACGCTAGTCTGCTGTCTTCCTGGTGTTGGCCTCACTAAATAAACTCCTTTCTTATTTCACCCCTGCTTGTCTTTCTGCCTGTGGATTTTGTCAGTGGCAACTGGCCGAACCTGGTCCTTTTGAGACCCTCTGGGACAGGTGCTCTTGCACCCCACGCAGCAGCTATAGATCAAAAGAGACCACATGGCCAGAGACAATGAGTGTCTCCCCAAGAACATGAGGAGACAGGAGTCTGAAAACCACATGGGCACCCGCTCCAAAATCTTGACTCTGTGTAATCCCTATAACCTAAGCATGCCCTGGAGAACAGGAAAAAATTCCCCAAAAGGGCTGAGATGAAATTATCTACCATCCCAGTGGGATGGGGACTTAAAATCAAAACTAAGTTGATGTGTGCAAAGTAACAAGATGCCCTTTCTTTTGCTCCTCATTTGGGGCACTGTAATATTGTGATTTATAATAAGAAATATATATTTGGTCTTTATCCCCACTCCTAGCACAGAGTTCGTAAAACCCTTGGGATTTCCTAAATGATAAGAGCAATGAAGGTGTCTTTTGTTATTCATAACAAGCCCCTTTCCACTACATCTATATTTATGTTAATGAGGAGACTTTTGAAAGCCCCTAAGTGTGGGGATTGATTGCTAGGGGAACCAACTTTGTTGTTAGAGGTTATTAGAGGCTTGACCTCAGGGGAAGGGAGGAGCTGGAGGTTGAATCAATCACCAATGGCCATGACTTAATCAACTATGCCTATGTGATAATGAAGCTTCCATAAAAGCCCAGGAATTGTGGGGGGGGGGACAGTTCTGAAAGCTTCTGGGTTGGTGCAGGGAGGTGCAGGGAGAGTGGCACCCAGAGAGGGCATGAGAAATCACGCCCTTCCCCACATACTTTGCCATATGCATTTCTTCTATCTGGCTGTTTCTGAATTATATCCTGCAAAGGTCAGTGGAACTACCCCAGGTCAGTGGGGTCACGCTCAAACTAGTCTGGGTGGTCTGGACCAGCAGAAGGTCTTGTCAGGGCAGTTACTATTGCTTGAGGGGTGCTTCAGTTTCCATTTGCGTGAGTTAAAAGATAAGCTGGAAAGAACTTAAAGAAAAATGTGGGCAAAGGTCAGTGAGTATAAGCAAGTGGGCAGTTAAGGTCAGGTCTTGGAGTCTAGCTGGTGACACAATGAACATGAGGGTACATATATCTTTATGAATTAGTGTCCACATTTTCTTCAGATAAATACTGAGATGTGGAATTTCTGGATATGTAGTTCTATTTTTAATTTTTGAGGAAATTCCATACTGTTTTCCATAGTGACTGCACCAAATTACATTCCAATCAACAGTGCACAAGAGTTCCCATTTCTCCATGTTCTCATCAGCCCTTGCTCTTTCTTGCTATTTTTTGTTTTTTATTTATTTTTAAAGATTTTATTTATTTTTTGACAGAGAGAGAGACAGCGAGAGAGGGAACACAAGCAGGAGTGGGAGAGAGAGAAGCAGGTTTCCGCTGAGCAGGGAGCCTGATGTGGGGGTTCGATCCCAGGACCCTGGGATCATGACCTGAGCTGAAGGCAGACACTTAATGACTAAGCCACCCAGGCACCCCTATTATTTTTTTTTTTTAAGATTTTATTTATTTGCGAGAGAGAGAATGAGAGACAGAGAGCATGAGAGGAAGGAGGGTCAGAGGGAGAAGCAGACTCCCTGCTGAGCAGGGAGCCCGATGTGGGACTCGATCCCGCGACTCCAGGATCATGACCTGAGCCGAAGGCAGTCGCTTAACCAACTGAGCCACCCAGGCGCCCAAGGCACCCCTATTTTTTGTTTTTTTGTTTTGTTTTTAACAGGTGAGATGATATTTCATTGTAGTTCTGATTTGCATTTTCCTGATGATTAGTGATGTTGAGCACTTCGTCATGTACCCCACTGGCTATCTGTATGATAGATCTGCCCAGTTTTTACTTGGATTGTTCGGAGTTTGTTTGTTTTTTTTTTGCTATTGAGTTGTGTGAGTTCTTTATATATTTTGGATATTAACCTCTTATCAAATATATATCGTTTTGCAAATTTTTCCCATCCCATAGGTTGCCTTTTCATTTCATTGATGTTTTTCTTCCTGTGCAGATGCTTTTTAGTTTGATATAGTCCCACTTGCTTATTTTTGCTTTTGTTGCCTTTGCTTTTGTGTCTTTAATCCATTTTGAGTTAATTTTTGTGTATGGTATAAGATAGTAGATCACCTTCTTTGACCTTTTAAGATGGCAACTTATATTATCAAATTCCCTTTTATTGGAAGACTGTTGCATACTTGGAAAAAAGACATGTTACTGGCCTATTGTTATTTTAATGTGCTTCTGGATTCTGTTTGCTAATACTAATTTAAGATATTTGCTTTAATATTCTCAAAGGTTGCCCTCTGATATGTTGTTACTGCTGTAGTCATCTCTGTGCCATATTTCTCTGTTTGGGGTATTCCTCCAGAGGATGAAATCCTAGTTGCTCTGCTCCAGGGGGAGATATGGAAGAATATTGTGACTAGAAGGAGGCCAGCCTAGACAAGGAAGGGCTGGGATAAATTTGCCTTGAAATTAAGCCATGATGAAGAATAGTCAGGCAGAAAGCATAGGTCATCTGCATGTATTTAAAAACTATGAAGAAAAAAAAAGGTAGCATCAAGCTTAATGGTAAAATAATGAAAGAATATCCACTTAAGTCAGGAACAATATAAGAATGCTCATTCTTACTACTGTTTTTTTTTTTTAAGATTTTATTTATTTATTTGAGAGAGAGAGAGAGCACATGAGGGGGGGGAGGGTCAGAGGGAGAAGCATACTCCCCGCTGAGCAGGGAGCCCGATGCGGGACTCGATCCTGAGACTCCAGGATCATGACCTGAGCCGAAGGCAGTCGCTTAACCAACTGAGCCACCCAGGCGCCCTCATTCTTACTACTGTTAACATGGCTTTGGAGGTATTAACAAATGTATTTAAATAAGAAAAAGAGGTTTAACATTGGAGGGAAAAAGATGGCAAAGGTATCATTATTTGTAGGAAACACCTTTATTTACCTGAAAATTCAGAACCACCACCAACAAAACTATTATAAGCAAGATGACAATTTAACAAAACGGTTGTATACCAAACTAATGTACAATGATCAAGAGGTTTCCTAAATAAGACAACCTACTGGATGTGAGAAAATATTTGCAAATGGTATATCTAATAAGGGGTTAGATCCAAAGTATTTAAAGATACAACTCAACACACAGAAAACCAAATAAACCAATTTAAAATGTATAATATCTATAGAAAGGAAACTTCAAAATTCCACCAGAGAATGGAATGGCAGACTAAGAACCTCCAAAAATCCACTCCCTCCATAAAAGCAATGAGAACTCTGGCAAAAAATTTCAAAATCAACCTTTTCAGAACTCTGAAGATTAACCAAAGGCTCGCAACAATCCAAGGAACATTTAATCAAGAAAAAGGGCTGAATCCCAGTAAGAACAGGGAGCTTTTCAGAATTATAACTTGCCCTATTCTGATCCCCTTCTTCCCAGCTCTATGGTAGCTTTGAAAGCCAACAGCCTCATAACATAGTAGCTGTGGAACCCAGCTACCTAGCAACCACTGGAGAGAATAGACAGGTTTGGGGCTCCTGAAAAAGCCCCACTCCAAGAGAATTACATAGTTTGACCTTTTTAGAGGCTCCTGGAAATTCCCACTCACAGGGCTTATCTTTATTTGACCTCATTCAGAGCTTACTCACTGCGAAAGCCTTTTCCTGGAACATTTGTTTAAAAAAAGAAAATCAGTAGTGGCTGTTTAATATTGAAGGTACATGAAAAAGGGTAACAGTTATAGAGCAAAGAAGAGACTGCCCAAAAACTGAAAAGGAAATGTGGGGAATGAGATGTCCATAGAAGACTTTGAAATATGCCAACACATTCCTGTGGAGCTAGAGGCCATTTGATGTACAAGCCAGTGCACATGCCCAGGAAAGACTTGAGAAGGCTCTAATCTCTCACCTCTGGTTAGTGTTGAGGCTCTGTATAAGCAGGAAGTGAAGGCTAAGCCTGAGTTGTAAACTGCCAGATTTAGGGTTTGCCCTAACACATAGACACAGACCCCTTGGCAAAGGCTGGGAAACTGACTGGTGCCAGGCATTTAAGGAATCTCTGTCCAATCACTGGCTAACCCCTAAGTTAAGTGAGCAGAGACTTTAGTGGCCACACATGACAAAGAAAACAGACTACAAAATTAGTACAGGAAAGTCACTAAACAAACACATAACAGGGGCGCCTGGGTGGCTCAGATGGTTAAGCGTCTGCCTTCGGCTCAGGTCATGATCCCAGGGTCCTGGGATCGAGTCCCACATCGGGCTCCCTGCTCTTTGGGAGCCTGCTTCTCCCTCTGCCTCTCTCTCTCTCTGTCTCTCATGAATAAATAAATAAAATCTTTAAAAAAAAAAATACAAAAAAAACCAAACACATAACAACAACCACTGCACCAAACATTAACTAAAATAAATCCTGGATGGTAGATATCTGACTTACAGAGTTGCCAAATTATATTATTTAAAATGCCTGGTTTTCAATGAGAAATGATGAGATAAGCAACAGCACACTGTTGCTAGTAGTTTTTTGGTGGAGTCTTTCAGGTTTTCTATATATAGTATCATGTCATTTATAAACAGTGAAAGTTTTACTTCTTCCTTACCAATTTGAATGTCTTTTCTTTTTTCTATTGTCCGATTGCTGTGGCTAGGACTTCCAGTATATGTTGAAGTGGTGAGAGTGGACATCCTTGTCCTGTTCCGACCTTCGGGGAAAAGCTCTGTTTTTCCCTATTGAGTATGATGTTTGCTGTGGGTTTTTCATATATGGCCTTTATTATGCTGAGGTATATTCCCTCTAGATCTACCTTGTTGAGGGCTTTTATCATGAATGGATGTTGTACTCTGTCAACGCCTTTTCTGCGTTTATTGAGATGATCATATGGGTTTTATCCTTTCTTTTATTGAAATGATGTATCACATTGACTGATTTTTTAATATTCAAACACCCTTACATCCTGGGAATACAACCCCCTTGATCGTGATGACTGTTGTTTTTTTCATTGTATTGTTGGATTTGGTTTGTTAATATTTTTTTTTTTTAAAGATTTTTTTTATTTATTTGAGAGCGAGAATGAGAGACAGCATGAGAGGGAGGAGGGTCAGAGGGAGAAGCAGACTCCCTGCCGAGCAGGGAGCCCGATGCGGGACTCGATCCCGGGACCCCGGGATCATGACCTGAGCCGAAGGCAGTCGCTTAACCAACTGAGCCACCCAGGCGCCCCTGGTTTGTTAATATTTTGTTGAGGATTTTTGCATCTACATTCATCAGGGATACTGGCAAGTAGGTCTGTTTTTTTGTGGTGTCTTGCTACTTAATTTTTTTGAAAAAGATTTTATTTATTTATTTGACAGAGAGAGAGAAAGAGAGAGAGAGTGCACAAGCAGGGAGAATAGCAGGCAGAGGGAGAGGGAGAAGCAGGCTCCCTGCTGAGCAGAGAGCCCGATGTGGAACTTGATCTCATGACTTCAGGATCATGACCCAAGCCAAAGACAGACGCTTAACTGGGCCACCCAGGCGCCCCAATTTTAAGAGCTCTTTAATATCCCCCTAACATGTTAGTGATATTAGCCATTTGTCTGTTATATATGTTGCAAATATTTTCTCCTGATCTGTCAATTGTCCTCTGACTTTGTTTATGATGGCTTTTGACCATGAGAAATGTTTTAATGCAAATTTATCAATTTTTTTTATTATTCTGGATTTCAAGTCATAGTTAGACTTTCCCTACACTAAAGCTAAAGAGGAAATCATTCGTGTTGTCTGCTAGTACTTGCATAGTTTCAGTTTTTGCATTTAGATCTCTAATCCAGTTAGAATTTATTTATTTTTTAAAGATTTTATTTCTTTATTTGACAGAGAGAGACAGGAAGAGCTGGAACACAAGCAGGGCGAGTGGGACAGGGAGAAGCAGGCTTCCTGATGAGCAGGGAGCCCGATGCGGGGCAGACGCTTAACAACTGAGCCACTCAGATGTCCCAGAATTTATTTTTATGTGAAGTGTTAGGTATGGTTCTACTTTTTTTTTTTAAAGATTTTATTTATTTATTTTGAGAGAGAGAGAATGAGAGAGAGCACATGAGAGGGGGGAGGGTCAGAGGGAGAAGCAGACTCCCTGCCGAGCAGGGAGCCCGATGCGGGACTCGATCCCGGGACTCCAGGATCATGACCCGAGCCGAAGGCAGTCGCTTAACCAACTGAGCCACCCAGGCGCCCGGTATGGTCCTACTTTTATCTTTCCCCAAATAGCTACTCAGTTGTTTTCAGCACTATTTTTTAGAAAGTCCATTTTTGCCCCAGTAGCTTGAGATGACCCTTTACCAATATTCCAAGTTTCCAAATGTGCCTCGGTCTATTTTGGGGCTTTCTATTCTATTCTATTCTGCTGGTCTGTTTGTCTACTCATGCACTGATACTGCACAGTTTTGTTATAGAGGCTATATTTATAGTATATTTTCTTGTCTGATAAGGCTAGGGCTCCTCAGATTTTCCTTTTCGTTGTTTGCCAAAATATTTTTGCATATTTGTTTTTTTCTATATTGTATTCTTGCTGAAAATGCATAGCCTGCATTTAATCATGAGGACACTGAGGGAAATTGTATACAAGAATTGGCTAATATTCTTCACAAAAACATTAAGGTCATGAACAAAAAAGAAAGATGAAGGAATTTTCCAGAATTAAAGGAGAGTAAGGAAACATGACAAATGTACTATGTAGTCCTAGATAGATAAAAGGACATGGGACAAGTGACAAGTTTAAATGAGGTCTATAGATTAGATAATAATAATGCATCAATATTACTTTACTGGTTGACTGTACTAGGTTTATGTAGGTTATAAACATTTGGGGAAACTGGGTAAAGGATATATGGGAATTCTTTGTAATATTTTGGCAATCTTTTTATAAACCTGAAATGATTTCAAATTAAAAAATAAAAACATTTGGGGCGCCTGGGTGGCTCAGTTGTTAAGCATCTGCCTTCGGCTCAGGTCATGATCCCAGGGTCCTGGGATCGAGCCCCATGTCGGACTGTCTGCTCGGCGGGAAGCCTGCTTCTCCCTCTCCCACTCCCTCTGCTTGTGTTCCTGCTCTCACTATCTCGCTCTGTCAAATAAATAAATAAAATCTTAAAAAAAAAAAGCAAAAACATTTAAAGATGAGAAAAAATTTAATTATACATAATAAATATTTATTATATTTATAAAATATTGGAATATTACATATAATCAATCTCTTTGCCAAACGTAGGAGTTACAGACTTGTTACTGGCAAGAGTGAAGCAAATGGGTAAGCAAAACTATTGTGATGTAGGAGCATTTCCTAGTTTAGCTTTCATTAAACTGTCAGTGCAGGAACTGGTTCCTAGGAAGGTTACAATGTTTCCTGATAAGACTTGCCAACCGCTTCTGGGAATGATGTTGGCATTACTTGAAGGTGCAGACCAGATGGCCTGCCTTCTGATGCATTTGGGCAAGTAGCAGAGGCAAGGGGAGGTTGGATAAATATGTGGAAGGGTTATTTAATGTGATACAGTACCAAAACTCTAAGGACTTGCAGCTAATTTAAAATTCCAACTTTTGAACCTTTATCCAGGCCACCCTAGAGTTAAAGCCTTGACTCACTCTCAAACTCAGAAAAAGAGAGCTAAATGATGAACAGAGGCAGGGAGAAAGGCTGTGGTAAAAATGCATTCCTGATGGCCCAGAAAGTGCTGCTTGCTGACATATAAAGTCAGAGTTTAGTATCAGCAAGCAAAGCTGCTTGATTCTCATAACTCATCAGCCTCTGTCACTCTGTATGTGGATCAGCTTTTCTGCCCAGGTCAGAGAGCAGGGATCCCTTAGAGGAGCATGTTGTACTTACTGTGGGGTGCCTGATGTCTGGGTTTTCTGACTGGGAAGCATTTCTGACTCACCTCATGTGGAGCTTCTGAACTGCCCGTTCTTGGAGAAAATCTTTTCTCCGGTACTTCTAATGACTCTTAGAAGAACCATGGCTTGCCCACTGGAGGGGCCTCTGTAAAATAAAGCAGGTTGGCTAGACTTTGTTTTCAAGAAAGCAGAATTAGAAAATCAATCCTTACATTACATGTAACACATTTGATGGTCAGCCTCACACATGGATATTTTAAATCTGGGGGTATTTCAGTGCGACATCTGAGAGCTATGCATTATAAAAACAGAAAAGCATGTACTCTTTTTTTTTTTTTTTTGTCAGCTTTCTTAGCCTGTGATACCCTAAAGATGCAAAATTAATCATACTGAACAGAGAAAACATAACAAATTACTTAATACCTTTGACTTGAATTCTACCTTTATTAAAAAGGCAAGCATCTAGTGGTTTACATTATTGTGTGTACCTTAAATTAAGTTAGAAACTGTTATAAGATGGAAGATTTTTGTGGTCATCAGTTTTCAAAAACACTTCAGATAAAGGCTACCTAGAATAATTACAAGTACATTTTAAGAGTTATAAACTCACCTTGCAGGAAGTAATTTGTTGAACTACACTAGAGGTTTTACCAGAAAGGAAGAACAATGTCATAAATTATTTTGTGAGTCACATTAAAAGGAATTTGATGGGACGTCTGGGTGGCAAAGTTGGTTAAGTATCCCACTCTTGGTTTCAGCTCAGGTCGTGCTTTCAGGGTCGCGAGATAGAGCTCCGCGTCAGGCTCCATGCTCAGTGCAGAGTCTGTTTGAGATTCTCTCTCCCTCTCTCTCTGCCCCTCCCGCTCATTCTCTCTCTCCCTCTCAAATAAGTAAATCTTTATTTTTTAAAAAGATTTTATTTATTTGTCAGAGAGAGAGTGAGCGCACAAGCAGAGGGAGCGGCAGGCAGAGGGAGAAGCAGACTCCTCACTGGGTAAGGAGGAGCCTAATGCAGGTCTTGATCCCAGGGGCCTGAGATCATGACCTGAGCTGAAGGCAGGTCAGACTGAGCCACCCAGGCATCCCCCAAATAAGTAAATCTTTAAAGAAAAAAAAAAAGAATTTGGTGAGAAGGGTGATTGGTAAAATCTATCTTGTAGTTAAGAAATCTAACTTGAAGAGTTGTAGAGCTTGACACTGTTGGGATATAGTTGCACACATTTGCTGCTCATGCTTCATATACTAATGCAAAATGATAATAAAGGTAGTAATTATGAGGGCTTCAATTATGCCAAACTGCCAGATATATAATTAATAAAGTACTAAAATAATATTTTAAAAATAATCATAACTGGGGCACCTGGGTGTCTCAGTTGGGTAAGCGTCTGCCTTCGGCTCAGGTCATTATCTCAGGGTCCTGGGATCCAGCCCGGTGTCTGGCTCCCTGCTCAGCAGGAAGTCTGCTTCTCCCTCTCCTTCTGCCCCTCCCTCCTTCTCATGCTCTCTCTCAAATGAATAAATAAAATCTTTAAAAAATTATAACTACCATTTCTTTTTTTATTTTTTTTTTATTTTGAGAGAGACAATGAGAGACAGAGAGCATGAGAGGGAGGAGGGTCAGAGGGAGAAGCAGACTCCCTGCCGAGCAGGGAGCCCGATGCGGGACTCGATCCCGGGACTCCAGGATCATGACCTGAGCCGAAGGCAGTCGCTTAACCAACTGAGCCACCCAGGCGCCCCTATAACTACCATTTCTTTAAAAAAAGCATATAACTCACAGTTAGTAGACTTACTAAATTGGATCAGAACTATATTATTGGAGGTATATTTTAGGTTTGTGGGTTCTCATAAAACAAAACTCACAAGTCCTCTAGAATTATCAGAACCACTGAGGGCTAGCAATTAATGCAAAGGAACTGGGGGTTTGGTTAGAGATAGTTGGTTACAATCCCAAACTCTAATGCTATAGTCACACCATTTATACCACTCAATTACCTAGAAAATCAGCTGAATTTGAGCACTTTTAGTCATGGGTCCAAATTCATTTACATATGTTAATACTGAAGCTATGGCAGTTATCTTGTTATAAATACCTTGCCTCACATTGTAATGTAAAATGTGTGATATTTAGCACTGCTTATATGAATTATATAAATAATAGAAAATTTGGATAAATTGAGGCTTTTAAAATTAGTATTATTGTTGTTACTTTTTCCATTAGTACCTGCAGCTTCAGCAATGACTTTGTGACACTGTGTCTTAACAGTGACCAGTTCTGTAGCTTTTGAAATGCTGGATTTTCAGTTGTTTGTTTTGTTTGTTTTTTAGAAAGAGAGAAAGAGAAAGAGAGAGTGCACACGGGCAAGCAGGGGAAGGAGCAGCGAGAGAGAGAGAGAATCTTAAGCAGGCTCCAAGCCCAGCACGGAACTGACTCAGGGCTTGATCTCATGATCGAAGGTCATGACCTGAGCTGAAATCAAGAGTTGGTCGCTTAACTGACTGAGCCACCCAGGCACCCCTGGATTTTCAGTTGTAAGGCAGATTTTGTCAGTGGCTTTTCTCTTATTAAATTCTCTAATATTAGGGGCGCCTGGGTGGCTCAGTTTGTTGGGCGGCTGCCTTCGGCTCGGGTCATGATCTCAGAGTCCCAGGATCGAGTCCCGCATCAGGCTCCCTGCTCGGTGGGGAGTCTGCTTCTCCCTCTGACCTTACCCCCTCTTGTGCTCTCTCTTTCACTCTCTCTCTCTCTAATAAATAAAATAAAATCTTTAAAAAAAATAAATTCTCTAATATTAATGAACAATGAAACATCCATTAAATTATTAGGAAATAATATATATTATACTGGATTGTATAATGCTGAGAAGTTTATGTCTTCAACAAAATTGTTAGACCTGTCCCTGACTTTGAGCAATAACCACATTATAGTCATTAACTGAAAAGTAAAGATAAGAATATGCCATTGTTTCTACTATGTGAAAAATAAAACCTTGTAAATCATAAAACATCCCCCACAACTCTTATTACAACTATTTAAAGGACTGTGAACTTATCAAAATGCATATGAAAAAAGTTTTTTGTTTTTTTTCTAAAGTAAGCTCCACATCCAACATGGGGCTTTAACTCATGACCCTGAGATCATGAGCCACATGCTCTACCCAGTGAGCCAGTCAGGCCCCCTGAAACACGTTTTAATATACTTTACAATGGGTAGATTTATCTGAATTCTCAGGCATGGTTATGGCAGAGCAAGAATTCTCTAGCAAATTCAATAAAAAGCATGACTGAAAAACATTTGAAAAGTTCTATGGGAGAAGTGCCAGTAAAGACCGCAGGATTCGACAGACAAGAAGGGGAGTTCAAGAGAGCACCATCCCACAGGAGGCCAGAAAGGCTCCATCAAGAACATAGTGGTCACTAGTCTTGGGCAAGAGCGGGGACAGCTTTTCCAGAGACTGGAAGAAAGGGAGCATGTAGCCTGTTGTTTTTGTTTTCCTAGCATCTCTTATCTCTGCTTTTGGTAACAGTCCCAAATTTTTGTTTGGGGACCCACTAAGAGGTGGGAGAAGTGGGAGTATGATCTAAGGGAAGCCAATCAGATTCTATTTATCTCAGGAATTTGAAAGTTCATAAAAGAAACACAAGAGGGGAAATGACTGGACCTTGGTCATTCTGGTGGCATTGGCTCAAAGGGGACTCCTGAGTTCCTATGGTTTATGCCCTTTCCAAGCCCTGACTGCTTAGCTTTTCCTTACCTGTGAGTCCTGTAGGTTCTTAACCCCAAATTCAATTTTGTCACTTTGCCAGTCAAATTCTGTTATGTGCAAATAAAGAGCTGTATGAGATACAGAAGGTGTGTATACATAGAAACATTTTAAGTATGAGGTGAGAAGAGGAAGTCCGTTCTCTCTTGCAGAGGCAAGTGGGTAGATAATATGAAAAACTGTGGTGAACTTATGGAAGGGAGCTGATCAAGGATAAGTATAAAGATCAAGGATAAGTAAAAGGACTGCTCATCAGTGCTGAGAGTTCAGCCAAATTTGCAGAATATTAATTTGTGGTAATTTCATTTGGGAACCTAGGTGCAGGAAAGGAGAAAGGACATAATTGGACTGATTGAAAGTTAGGAGCTAGCAGAGCTATGTGTCAGAAAGTTGACATGAGGATATTAAAGAGTTTTCAGGAGAAGTTGATGGCTACTATCATGCGTGCTATGCAGAACAGGAAAGGAAATAAAGCTAAGAAGGTGTTATTGTGGGAAAAGGGGAGGACTGAGGGATGAGGTTTGGGTTAGTTGATAACAGACTAGGGAATAAAAGAAAGACCTGAAAATTTAAAAGGCTGCTCTATTGCAGTCCAGATCTAGAAGAAAGAAAATCAGGTGATAAGGTCCAGGGTGTGGGTGAGGGGCTTTGAGAATTGGGATGTTGATTAAGGATCTTGAGGCACATTAAGCCCAGGGTCATTACCTGGCTACTGAAGTTGATGATGTCAGATGAGATGCAAGAGCAGTAACTGGCTCACCTAAATTTTACCAAATTGGAAACGTTTTTGTTTTGTTTTTTATGAATGTGAGGCATTCTACTAGAAGGCTGGTAGATAGTCACCTAAAAATAAAGTTCCCTTAAGAGAGTAAGACTAGCTACAGTGTAGCACAGTGGCTAACTGTGTAGGTTCTCGGCTCTGTGTCTTTACTGATTGTCTAACCCTGAGGAAGTTACTTATCTTTCTGTGCCTCAGTTTCTTCAACTATAATATAAAGATAATAGTACCTACTTCACAGGATCATTGTAAGAATTGAATGAATTAATACGTATAAAATGTTTGGTAAATACTGAGCACTTCATAAATACCAGCTATTATTAATAAAGGGAGACAGATATATAAATAAATTATAATACAATGTTATGATATTTGTACAAACATAGAGAAAATGACAGGGGCATTTAAACTGTACTTGGGATAATCAGGGAAGTTTTCACTGAGGTGATAGAGGCAAAAACAAAAGAAAGTCCGAGAGTTGGACAAAGAGCATAGGGAAAGTGGTAAGATCCATGTTTAATGCTCACCAGGAGGCAGGCATCGTGCTAGCTGTTTTAAGAATATCACCACACTTAATACCATGTCCCTGCAAGATACGTATCTTCCTTTTTCTGAGGACGAAAGGTAACAGAGTTTAGGTAACTTGCCCCTGGGCACAAAGGAATGAAAAGAAACTGAGATTTTTAATTAAAGAAGTTGGTCTGGCACAAGAGGGACTCAGTAAAGGGAAAAATCTGGATCACTGAGCGCTAGCGGGGAGCTGGGAGAATTGAAGATATATTCACAACAGAGATCAGATTATGAAAGATTTTTGCTTGTCTTACGAGAAGCCTGCACCTGAATCTGTGGACAACGCTGAATGCGTAAAAGGCTTTTTTAAGCAGGACCTACACAAAGAGTTGAAACCGAGCAGGTCGGCAGGCACGGTGATGGTCAGATTGGTCCGTCCCCCTCCACTTACTGAGCGCCAGGGCGCCGACCCAGCAGCGAAGAGCAGCGGAGATGCAACCAGGAAGAGACGCAGCTGGGAAAGCTTTCCCTCCGCCCACGTCGCCCGACGGCCGAAGCCGCTAGGCGGGTTGTTTCACAGGTTTCGGACTCCCCTCTTGTGACAAGCCGGGTTGGCAGCGTGCTCCGGAGCCATAGCCTGCGTCCTCCCGCTCCATGACAGCCCGGCCACCAGCGCCCCCTGCCGTCGGCATCCTCTCTTCCCCCCCACCTTCCACCTTAGCCCAGCTGCAGGTCTTCTAACTCAACTCCCTAAGCCGTGGCCACTTCTTTTTTCCGGCGGCGCCGCCGCACATCCGGTCACGTGCGAGCCAGGTCACGTGAGAGGCGATCACGTGCCGGGGCCGCGGAGCTCGGGGTTCGGGGCTCGGCTTCCGCGAATCTGCGGGCCTCGGCGGGTGCGGTCGTGGCTGCGCCGGAGCCCGCCGAACTGCACGGCCGGGATGGTGAGGGCGATGGGCAGGGGCGGGCAGGAGCCGGCCGGGGTGGACCGGGGCCGCCGCCTCCCCGAAGCTCAGCCTCTCTTCTCCGTCCTTCCCGCTGCAGATGAACCGGACGACACCGGACCAGGAGCGGGCGCCGGCGTCCGAGCCCGTGTGGGAGCGACCCTGGTCGGTGGAGGAGATCCGCAGGAGCAGCCAGAGCTGGTCGCTGGCGGCTGATGCGGGCGTGAGAGGCGGGCCCCAGGGACGGGAGGGGAGCGCGGGCCGTCTGGGGTGACGCGCGGCCTGCGAGCAGGAGGACGGGAGCAGCGATTCCTTCTCCACTCGGTCAATCCCGCTGCCTCTCTTATTTTTAATAACACGTCTTTTCTCGCGCTCAAAAACGCCAAGGTGGCGGACCCTAGGCACCTGGGCTGGGGCGGGCCCGTCGTTCTTAGCCGGCTGAGTGCCCCCACTCGGACTGCAGCCCAGATGCGGGGTTCTCTTCCTTGTTTGGGTTTTCTAGCGGTGCACCCATCTCCATCCCGAGGGAGGCAGATTTTTCTCAGAGCCGCGGAATTGCTAGGGCACCAGTGAAGCCATTCCACGTTGGGACCCGGACTGTATGGGGAGGTAGACAAGCCTCTATATAGAGATCCCTGAGTGGGACTTTAAGGGCTGGGGACCCTGGAAACTCAAAACTGTGATTCCAAAGTCCTATATGAATACATTTTTTTTTTTTTTTTTAGTAAGAGTGGTGGTTTGTTATTTCGCTCTTCGTTTGGGATTTCTGAAGAATGATAACCAGACAAGACTTTAAAATTTCTCCAGAAATGAGGTAGCAAGTGTCCATTGACTCCTTGCCACTGTTTCGATGAGCTTCTTTAATGTTTTTCAGTGCTGCTTGGTCTTGGGTACTGTCAAAAGCGGCATCCCTCCATTATAGCACACACACACTCACACAAAGGTGAAAAGAAATGGGTTCTTTTTTTCTTTTGATGCACGGAATAGACGCATGTAATATTGATATTGCTGTATGTTTGTTTTTTAAATAGCTCCTACAGTTTCTACAGGAATTCTCACAGCAGACTATCTCTAGGACCCATGAAATCAAGAAACAAGTGGATGGACTAATCCGGGAAACTAAAGCCACAGATTGTCGCCTTCATAATGTCTTCAATGACTTTCTTATGCTGTCTAATACCCAGTTCATTGAGAATGTGAGTTACTTAATTGTATCAGACTTATGAATAGTGTTTTTTGGAGAAGCAAGAGTCTGTTGTGATATTAAGTGATTTATTATTAGTTACCCTCCTTAAATTTGATGAATGTAGGGGTTCTTGGGAATTGAAGCTTCTTTCTCTAGGATTAATGCCTTTTTCTAATTAATAAAGTTTATTTTCTCAAGACTTTAAAAAAATCTAATGATACAATTTTCTTACATTCTAGTTTTTCCATCCCTTTTTAGTTTTAGTTGTGCTGACTTATATGGCATTCCAACAAGCCTTATTGTGGACATGTTCTGTTAAGGAGAGCTATACACCTAGTTTGATCCTCTGGGCACCAGAATATGGCTGCAATATTGACTGTGTCCATCACGTTTTGATGTTATATTAAAGGCATGTGTGTGCCTACTTGGAATAGTCTTTTTTTTTTTTTTTTTGTAATATTAACATTTTGTTACAATGGCTGAACCTGTGATACAGAATCAACTCTAAACAGAGTACTGAGCTTTGAGCCATGTGTGATTTTCCCTATATATGTATTGACTTTCTAAGTGCTAGGTCCCAGGAATACATAGGTAAATTAGATAGATCTTTCTTTAGAGAAGATCACAATCCTCCATAATAGTGTAATTCCCGAATAGAAAGGAAACAAATGTGGCTAGAGCCCAGTGAGTGAAGGGGAGAGTGTTAAGAGATGAGAATGGAGAAGAAGCTTAGTTAAGCTGATTTCTATGTCTCATAGGAAGGTTAACTTTCTGAGTGTCAGCCTTAACTAATCTGTGAAAGGAGGATTATTAAAGTAGCCTATCTCCTGAGATTGTTAGGTGTAAAGTAGTAGAAAGGATTTTGAAAATTGCAAAATTATAAAAGCCCAAGATTCAGGATTGTGAAGAGAAGGCCAGATATTGTCATGCAGGTATCTTTTGCCACATAGTAATGCATTTTTTTAGTAGTTCATGTTGAATTGCCACTACTGTTTTTGGGAAACTGTGTAAAATAAGGATATTAGTAAAGATGTTAGAGATCTCTTTGCTAGTAAGTTTAAGATATGGCAAGTATTGGGGCGCCTGGGTGGCTCAGTCGTTAAGATGTGGCAAGTATTCGGGCGCCTGGGTGGCTCAGTCGTTAAGCGTCTGCCTTCGGCTCAGGTCATGATCCCAGGGTCCTGGGATCGAGTCCCACATCGGCTCTCTGCTCGGCAGGAAGCCTGCTTCTCCCTCTCCCACTCCCCCTGCTTGTGTTCCTGCTCTCGCTATCTCTCTCTCTGTCAAATAAATAAAATCTTTAAAAAAAAAAAAAAAAAGATGTGGCAAGTATCCTAGTAAAATGTGTAGTCACGTTTTGGTCATCTGTATAGAATGTCAGTGCTTGGTTCTGAGCTTCTTTCTCACTGGCAGAGGCGGTTTGCAGGTATATGCAGCCCCGTTTCCTTTTCATCAAGCCAAATTTGGTCTCCTTTTAAGTATACTTGTTTGTCCTCATTCTGTACCTTTCTTGCTGGGTCAGGTGCTTAGCTCTTCTCTGCAGTCAGTGCTGAAGCCCTAGAATGGGCAAGGAGTAGAATTGGAAGGGTCCCTTTGTACCCAATGTGCCTGTACCACATGATACTAAATTGGTCCCCAATTGAATTTTTTGTGAGGGAGGCATCATAAGCTATTTTTTTTAATCACAGTCTTCATGTCATACTTACCTTTTATTCATCTGTCATGTTCTGGCCAAGTCTTTTTAGATTTTGAGTTTTCCTTGATCTAGTGGGTATTTTTGTTCCTGTTTTTTTTTTTTTTTTGGTAGTAGTTCTTTCTTTCTTTTTTTTTTTTTTTTAAGATTTTATTTATTCATTTGAGACACAGAGATACAGAGAGAGAGAGAGAGAGAGAGAGCATGAGCAGGGAGAGAGGCAGAGAGAGAGGGAGAAGCAGGCTCTCTGCTGAGCCAGGAGCCCGATGTGGGGCTCGATCCCAGGACCCTGGGATCATGACCTGAGCCGAAGGCAGACGCTTAACCATCTGAGCCACCCAGGCGCCCCAGTAGTTCTTTATTTCTGTTCACTTCTTGGATTCCCTGTTTTCCATACATCTTGCCATTGCCTTAGTCCTTACGCTTCTTCCCCTTCATTCTGCAGCCAGAATTCCCCTCTCAATGTGCCTGTTGCCAATGCCAAGTTTTACTGCTTCTCACACCTCCCTGTAATGCCACGTGTTACCTGGTGTTCGCATTCGTGGCAGAACATGATGATGGGAAGAGTAAAGCTGATGTGTAACAAAACTCTGAAAAAATCTATGTGCCGTTAATATTTTTGGCAGTGATTTGGCTTTTTATGTGTTTTCCTCAAACCCTGACATTGGTACTCATGTATTACAATTCTGGCTTGAATGATGGTGCCATTTGGTTCCATGGTAGTTTATTGGAAAGGTATTCAAAGTCACAGGTGGGTTTCTGGGTTTTAGTAATTAACCTCAGAAGCAGGTTGAAAAATGCATTACAGAATTAGTGAAATTAAAGAGCAATCAGAACTTTCTAGGGCAAGAGAAATTAGTACCTTTAGTAAAGGCTCAAGAGGGGACTCTGAAGGAGAAATACTGATTAACAGTGGCCAGTGCTTCAGTGTGTTATCAGAAGGGAACAGAATTCTTAAAGTTTCATTAATCTGTTAATTCAGGAATTTTGTCCTGAAACATTAAGTGACCTAGAAATGACTTTTTTTTAAGTTTATTTTTTTAGTAATCTCTACACCCAAAGTAGAGTTTGAACTCATGACCCCAAGGTCAAGAGTCACATGCTCTTCTGACTGAGCCAGCCAGGCGCCCCAGAAATGACTTCTTTCGTAGCACTTTTCATGATTGTAATTTCATATTTATTGGTACGATTTGATGTGTCAAACTACCCTAGTAAATCAAGCCCCACATTTGTTCTAAATGTTGTATTCCTTGGGCCCCGCACGTTCCTGGTTTGTAGGACCCTAGTGAATATTTGAATGAATGAATGAATGAATGAGAGAACACATAAATGAAAAGGACCAGGGCTGTTTATAATCTGTTAAGAAGTCCTCAGCCCGTGGTCCCTTTTCTCCAGTTCACCACCTCTCTCTTACCCCATCTCCCCAAATGAAGAAAAGATCCTTTGAGGGAAAATACTAAAGATATTTAACAATTCTGGGAATGGCTGCCTGATTTTAAAATTATCGAAAAACATGTGAAGCTGTGAGGTTAGCCTGGTAAGAGTGAAGGGAAGTTAGCATTGATTATCTGCTGTATGCTGAGCACTTGAGATACATAGTTCTTATCACTCTCAGAAGATCCCTGGGTTTTATATATTTGTTGGATTATTTTTTAGAGGTTGTGTTTGGCCTCCCAGCCACAGCATACTGGTATCTTATGACGTAGTTTTTTTTTTTTTTTTTTTAAGATTTTATTTATTTATTTGACAGAGAGACACACAGCGAGAGAGGGAACACAAGCAGGGGGAGTGGGAGAGGGAGAAGCAGGCTTCCCGCCGAGCAGGGAGCCCAATGCGGGGCTCGATCCCAGGACCCTGGGATCATGACCTGAGCCGAAGGCAGATGCTCAACGACTGAGCCACCCCGGCGCCCCTTATGAGGTAGTTTTTAATGACAAGCAGGGGCAAGAGTAGGATGTTGGTGCTGTTCAGACTTGAGCGTGAAGCTAACCTTTTAGGTTAAGTGGTCTCGCTATTTAAAATCTGAAGTGACCTTGGTAGCTGCCATGTCTGAAAGCTTCAATTTTAAGATTTATTTACTTTTCTGTTCTTGTCTTTCAAAATTACTCCCCCCCAAATTTCTTGTCTTTTTTTTTTTTTTTTTAAAGATCCTATTTATTTATTTGAGAGAGAGAGAATGAGAGAAAGCACATGAGAGGGGGGAGGGTCAGAGGGAGAAGCAGACTCCCCGCCAAGCAGGGAGCCCGATGCGGGACTCGATCCAGGGACTCCAGGATCATGACCTGAGCCGAAGGCAGTCGCCCAACCAACTGAGCCACCCAGGCGCCCCCAAATTTCTTGTCTTTACAGAAAAATTATTTTTTAGAAGTATGGAAAAAGAAGCAGCATCTGAAATTTCAGATGGTGGAGGGGTGTCTCAGCATTCTGGCGTATATATTCTAAGTCCATTTCCTGTGCAGACACTGGCCTTTAAGTTTTTTCTCTCTTGTTATAAAAGTAATGAACACTTGTAGAAGAGGTTGGCATAGATAAAAAGTACTAAAATGTAAAAAAATTAAAACCACAAAAAATCAACTAGAATTCCACCTCCCCAAGTTACCCAGGCATTGAACATTTTGCCATATTTCTTTCTAGTCTTTTTTTTTAACTTAATCTTTTCTGTATGTATATATTTGTAGGCTGCATTTTTCTTAATACTACTTTATTATTTTATAAGCATTTTAATACTTTCAATATAAAACTTTTTTTAAAAAAGATTTTATTTGAGAGAGAGCGTGAGAGGGGGGAGAGGCAGATGGAGAGGGAGAGGCAGACTTCTCTGCTGAGCAGGGAGCCTGATGCGGGACTCGATCCCAGGACCCTGGGATCATGACCTGAGCCGAAGGCAGATGCTTAACCGACCAAACCACCCAGGCACCCCAACAATCTTTCAATATAAAACTTTTAATGGAATCTTTCAAATGTCTAGAGAAGAACAGATAATAATCACAAATGCTAATAATATGCACCACTTTGCATCAACAGACTTTAATATTTTTACATATTTGCTTCACAGGCACCAACTTCCCATTTTTTACCTTAACTCTAAATATTTTGGGTGAGGGCCTCTTTGTATATCTGTGTTTTTATTCTTACCTGGAAAGTATATATCTGCATGGATGTATATGGGTGCTTTTATATGTAGTATGAGATAAGAATGCTACTTTGTTTTTCTTCCCCCCATGGGTAAGCTTTATTGTAAGTTCTTTTCCTCACTGACTCATGTGTATGAAAGTATGTATATATACATTTATGTGTTTTGTGAATGTAAAATTAGGCTTATATGTAATTATGGATCAGTTTCTTGCCTGTGTATTTTATCATGATTATCTGTATGCCAGTATCCCAATCTTAAATACTGCAGATTTCAAATAAGTCTTACTAGGGCACGTTCCCATGTCTTCTCTTTAATAGTTAAATCGTTAAAAATATAAATGGGATAATAAAAGTTTATCAACCATCTTAAGCAACAGGATGAAAAAAACTTTTACCATTTCCATCGCTCAAAGTGTTAAAGCTCTTGTTACCTAGTAGGTAAGTTCTACCAGTTGACATTTTAAGTAGCCTCACATTTAAGTACCTGTATCGTTGCCCTGTCAGCATTAAGTATTAGGTTTCACCAAAAGGTATGAAAATGATATCTTAATTGTTTTTGTGACTTTTTGGTCAACCAACCATGAGATTGAATGTTTTTCACATTTCCTAGTCATTTGTATCTTTTTAAGTTTAATTTTTGGTGAATTAACTGCTGCTTTTTGCTTTTTGTCCTTGACCGATGTCCTCAGCCATTTGTTGAATAATTGTTTCTTCTCTTTGTCTTTTTGTATTGTGTGTTGAATTTGTATATTGCAACGTATTCCAAATGATATTTTGACCATTTAACAATGAATTTGCTTCCATGTATAGCGTGTATATGATGAAGAGGTGGAGGAGCCGGTGCTCAAGGCTGAGACAGAAAAAGCAGAACAGGTACTTGCATTAAATCACTCTTCTGTTGAGTCTTGATTTAGAGAAAGAAAGTGGTGGAAATTTGTAATGTGGCTGGTGGGGGATTGTGGGCAGGAGGATGGTTACTGGGGGAAATGGGAAAGGCTGCTCCTGATAGCCCAAGAGTTGAACTCTTCAGTTTGTTTCTGAAATGTAGTATAGTAAGAAATATAAAAAGTTTCTGAATTCTGGCTTCAGAGTAGAGCACAGGTCAGTGGAGATTTTCTGTAAAAAGCCAGATAGTAAATGTTTTAGGTTTGTATGGCTACTTGGGTCTCTCTTTTCCTTCTTTTTTCTCTTTCTCCTCCTTTCCCTCACCCCCTTAGGAAATGTAAAAACCATTCTTACCTTGAGGACTATACAAAAGCAGGCCACAGACTGGGCTGTAGGTTGTTAGTTCTTTGAAGACCATGTTGCCCTGTTCTTTTGTGACAGCTTGGATTCCTGCCAGTTGGAAATGACAGTGAGATGAATGCTGGTTTAGTCCACACACATTTGAGTGCCTCCTGTGTTTGTACAGAGGACACAGAATGTGCAGTGTGCATTTATTGACTACTAAGATTGCAGGGAGCTGGTGACTTAAAGAATTCACCCTCAGGAGCTTATGGTCTTGGTTGGGGCACTAGGGCATAATATGTCAGAACTGCTGACTGCTCTGGAAGTTCAGATGAGAAGATCTCAGTGATGTAAGCAGGGACAACCTACAAGGATAAGATGTTAGCTAGGTGAAGAACGAAGGGCCAGATTTTAAGGCCATTTCAGTGAGCGAATGCCAGCCACTAAAGGTCAGTGTTGGGGGATGTGCCTGGTATTTTATGGACTATGTTAATAGAAGATATTGGTGGTTAGGCACGAAGAAGGAGAAGGGAGTGAGGGGTGGGTGCTGGAGGGCTTCATAAACCAGGCTAAGGAGTCTAGGGGCAGTAGTTTCTCTCTTTTTACCTTCTGTGGCTTCACATGTTCTAGATGCGTAATCATTTTTCCTGGGTATTGCCACATCATGGGCCAAAGCATAGGTAAGACATTCTGGGCTTTCTAGCCCTCTGGCAGAAGTTGTACCCTTTGTCTCCCACTTAGGAAAGCCCTGGAATATAAGTTTATAATGGGAGTAGCCTTGGCTCAGCTCTAATTTATTGAGAAAATACACATCACTTGAAAAAGTTGGTACTTTATCAGTAGCTGTTGCTTAGATGAAGCTGTTAGGATAAGATGTTAGAAACCACCTATATTCTGCCTATTCTCAGCTTAAAAAAAAATTTTTTTTTTAATGATTCTCGAATGATTTGCTAACCATTTAAATTTAAATACAGTGGTATATGGTTATACCAAGTCAGGTTCAATGTGAAGTGATGAGTGTGTAGTGTACTATTTTTAAAAAGCTACTGTGTATTTATTTCACAAACATGTTTTCACACACTTAGTGCACTATTAGTTATTTGACTGGAACCAAGCATACCAGAGTGGAAAAAAGATGCAGCCAGAACAAAAAAGCCGCATTAGAAAGACTTCCATACTTGAGGTAAAAGTATAAGAAACTCATAGGGTTTTCCCTTTTACCCTCAAAACAGCACTGTTTGGTTTGGTTCTTTCTATAATTATGTATCAACTTCTAGAATATTTGTGAAGAGGGGAAATGACACAAAATTTTTTTTCAATATTTCTCACAACTGTTGACACAGTTGAGTGAGTGAGGGGACGGTCACTGGGAGCTGCTGTTGTAGGAAATGGAGGCCTGTGGAGTATTTTCAGCAGGTTGGTGATATGTACAGACTTTTGGTGGGGGCATTGTTCTAGGATGATGTACAGGATAAGTCAGAAATGGAACTGACCCTCTCTTGGTTTGAAACGAATTTATAAAATAGCCATGATTACTAGGTTTTGGTTTTTGTATTTTAACTAATTGAAAAATGACATCTCTGGCTGGAGTATTTCTTCTAAGTCTTAACTTCTGTAATTGTCCAAAGACGCATTAACCAAGGTTTGTGGGATCCTGTCATGATGAACCTGAAAGTCTAGGCCCTTCATTCCTCTAGTGGCCGGGGATTGATGTACATTTCATGGGCAGGGGATTTTTGCATAGGTTACCTAGCTAAACCATCATACCAGAGTTGTGCTTTTGTTTCTGTAGATGGTGAACTGGGAACTCTGGGACCTTAGGTAGTTTGATCCATGTCCGGAAGGTGACAAACTTGGGGTTTAAAACTTACTCCGAAGTCTGTTGAGGGATTTAGCAGAATCTGACTTTTGTTAACATTTTTAATTGATTTATTTTGTTTTATTGTGTTTTATTAGGGTGGTATCAATATTTTGGAGATCCATGCTGAACAGTACTTTTTTGTAGGAGAAGACCCGGGAACAGAAAGAAGTAGATCTGATCCCTAAGGTCCAGGAGGCTGTGAACTATGGTTTACAAGTATTGGACAGTGCATTTGAGCAACTGGATATAAAAGCGGGAAACTCAGACTCTGAAGAAGAAGATGCTAATGAACGGGTGGAACTGATCCTTGAACCGAAGGTAAAGACATTCAGTTCATATATTTATTGTAACACTTGTTGTGTTTTGGGTACTTTACTTGGGCACAGAATTAGTAAGACATGGACTTGACTTTTAGGAAGCGAGCGTGGCACTTAGTCTCGTATTGACTCTGTTGGGAAGACTTGCTTTACCTGAACATTTGTACAAGGCAGCATGCCAGGGTAGGGGAGTACAAAGGTGCAGGGCATGGTTCCTACTCTCACAATGCTTATTACAGCATTACCAGCTGGTGGGAGAGAGGAGACATTTATATGAGTCCCCATCATAAGTGCTCTGAGAGACCTGACTTCTAGCTGGGGAAATGAGGGTACAGATCAGACTTGAATTGTGTTTTGAAGTATGAGGAGGCTCATAGGAGGGAGAGATTGTTGGGAACCTGAAGTTCTGTAGCTTGTGCTAAGGGAGACTGCAGAAGTGTTGAAAGAATTAAAAAAAAAAAAGTATTGAAGACATTTGGGTTGATTGCAGGTTTTGGCTAGGATGAGTAAAGCCGTTATGAACGTTCACGAATAGACTGTTAGCCTTGAAAGTAATTATGGCTTTACTACTACTTTCTCTCAGATTTGTGGAGGGGACATTTGGGGCAGCACAGCCACGCAGAAGTAAAAACAAAAGGTTGCTGTATTGCTTTTGAGAGAGAGTCTTTGTGACACACAAGTGCTTTATGAATTGAAACATGCCACAGGGGCGCCTGGGTGGCTCAGTCGGTTAAGCGTCTGCCTCCGCTCGGGTCATGATCCCAGGGTCCTGGGATCGAGTTCCGCATCGGGATCCCTGCTTGGTAGGGAGCCTGCTTCTCCCTCTGACTCTGCTTGCGGCTCCCCCTGCTTGTGCTCTCTCTCTGTTGGACAAATAATAAAAGCTTAAAAAAAAAAAAACTGAAACATGCCACAGAGCCAGGCTCTTCTGGTCGTTCGTTTTGGCGCTCACTTCTCTTCCAGTTCAGGCTTCCGGTGTTGTACCACATTGGGGCTGTTCCTTTTGCGCTGGTACACTCACTAGCTTGCCTTCCCGCTGTAGGGATTTAGCAGTCAGCCGTGGACTCTGGGCAAGGGTATTGCTTGGGCCACACTTGTTAGTTCCAGGTCCTACACTGCTTTCTCTTCTACTGGAGGACGTGGGAAGGCCTTCCAAGTCACGGTTAGCCCAATTAGTTTCTTTTCTTTTGTTTGCACTGAAATTGGTTGCTGTTGTATCTTTTTTTTTTTAAGTTTTGTTTATTTATTTTTTTTTAAAGCTTTTATTTATTTGACAGAGAGAGCACAAGTAGGCAGAGCAGCAGACAGAGGGAGAGGGAGAAGCAAGCTTCCCGCTGAGCAGGGAGCCTGACGTGGGGCTTGATCCCAGGGCCCTGGGATCATGACCTGAGCCGAAGGCAGACACTTAACCGACTGAGCCACCCAGGTGCCCCTGAGTTTTATTTATTTATGTAATCTCCACACCCAGCGTGGGGCTCAGACTTACTGCTTTGAGATCAGGAGTTGCACACTCTACCGACTGAGCCAGCCAGGCGCCCCAGTTGCCGTGGTGTCTTTAATGTTTACATTAACCTTCCCAAATTCTCTGTTGTTGTGTTAAGCATCAGAATTGTTTTCTCCTGCACCCCCAAGATCTTTCTAATACAGAAGAGAGATGATGGCCAAATGCCCTACTTTGTAAAGGACAAATCAGTTTTTCTGTGGAGATGGGAGGTTGTCCTGGTTGGAGTGCTTTCTTGAACTTAAATTTTTAATACATGTGTGTTGGGTGGGACTTAGAAGTAGAGGATAGGAATGGAAGGATGTCCAACAGGTATTCTCTTATGTACTGTGTCCTTCATTTCATTCTGTTGTTTTATAATCTGGTCTTATTTTACCAATTTCATTTTTCTAAATTATACAGTGGGTGTTGCTGTGGGATATTATTCTTTTCTTCTTTGGGTCATTTTTTTCTCCCAGACATCAGTCTTTTGGATGAGCCTTTAGTTCATTATGTTGACTGTAGATACTTGCAGAGTTGCCGTCCTTTTCTTCTCATGTAGCCCATGCTTTATGTGCTCTGTCCAGCCTTCTCTTTGCTCCAGTGCGGTGTGAAGGAATCCTTCTGTTGGTCCCCACCTGCTCCCACTCCCAAACCTGGACACACCCACCTGCCTCCCACAGTCCTGTAAAAGCATTTATTTCCTCAGTGTGCTTCTTTCCAAATTTAGGACTATTATTGATGATTCTCAAGATTGATTGGTTGAGTGGTTGATTTTCGCTCACCAGGGCTGCATTTTAGGGGAGGAAGGCAGGGTTAGGACTCATCAAAGCTGGCCAGAACTTTCCGTTTCTTTCCTTGGTCCTCCTTTTGAACATGTTACTATGAAGTTATGACTCTTATTTGATTACTGCTGGTCAACTTTGTGCATGCCTTTGCTATTTTGAGTATAACTAGGCACTTGAGAAGGGAGATTCTTTGTGAATTAGCTTTTCTTTGCTATTTTTAACCTAAGGATTTGACTTTTTAAAAAGTCAGTGATTTTTTTTTTTTTTTGGACTTTGAATCCCGTGCTGTTTCTTATTCTTCACTCTCATTATGTAACTTGTTTTGGATAGTCAGGTGGAACAAAGATGTCAAGTGGGAAACTTATTTTTCAACCTGAATATTTAATGGCGATTATCTTTCATTCTTTACAGGATCTATACATTGATCGTCCTTTACCTTATTTAATTGGGTCAAAGCTCTTCATGGAGCAGGAAGATGTAGGTCTCGGAGAGCTGTCTAGTGAAGGTATTCTTTTGCGCCAAATATTTTTGTTACTTTTAGGTTTACATCTTTTTATTCTAAAATAATTTCAAACTTTACCTTAATGTTACCAGAATAGTACAAAGAACTCCTCTGTACCCTTCACTCAGGTTTACCAGTTGTTAACATTCCATCACATTTGTTTGATTTTTCTCTCTCTGTATACATAATACTTTTTTCCTGAATCTGTTTGTGAGAGGCAGACATCAGGTCCTGTTACTCCAAAATATTTCTCTGGGTATTTTCTAAAATCAAGGACAGTCTCATATGTAGCCACAGTATATTATCAAAGTCAAAAAATTTTCTCGGATGTAATTCTATTAGCTAATCCTCAGTTGTATTTCAGATTTTGCCAGTTGTCCCAGTTACGTCCTTTCCAGGCTCTTTTCCCTCTGGTCTAGGCTCCAGTCTGGGATTACTCACTGCATTTACTTGTCAAATCTCTGGTCTTCTTTTAATCTGATATAATTTCTCAGCCTTTCTTTGCTTTTTATTTATTTTATTTTTTTAAGATTGTATTTATCTATTTGACACAGAGAGAGAGAGCACAAGCAGGGGGAGTGGGAGAGGGAGAGGGAGAAGCAGGCCTCCCGCGGAGCAGGGAGCCCAATGCAGGGCTCGATCCCAGGACCCTGGGATCATGACCTGAGCCGAAGGCGGACGCTCAACGACTGAGCCACCCAGGCACCCCCTTTCTTTGCTTTTTATAGCTTTGACATTTTTGAAGAGTACAGGCCAGTTTTTTCCCTTGGTAATTAACTTTTTTTGTAGTTAATAAGTACCTTGTGGGGAGATCCTTTAAGGCTATGTAAATGTTTCATTCTTCACTATAGTGAAGATACTTTTAGTTCCAGTTAATGTGTATAGATACTTTTATCAAAATCTCTGTGATGCTGATGTATGGTGGTTTGTGATTTTGAGAAGGAATTAAGGATGTTTTATTATGAATATTGGCGATAACGCTTTTTCTTTCTTCTAACCAGAGGGGTCAGTAGGCAGTGATCGTGGCAGTATTGCAGACAGTGAAGAGAACGAAGAAGAGGTAAGGGCTGTTTGGTGTCTCTAGGTCATGGTGGGCAGGAACCTTAGGGTGTGTTTAGCAGGCTAAATAAATATTTGTTAGTTAGCAATCTCTTTTCACAAATTTTTTAACAGTGATAGTAGCCATAATCTGAGGTTTTTCCCTTACGATTAAGTTTCCTTTCTGTCTTTTTTTTTTTTTAAAGATTTATTTATTTATTTGACAGAGAGAGAGAGAGAGCAAGTAGGCAGAGAGGCAGGCAGAGGGAGAGGGAGAAGCAGGCTCCCTGCCGAGCAGGGAGCCCAATGCGGGGCTCGATCCCAGGACCGTGGGATCATGACCTGAGCCGAAGGCAGCCGCTTAACCGACTGAGCCACCCAGGTGCCCCAAGTTTTCTTTCTGTCTTGTGTACAAAAGCAAGGAAAACTATTTTAATCTCTTCTACCATTCCCCTCCCTCCCACCTCCCCACCAGGCCCTCCTCCTACCAGTATATTTTGGGGGGGCAGCTTAAATATTTTGGTAGAATCTGACTGCAATGCAGTCTTTGAATAAGTTCTATTTTGGAATAATTTTAGGGAAAAAGTCCTTATTTAAAACTTGTTTAGGGGCGCCTGGGTGGCTCAGCCGGTTAAGCGTCTGCCTTCGGCTCAGGTCATGATCCCAGGGTCCTGGGATCGAGCCCCGCATTGGGCTCCCTGCTCCGCAGGAAGCCTGCTTCTCCCTCTCCCACACCCCCTGCTCGTGTTCCCTCTCTCACTGTGTCTCTCTCTCTCAAATAAATAAGTAAAATCTTTAAAAAAAAAAAAAAAACTTGTTTATACTATAAAACCTAGACCAGAAGAATGCTCGAAGCATTCACTTACATTTTCACTTTGCTGCTGGCTCTAGTATCTTCATATCTACAGAGCGTGATTTGACTCCCTGCTCTAGGACCTTGGGGTCTGTGGACCTTGACCATTGTTGTATCTGGGGTTGTTCCTTGACACGAGTATTTGTAACTAATGTGTGAAGGATAGTTCTTGAGTGTGGATTCCTAAAAGGAGACAATATTGTATGCTCCTCTCTTCTCCTCCTCCCCTCTTCCCACAGTCCTCCTTCCCTGCCCTCCTTCTGCTGGCCCTCCAAACAAAGCACCTAACAGTAGGAAATAAGCTTTTCCTAAATAATCTCGCTATAACTGATGATCATTAGCTGAATCCTGTGCTTTTAGCATTCGATGCAACTCTTTACCTAATTGCTGGTGGGAAACACTGATGTTCCCCCTCTTGGGCCTGTTTGGTAGTTATCCTAGTTAGAGGGAATGTAGAGAGTGGAGTCCAAAATGTAAAATCACACAAACCAACTTGTGATAATTTAATGAATTAAATGTGCAACTATTACTTTAAATTCAGAGGTTAGCAATGATAGTGCAGATAGGTATGAGCAAATTATTAGAGATGTTTAAATTAGCCACAAAAATTACATGTTAGCCTGAACAACTCTTGGTGATACTGCCAACTATCTACTTTATCTGCACCTTGATACTCCAGGTGACCAGTAAGCAGTACAAAGAGACTGAGTATAGATGTGCCCCAGAGACTTAGACCTGAAATCATTTCTGTGCTTGTGAGTAAATTCTGTATTAACAACAAAGCTTTTTTTTTTTTCCCCCCCTAAAGGAGTCAGATGAAGATTTTGCTAATCATAGTGACAATGATCAAAACCGGGTGAGTCTCATGTACTACAGTGACTTTGCTTTTAAATTTTAACTGAAGCATAGCATGTATACTAAGTACATGCTGAAATTACTTTTTTGAGGAGAGCTGGGTGGGGGAATGGGTGAAATAGGTGAAGGGGATTGCACTGAGTAACATAAGGAATTGTTGAATCACTGTATTGTGCCCCTGAAACTAATGTAACACTGTATGTTAATTATATTGGAATTAAAACAATAAAAAATTCAATAAAAAATTACTTAGAATGACTTATGAGAAAGTAAGGATTTAGTCCTTATTTTTACAGCTAATTTTCCTTCAAGCATTTCATTTTTTTTTTTTTAAGATTTTATTTATTTATTTGGCAGAGAGAGACACAGTGAGAGAGGGAACACAAGCAGGAGGAGTGGGAAAGGGAGAAGCAGGCTTCC
Source organism: Leptonychotes weddellii (assembly GCF_054177405.1). Taxonomy (NCBI): domain Eukaryota; kingdom Metazoa; phylum Chordata; class Mammalia; order Carnivora; family Phocidae; genus Leptonychotes; species Leptonychotes weddellii. The sequence goes on along the minus strand of NC_138374.1, from coordinate 35,677,774 downwards.
CGCCGAGCAGGGAGCCTAATGCGGGGCCCTATCCCAGGACCCTGGGATCGTAACCTGAGCTGAAGGCAGATGCTTAACGACTGAGCCACCCAGGCGCCCCCAAGCATTTCATGTTTTTAAGTTAACTACTGCCTTGGTTTTTTTTTTATTGTTGGTTTTGTTTGTTTGTTTTCAGTTTTGCTTTATATTTTATTTTCATTTTTCTTAGAAAACAGAGAAGTGAAAAAAAAAAATTGGGAAACATAGCCTCTAAAAGAAGGCCTAGGGCGCCTGGGTGGCTCAGTTGGTTAAGCGACTGCCTTCGGCTCAGGTCGTGATCCCCGAGTCCCGGGATCGAGTCCCGCATCGGGCTCCCTGCTCAGCGTGGAGTCTGCTTCTCCCTCTGACTTTCCCCCCTCTCATGTGCTCTCTCTCTCTCTCTCAAATAAATAAATAAAAGAAGGCCTAGTTTCTCAAGCTGAACTGTTTCACATGAATCCCCTTCCCCTATTTTAAAATTTGAGATAATATAGCGGTAAGGTTAAGGAACACTCAAAAGGTACAAATCTAATCCTACTGTGTTAGCATAGCAGTCCTAATTTTTGTTTGCCCTTCTAAGGATGTATTCTTTTTCTAGTATGCATCGTATATTTTCTGCTCTTTTACGTTAACATATTAAAGTATTTTCTTACATTTTGAATCATTCGTAATTTTGTTTTGTGAACTCTGTATTTGAAGTATAGTAATACAGTGATACTTTTCATAGTTTATAAATTTATATGGGACATAGTTTATTGCCAGGATTTTATTTTTGAGATAATGCTGCATTCAGTATTCCCCTACACAGAAATCCTTTGCTTATGTGAACGGTTTCCTTAGGAATGAGATGGTGTAGAATTAGAGTAAAGGCTCTTGATATTATTGTCTCATTGCAGATTATGCATAATGACTTTCTTATAATCTCATCAGCCCTGGGGTTATGATTTTTGCTACCATAATATACGTACAGTGGTATATTGAGATAGTCCCAATTTGCATTTCAGCTTCCTAATTGGGAAATGTTTTTTCACAAAAATTTTCAACTACCAAATAAAGGATTTCGTACCTGTTGGTTGGCACTTGTATTTTCCCAGTTGTAATTCACAGAGGCCATTTAAGAATCGGTCTTTAGAGGATATTTATTTTCTATGGAACTTACTATTAAGATTGATAAATTCAGACTTTCAAATAATACAATATAGTGATTAAAAGCATTGGCCTAACCATTTATTTGTATTGTTAAAGATAGACTGTTTTTGTGTGCCCCAGTAAGCCTCAGGGTCCTAAGGATTAAAGTAGTTAATAAAGTGCTTTTAGAGGGATAGGGTGGTTGGGGGATGGACATTGGGGAGGATATGTGCTATGGTAAGCATTGTGAATTGTGTAAGACCGATGAATCACAGACCTGTACCCCTGAAACAAATAATACCTTATATGTTAATAAAAAAAATAAAGTGCTTTTAGCATAGTACCTCACACAGTTTATACAAATGATACCTACCAGTGGCTGCTTTTATAAAAATTAGAACTTCACAGGTAAAGCTTAGTTTGAGCCCTCCAGTCCTCATTATCCCACACTCTTTCAGAGGTAACTGGTGTTGTGATCTGGGGGTATAAGTGCTTTTCTTTGCTTTTTCAAATATATCTGTGTCCTTAGAAACGAGGTAGGCATTTGGGTGCGGGGGCAGGGTATCCTGCTTGGTTTCTCATTCAGCATTTGTTTCACTTGATGCCTTGGATGCTTCTGCAGTTGTTAACAGCTTATTTCTTTTAATTATTAGTATTTTTATCAAGATGAGACGATGCTTATTTAGTTTATCATTTCTCCAGTGGTGGACATTTTACATATTTCAGTGTTTGTTATTCTGTGTGTAGTATTTGCACTGAAAATAAATCTTGTGTGTTATTTGTTCTAGCGCATTTATTGCTTTGAGACTTTCACTGCATCGTCAGCATCATCCCCCTTGTTTGACAGTCTGTCACTGTTTTGCCTGTAGGCTAAGTGGTAGTAGTATCTCTTTTTCAGCTTGATGACCTTATGTCCTAGTTCTAACCTCTAGGTTTATACTCTTAGCACACTGTGCAAATGAGTGATGAAGAAGAGGAGGATGATGGCTGTGACATTTTCGTGGACTCTGAGAAGGAGGAGGAAGATATTGAGGACATTGAAGAAAATGCTAGACCTGTAAGAAAGACTACAGTTAACTCTCTTGACAAGGTTTTAGAAATGGCACCGAGGACTCATTAGTTTTATTGTCATTTATATTCGTAACCGTCTCATTTTGCATTATATTTGTATATTTACATTTTTGAAAGTAATGGTTGAGCATCACTAGTTGCCTTACGAGGACCACTTTTTCTTCCAGTTGTTACAGTTTTACAAGTCAGATCATTCAGGTCTATTCAGTTCCAGAGTCTGTTCAGTTCCCTAATACTCCTATCCTTTTCCCACCCTCATCTGGCTCTTCCAGGATTAAAGTGAAGTCTTTAAACAAAATAAGCAAATAAGGAGCATCTCCCTGTGAAGGGAGTCCTGTTTCTCAAGTGATCTCTATAGGGTGCATATGTTTCAATTCATTTAGTTAAATTTTTAATCAGTTCAATTCCTTTGCCTTTGTTTACATAGTTTTGTTAGGTATCAAAAGTAAACTGTACTAGTTCGCGTGTTACCAAAAAAAGTGATACTTTTGATCTTTTCTGCCTGTAGAAAAAAAGTAGACCTACAACATTTGCCGATGAGCTGGCAGCTCGAATCAGAGGGGAGGCTACAAGCCAGGTGGAAGAGGGGCAAACAGGTACGTCATTGAGATGAGTTAACAGGGTTGGGGGAGAGTGCAGGCCCCTCTGCTGGGCTTCACTGACAGCATATTTCCCTGTGTAATTTTACTGAGGCATGAGAGGCTTATTCTTTTTTTGGTTTATAGACTATTTGATAACTGAACATTATGGAACACCCCAAGAAAAATGCACATATACATATCTGCATCACATTTTATATGCAGTTTCAGGGGATTAATAGATGCCCCAGAGAATCACAGGCCCCAGATTAAGAATCTCTCACTTATATTTACTTCTGTATTTTGACTAAACACAAATGTACTATATAGTATATTCTAGTGATTGAACAGGATGGAATGATGTCAGAATAGTTCTTTCAGCTTGAGTGAGGTACTGACTGAAGTTGTAAGGTAGAGCTGAGACACAGAGTTGAATGTCTTACTCTTAGCTTTGGAGCCCCAGGGATGACAAAAAGCGTAGGGGCCCTGGGTGGCTCAGTCAGTTAAGCATCTGACTTTGGCTCAGGTCACGATCCCAGGGTCCTGGGATCGAGCCCCGCATTGGGCTTCTTGCTCTGCAGGGAGCCTGCTTCTCCCTCTCCTCCCCGCTTGTACTCTCTCACTGTCTTTCCTTCTCTCTCTCTCAAATAAATAAATAAAATCTTAAAAAAATATATTAAGGGTAGACTCTGTATGGTTAAAACTGTGGAAACACTCTTCAAGCCTTGTCCCCAGGAGAAGCAAAACCTCGGAAGACATTGAAGGAGAAGAAGGAAAGGAAAATTCCCTCAGATGGTAAGCCTTTCCCCTCCATTCTGTTATTTTAGGAGGCTTTTGATTCAGGAATATCACTTTCGTAATTCATAGAATTCCACTTTAAATGCCGACAAATGGGGTCTCTCTGTATTCTCATTTCCAAAGCTTTTAAAAGTATGCTTTGGGATGCTGGGAGGAGAGTTGGGTGTGCAGTCAGAATGCTGTAAAGATTTGAATTACTAACTTTTATAACGATCATTAGCTGTTTTTCTAGAATTCTCTGAAGGTATAGAAACTGGGGATCTCTAGCATTGGTTTTCAATAAAGAATGTATCAGAGCCTTTCATATTTAACAGTAACATCCATTACATTCCTACTTGTGACTATGTCAATCTACAGACCTTTGTTCAGTCTGCCCTCCTCTCCCAAATTCTTGGTGGGATAGGTCTTAAAGGAATTTGAACCAGGTACTTGCTTTCAGAGAAACATCTAGATGAAAGGGATCGCCTACAGAGTTCACCTTGCTTCAGACATTTACAGAGTTAAGGGTGGGAACCCAGAGAGCCTTTTAAGGGATTCATTGGACTGTTTAATGAATTTTGTTTGGAATTCCTCGGACTGCTGGCCCTCAAGTACTCCTTGTTACATATGGTTAGATACACTCCATGCCAGTCTTGGAGATGCTGTAAAGGCTAACCCTGGAAATTTGAGTTCCAAACCCATCTTTTAACTCTCCCTCCAAAACATTTCCCTTTCTGCTTGTTAGATGAGGACAACTTATTCGGACCCCCCAAGCTGACCGATGAAGATTTCTCCCCATTTGGCTCTCGAGGTGGCCTGTTCAGTGGAGGGAAGGGACTTTTCGATGATGAGGATGAGGAGGTGAGTCCATGACAATCAATGAAGATCCCCCTAGTTGTGTCATGGGTCCACAATTAGTAGGGAAAAAATGGCTTCTTAGTTGCAAGTTGCTTCTACTTTTCTCATATTTTGGGAGATTTTGAACTAAGGATCACAAAGTGAGAAAATACTGTATCCTGATGCCCTTTGTTAGGTGGAGAGAGGATGTGAGAGTATTTCTGGTGAATAATTTACTTGATCAGGCGGTCATTTCTTACTTTATCTGTTGTCTTCTTCCATGTTTGTAATTAATTCCTGGATAGACATAAACTATTTAAAGGTATGATTTTGCCATAGTTTTCACTTTGGAACTACATTTCTGGCAGAACAGTAAATATGGATCTTTAAACTTTACAAGGTACTTTTCTTTAGAAATCCTCAAGTGCAGCTACATTTTCCTTTGCTTTTTTGAAATTTCGTGTCCTGTACTTTATTGCAACTAGAGTGACCTCTTCACAGAAGCCCCTCAGGATCGGGAAGCTCGAACCTCTGTTAATGCAGGTAAGCTTGGAGGCTGACTCTTCTTGTTCGCGAACAGAATTCCAGAACTGCTTACTTCTCAGTAGGGGACGGAATCCCTGAAGTTGTTCCCAAGCCTTGCTTCTTTGTTAGGCAGGAAGCTGTTTTGCTTGCCTTGGTCTAGTTAAGAGCAGCTCATTTTCTCTAATTCATGTCTTGGAAAAGACAAAAGTACCATCTGTAAACCCACATCACAGTTTTGTCTTTTTTTTAAAATTTTTTATTTATTTTTTTTATTTTATTTATTTATTTTTTAAAGATTTTATTTATTTATTTGAGAGAGAGAGAATGAGAGAGAGCAAGCACATGAGAGGGGGGAGGGTCGGAGGGAGAAGCAGACTCCCTGCCGAGCAGGGAGCCCGATGCGGGACTCGATCCAGGGACTCCAGAATTATGACCTGAGCCGAAGGCAGTCGCTTAACCAACTGAGCCACCCAGGCGCCCTAGATTTTTTATTTTTTTAAACATTTTTTAATGTAAATTCAATTAACTAACATACTTATTGATTTCAGAGGTACAGGCCTGTGATTCATCAGTCTTATATAATGCCTAGTGCTCATTACATCACACGCCCTCCTTTGTTTCTTTCTTACTAGAGAATTCATAAAAAGTCAAACAGGAAAAGTACTTTGTAGCCGTGTTGAGGATGTTTTAATTTAATCCTGTTTAATTCAAAAAAGCACTTCCAGAATTCTGCATATAAATTGGAGGCCAGTAATTCCATGATCTGGTGTGCATCAGAATCATCTGTGGAGCACACATGAAAAAGGAAAAAAAAAAAAGTGACAAATTTCATTCCATTAGGTATGTGGTAGTTCTTGGGATTTGGGAATTAGTTAATTGAAGTGAGCGGTCTCCTTGGACCACCAGTCATCAGATTTTGGACTTGCTGTGATGCTGGCTGGCTTGGTGTTCTGCCGTTCCTGCGCTCTACTTCTTGGCATCAGTGGATGCTAGTTTCCCTCCTTACTGTTACTGTCTTCATTTTTGTTGTTGTTGATATTTCACATTTTTTGCTGTTCTCTTCTACTTGTTTGTTCTCTGGGTGGAATGCATAGAGCCAAAACTGTTAAGGAGCCCTGCTTGCTCTGCCTTTTCCTTCCCTTCTGTGCTTTACCCCTTCCTTGGCCTCTCCAGCCCACCCCAGTGCTATTGTTTGACCAGACTCAGAGGAATCGTCCATGGGAATCACAGCTTAGATTATATTAGTACCAAGAAAAAAGTGCTGTGCGTAGAGAGAAGACTGAGCTAAAGCTAAGGAGTTTTAAAATGGCTCTTTTAGGAAAAATTAGCTTTAAAAGGTTTCCAATTAGCTATGTATTGTGTTGTACATATGTCTTTTTTTTTTTAAGATTTTATTTATTTGAGAGAGAGAATGAGACAGAGAGAGAGAGCATGAGATGGGGGAGGATCAGAGGGAGAAGCAGGTTCCCCGCCGAGCAGGGAGCCCGATGCGGGACTCGATCCCGGGACTCCAGGATCATGACCTGAGCCGAAGGCAGCCGCTTAACCGACTGAGCCACCCAGGCGCCCGTGTTGTACATATTTCAATAAGGTACATTTAACAAGAAAAGTCATCTTTTCTGAAGTGGTTATTTTTTTCTTTTTCGTTTTTAGTGTCTTCATCCTCCAAACCTGGAAAGAAAATCCCAGCAGGAGCTGTTTCTGTATTTTTAGGTATCAAAACTTAGGGTTTGTAATTTTAAAAACCAAATAAGTACTATTTTGTCATTTTTTAAATTGTCATCTAAGTGCCAGCTGAGAGTAGCAGGAGCGCCAGAGGGCAACGAATAGCCTACGGGAAGAGCTCATTCACTGGTGTTAGCTCATATTCTTTTAGAAGTTAGTGGCCTTGGACTTCCTTGTGTTTTAGTGACCAGGTGATTGGCATCGTGGGATGTTCTGTAGCAGTAAAGGATGGGGATTACTGGGTCCTGTTAATGTGTTTTGTGGATGGACTGAAACTAAATGTTCTTGGTGGGTGGTCCTTTTTTTTTCCCCCTGTAAAGTCAGGAGACCCACCCACACTGGCTCACAGCTGTGGCTGTTCTGTCCCTCCACCCACAGGAGACACTGATGTGTTTGGTGCCACCTCTGTCCCATCACTGAAGGAGCCCCAGAAGCCCAAGGAGCCGCAGAAGCCTGAACAGCCCACTCCAGGGAAAAGCCCGTACCCTCCAGCACCTGTTGGCCTTTTTGATGATGAGGATGACGATGACTTTTTTGCGGCATCCTGCAGCAAACTTTCCAAAACAGGTACCTGTTCCAGCCTCTTTTTCTGGGAATTGAGCCAGGGAGAGAATGTTGACCTGAAAAAGACATAAAGCTTGTCAAGTTCTCTGTGTCTTCCAGTAACAGGATACCTCCTCAAGCATTCCCGTCATAGAGTGTCATCTCGGCTTCCATAGTCATATTGCCTTAGAGATCTCTGTTTTCTGAACCCATCTTTCCTGCTTTGGAAACTAATTACTAGGATTATCTGCCCTATGGAGAGCTAAAATCTGTTCCCCTGTAATACCTGCTAAAGATTTCTGATTGTGATGTTTGGAGTTACCGAGGAAGTTTTAATCACACTTTCTTCTGGCAGCCTTTAGTAAATCATATGAGCAGAATGCCACACGTTAGCTGTTCAGTTCCCAGCTTCTCTTCTCTTCTCTGTGCCAGAAAGCCCACATAACCTTGGCCTTTCTTATATGGCAGGGTTTTCAGCCCCTTGGCCACTTTGGCACTCTCCTTTCTTCTCCCCTCAGATTTAAGCCCATATGTTCATGAAGTCACTCTTCTTAAATTAGTTGTTCGTTTATGTGCCAGAGGACTCTCCTGGGACTCTTGTCAGAATGCACATTGAGGGCGCCTGGGTGGCTCAGTTGGTTAAGCGACTGCCTTCGGCTCAGGTCATGATCCTGGAGTCCCGGGATCGAGTCCCACATCGGGCTCCCTGCTCGGCAGGGAGTCTGCTTCTCCCTCTGACTCTCTTCCCTCTCGTGCTCTCTATCTCTCATTTTCTCCCTCTCAAATAAATAAATAAAATCTTTAAAAAAAAAAAAAAAGAATGCACATTGAGATTCCCTGGCGGGTGTGGGGTGGGGCCTGTGATTGTGCATTTCTAACAGGCTCCCTGGTGGTCAGAGATGGCTGGTCTGTGGAAAAACACTTGGGTGTTTTAGATAGACTACTGGGTGCACACAGTTTCCAGCAACAGGAGAAGAGGACTCTTCGGAAGACTAGATGGACCAGGATTCAGTGAGAAGCTCCTTTTCCAATGGTAAATGTGAGAAGTAAGGATGGAAGCAGAAACCTAAGGGAAATCATCGCCTAGTTATTTTAGAGAGCATGCAAATGGACGCATACAGCACTCAGATCTAGGCCAACTGAAATGACAGCGAATAAAGGTGGTGGTGGTGCCTCTCTTGGCCTGGGAGGCCCCTCGCCTAGTGAGTACTGGTGGGGACTGATTTAGAATCACAGATAACATTGACAGCTGCTGGTGTCCTGGGTTGCTCACAAGTTGGTATCCTCCTTTCAGTGATGCACACCTCATTCCCCACGGCAGTGCTCCTGGTAGTGAAAGGCTGGAAGCTGCCCTGCTCCTCGTCATTAGGGTCAGTTACAGTCTCTTGTTCAGTAGAATTTGGTGAAGTGTTACAAACGATGAAGTCTATGTATGTTGACAGGAGAAAGATTCTCTAGGTACATTAAGTGAAAAACGTAAATCATATGAAATATTATTAGAATTACATTATCATTTACAGTCTTATTTGTGAATCACCCAAGTGAGAATGTCAGTATATCCTTTGGAGGAATTAGATATGTGTCTATTAAACTGTTCCTGAAAGCGGTTTTGTTTGGGTGGGCAGGTGGAGTTATGGGGGAGATTTCAATATTTGCTTTTCTATGTCTCTGTAGTTTGACTTCTAATTTTTATTTATTTATTACTTTTTAAAAAAGATTTTTAAGTAATCTCTACACCCAACATGGGGCTTGAACTCACAGCCCTGAGATCAAGAGTCACATGCTCTACTGACTAAGCCACCTAGTCACCCCAGTAGTTTGACTTTTTAAAAGGAGGAGCCAATCCTCCCTTCTCAGATTCCTAGGGTGGTTGCTTCTTAAATGATCTTTCTTTCTTTGGTCTCTATTTACCTTTGATGCCAGTCCAAGCTAGTCTAAGCTTAGGACTCTGCTGCTTGGATGAGTGTGTGAGCCAAATGGTCCTGTGTTTCAACCACTGGTCCTGTGTTTCATTTGAGCTGCTCTTGTGTTCTTTGAAAAATTCCAACTTAATACTGTTTCATAACTAATCAAAAAATAATATTCTTTTTCTATTTATTCTTTGGGAAGGAAGAATTTTTTAATCTATGAATTTAGTGGTGGGAGTTTTGACTTTAGTATACTAAATTTTCTGCTGTGGTATCTTTTCTAAAGACAAAGTCAAATCCACTGCCAATATCTTTGATGAGGAGGAAGGAGATCTGTTCCAAGAAAAAGCAGCTGCTTTGCCAGAAGCCACTGTGAATCAGACAGATGAAAATAAAGCAAGGGCAGAGAAAAAGGTGAGCAGGAAGGAAACATAACATAGTGAAGTCTTGTTAAGTGTTGATTTGGGGCATCTTGTTAATTCGTCTGGAACCCAGAGGGAAGTGGTATTTCCTTTCAGGTGTATGGTGAAGAACTTTAGTCATACAGCAAGGTGAAAGAATACAGTGAACACCCAAAAACCTACCACCTAGATGGAGCAGTTGTTGGCTTTTGCCTTGCTCAGTGGTTTTTACCTCCATTGATGATCTGTTCCTGAACCAGTTATCATGTTAAGGGGTACAAAAGAATGTTTTTCCAGTTCTTTCATTTCTTCTACATTAGCTAACATTTTTCCAAACAGAACCAAAGAGCTTTCTTTCCTCCTTTTTAAGTTATCACTATAGGATCAATGGATTCTCTGTTCAACCTATTATAAACCATTAGCATCGTTGTTTTTGTTTGTTTGTTTTAAATGAACCTGTATTTGGCCAGCAGGATGCATCCCTATCAGCACTGAAGCTCTTCTGGCTGCTGTCCCTTTCCTTGGTATCCTGCATAGCTTGAGCCATCCTCTTTCTCTCTCTCTTTTTTTAAGTTTGTTTGTTTACTTATTTAAAGATTATTTTATAGAGAGAACCTGTTCACACATGAGCATGAGGGGGTGGGGCAGAGGGAGAAGGAGAGAGAGAATCTCAAGTAGACACCCCCTAAGCATGGAACCTGACGCAGGGCTTGATCCCAGGGCCCTGAGCTCATGACCTGAGCCCAAATCAAGAGCAGGATGCTTAACTGACTGAGCCACCCAGGCTCCCTTATTTATTTAGTAATCTCTACACCCGGTATGGGGCTCGAACTCATGACCCTGAGATCAAGAGTTGCATGCTCTTCCAATTGAGCCAGCCAGGTGCCCTGATCATCCTTTTTCTTTTTCTTTCTTTTTTTTTTTTTAAAGATTTTATTTATTTGACAGAGACAGACACAGCGAGAGAAGGAACACAAGCAGGGGGAGTGGGAGAGGGAGAAGCAGGCTTCCCGCTGAGCAGGGAGCCTGATGCGGGACTCAGTCCCAGGACCCCGGGACCATGACCTGAGCCGAAGGCAGACGCTTAATGACTGAGCCACCCAGGCGCTCCTGATCATCCTTTTTCTAAAGAACCTCTTGTGTGTCCTTTCTATGAAACCCTGACTATGGGCACCTGGGTGGCTCAGTCGTTAAGCATCTGCCTTCTGCGCTGGTCATGATCCCAGGGTCCTGGGATCGAGCCCCACGTCAGGCTCCCTGCTTGGCGGGAAGCCTGCTTCTCCCTCTCCCACTCCCCCTGCTTGTGTTCCCTCTCTCGCTGTGTCTCTGTCAAATAAATAAATAAAATCTTAAAAAACCCTGACCTTCCCACTGCCGACTACCTATGTCCCAGCATTCAGAACCTGGCAGGCTCCTAAGGGTAGCTCACCTTCCTGTGCTGGCTCCAAGTATACATGTCCCATTTGCGTACAATACCCTGATCCACCAGATACGCCCTCTGGCTTAACTTGTTTTTCTCTTCTCGTGCAGTTCCCTCTGCCTGGAGTGTCCTTGCTTGTACCATCTCCTGTGTCCAGGCTTTGTCTGTCCTGAGAAATTTACTTTATTGATGAACTGTTTCTTTCTTCTTTCCTAACTTATGCCAGTTTTTAAATTCTTTCTTATGATTCTTCTTTTGCATTAATTCTTTGTACACGTTTAAGGTCCACGGCATCTTTATTCCCCTGGCACATGGCCTGCTGCCTTATCCTAGCAGAGACTCAGTCTGTTTTCTAAATGAATGTTTGAATAAACCCTCATTTCCAGTTATCTTGGTTGTTAACCCTCAATTTTTTGTTTTTGTTTTTTTTTTTCCCAACAAAGGTTACCCTTCCTTCCAGCAAAAATCCCAAGCTCTTGCCAGAAACAAAGGCTCAAAAAGGTTTATTTTCAGATGAAGAGGACTCTGAGGTAAGGAATTCTCTTTTTTAGTTCTGGGAACTAGTCCTTGGATATGACAAAATATTTCTAAATCAGGGTTTTTCAGTAGAGGTACAAGACCTTTTATTAAATACTTCTTTTTTTGAAATTAATGTTTTGAGAACACATGTGCTTAGAAAGCAGTATGTGTAGTAATACTTTTCATGTTGGGTTTGAATCCAGTGCATCTTCTGGGAGAAAAATACTCTCTTCAGGATGCTCAGATTTAAGGCTCTTTGTTGATCCACAATGCAGTGAGGTGCTTGTACCAGAACAGAAATCAACACGCTGTTTCCTTTTTCAGCAGTCTCATTGAATAACAGGCTTAGTGCCATATGGGATATATTCTGGCATAGCCTTTTATCTTGTGACCAGTAACCGTTTGTGGGCTGGCGGTGCTTGCAGACAGCCTTGGTCCTTGAAGGTTCCCGTCTGGAAGCATCTTTCCGGTGGGACAGCACCCCTCTCAGAAGTGTCACTGCTTTATCTGACTCTCCCAGGCCAAGGTCATTTCAGAACTGATCTCAGGCTGGGCCTTTAAGGGATCAGAGACCTGTCTGAGAATATAACGGGCAGTCAGAAATCTCCTTCACAGAAAAATATATGGACATGGCAGAAATTTACATGTAATTTCAAGAAATTGTGAACTCTGGATTAAGCTTTTGTGGTTACTTTGCACTAACAGCCAGGATGGACGTACAGCTCTTTGGAAGTGGAGTGATTGCCATTGATGTAAATAAAACCCGTGAGGCTTATATTTCATTGACGGCCAGTGTACAGAAGATAGGAATTAACCCAACTCCAGTTAAGCCAAATTCCTGGACACATGAGCACAGCATGGTGGGGCCTCGCACTCTGGTCTCATCCCACGCTCCTGGCTTCCTCATCCTCAAGCACACCTGCACTGACTCCTGCCTTCTGGGAGTGCTCTTCCCAGAATCTGGATGCCTTGCTTCCTTTTTACAGTTTCTTTGAGGCTTTCCCTGACGATCCTTTGCATGACTGCCAGCCCGCTAGCACTCGCCACACTGCACTCCTTGCCTTCTCTTCTGCTCTGTTGTTCCCCACGATATGTGTTGCCATGTGACTTTTCATGTGTACTTGTTCATTATCTCCGTCCCAACTAGAATAAGCTCCGTGAGGACAGGACGTTTTGTTTCCTCCTCATACCTCTAACACTTAGGCTAGTGCTTGGCACTTGATAAGCCAGTAACAGTTGTCGACTACATGAAAAAAAACAAATGTGATCAATTTCAGTGACTTAAAAGGTGTTTCAGTACCATGTTACTGTGAAATAAATCACTCCCGAACTTAGTGGCTTCAAACACCAGTAAGTTTTATTATCTCTTATGATTCTAGAACTGGACTGGGTTCAGCCAGGTACTTGTCAGTTAGGGTCTGTCCTGTGGTTCTAGTCTGAAGATGGCTGGGCTGAGAATCCTCTCACTCTGGTGTCCAGTAGCTGGACGGAAAGACTCAAACAGCTGGGGCTTTGGGGACACCCCTCTCCATCTTTATGCGGTCTCCTAGCATGGCAGCTGCAGGGAAGGTGGGTTCTTGAAGCAGGGCTTCAACGTGAGATTCCCCAGAGAGCTGTGCAGAGGCTATATTGCTTTTGTAACGTAGCCTCGGAAGTCATCATGGTGGAGGTAGTCCTGAAGGCCCGCCAAGATTCCAGGGCGGGGATGCAGACTGTACTTCTTGATGGTGGGAGTGTATAAGAATTTGCAGACAGGTTTCACAGCCACCACCAAAGGCTTTGTCCTGTGTGCATTGTCCTAGATTGTTTTTATTGGATGCTGTCGGGGTGCTTAGGCAAGGAAAAGTGAAACAAATCTTTCTGTAAGTGAAATCTTGCCAGTGTGTAAAATGCAGGAGAGGTATGGGAGCCCGTAGCTCCCTCTATGTGGCCTCTTTACCTCAGCGGACCCCTGGGACTCCATGGGGTCCAGGCGAATCCACTGGGCTGAGAAGTGCTCTTCTCAGTTAATGAATTCATTAGGTCTGTGTTTGAGAGTCGGCACTGATGCCATAATAAGAAGAAATTATCCAGAGAGGTCTCAGTAACTGTGTTCTTGTCCTATTTAATTGTCTGGCCCTTGGCTATTGACATTTCTGTGCTAAGGGAATAGGTGTCCTATTTTTATGTTTCTAGTTCATGCAACTCAATTTGCATTATAGGCTGACACTATTGCATTTTGAAAGTTTCTTCAGAGTCTACTAGATCTTTTGCAACATCTCTTAGCTATAGTTCAGGTAGAATACCAAACGTTTTAAAATAAAATCCGAATTCACATTTATTTGGAAGAAATAGTATCATACTTTTATAAGGGGAGAGGAGGAGGGTGTTAGTAAATAAAAGAGTCATAGATGCAGTAATTTGGGAACCCAGGCTCTACTTCCATTATTGAATCTGTTCAATTAGGATTCTTTGGACAAAAAAAGGAAGTCACTGTTACTTTTTAACATGATAAGAGCTCAATTGGAAAGTGTTGTCCACGTGGGAGTTTACAAACCTCAGAGTTCCAGTGAGGCCACCTGGAGTTCCACGTGGGCCTCTTCCTTCTCACACGTGGATGTCCGTGCTGCACCCGCTAGGACAAACTGACGAGTCTTCTCAGCCAGCTTCCCTCTCACAAAGAGACCTAGACTCATGCAGCCATCATGTCATAGTCTTCAGTGTTTTATATTTAACTGATACTTTAAAAGCTAATCTGTCATGTTAACCACAAACTAATCTTGATCCAACAGGATTTGTTTTCTTCTCAAAATGTGAGTAAGTCAAAAGATGCATCTCTCCTGCCTAGCAAACTCCCCACGTCGGTCTCGCTTTTTGATGACGAAGATGAAGAGGTAAACAGTGTTATTGCCGTGCAAGATAAATAAGTTTTTGATGAGTAGAAAACCGTTGCTGATGTAGGTTTATAGTTGGAGGCGCATATAGTAGAACGAGGTAATGAGAGGCAGTTAAACTATCTGATGCTTATGTAACAAAAATATTTTAGTTTTTTTCTCTGACTTCTTCCTTGACTCCTAGCTGTACAATGGGCAGATATTAGATTATTGTTATTTTTTTAAAGATTTTATTTATTTGAGAGAGAGAGAGAGAAAGAGCACAAGCCAGGGGAGAGGCAGACGGAGAGGGAGAAGCAGATTCCCTGCTGAGCAGGAGCCCACTGTGGGGCTCGATCCCAGGACCCTGGATCATGACCTGAGCTGAAGGCAGACACTTAACCGACTGAGCCACCCAGGCGCTCCATGGACATTAGATTCTTGACCCAGCTCTTATGGAAGGCTTTGTAGATGTCATTTTAAAAATCTGCCTTTAAGAAATACTTTTCGGGGCGCCTGGGTGGCTCAGTTGGTTAAGCAACTGCCTTCGGCTCAGGTCATGATCCTGGAGTCCCGGGATCGAGTCCCGCATCGGGCTCCCTGCTCAGCGGGGAGTCTGCTTCTCCCTCTAACCCTCCCCCCTCTCATGCTCTCTCTATCTCATTCTCTCTCTCAAATAAATAAATAAAATCTTTAAAAAAAAAAAAGAAATACTTTTCGGAGGATGGATCTTTATTATACCCAATGACCTATGAGAATGTCTTGGATAAAGTGCAAATAGAAGACAGCCATGTCTTCACCTTGTTTTTCTTTCCTACCCTGGATGAGAGAGCAAAGTGGGGGAAGGAAATAAGAGAGAAGACAAACCAAACCTTTCCTCTTATGCAACTGTGCAGTGGCCAAGCTCATGGGCTTTGGCACCAGACCCCTGCATTCACTTGCAAATCAGGGACCTTGGGCAAGTAACTTAAACTTCCCGAATCTTACATGGCTTAATAGTATGTAGAGTCATTGTGGTAGCTGGAACAACTCATGTACAGCTCTTGGCACTGTGCCTGCACATAGTAAGTGCATAGGAAATGTTCACTGTTGTCACTAGAATCTCCATCAGATACCAGTTCATTTTTCTCATGGCCTTTCCTACCTTCCCATACTCTGCTTAAAGACTCCTTTTATTGAAACTTTACATTTCAGGACTATTCACCTGCTGTAGTATATTGTTAAGAGTGTTTTTCTGTCTAACTTGGTTGGGTTCAGGCCCTCTTATGATTTTGTTTCTATTACCTTAATGAAAATAATAGATACTTTTGGAATGCTTGACTATACACAAATCAAAATATGCCATTGAACCTATGAGAATCAGCTCTTTAGTAGGCCAGTGGTTTTATTTAGTAAACTGTTGCTTATGTTTGTATGTCTTTTTAAAACTAACCAGAAAACACAAGTCATTCCTTCCCTCTGTCCCAGGTGTGTGTCTTTTGTAGGTGAGAGAGAGTGGAGAAAGCTCTCAGTTTCTCTCTGTTAATTCATTGCTTTGGTTTCTAAGTTATAGAAAGGTGTGCAAGTTGTTGGCTCTCACACAGGCTGGACTGCTCTTGCTGATGTGCATAGAGGACCCACCCACAGCAGGCCTGAGTGGGGCCAGGTTTCCTCCTATTTCTGTGACCTTGGGCTCCTCCCACTCCCTCCCAAGTGTTTTGCTTTTGAGTTCCATGTGGTCTGTTTCCCTTCTGTGGAGGGAGAATACAGTTAGAGAAGATTAGAGACTATTGTCTTAGGGTTCTACATAAGAGAAGTGGGATTTACTGACATTTTGTGATTTTTTTTTTTTTCCCTTGAGGTATTATATATATTCTGTACTTGACCAGAGACTTATTCTTTAACAATTTGACATGGAAGATGGTCTTGTTTTTTATTTTATGCATATGAAGTTGTCATACCTTCTGCCATTTGTTTTTCTAGGATAATCTTTTTGGGGCAACAGCTGCTAAGAAGCAGTCATTATCTCCTCTAACTCAGAGCCAAGAAAAAGCAAAACCGTCTGAGCCCTCCAGAAAGAAAGCATCTGCCTTGTTGTTCAGCAGTGATGAGGAGGTGGGTTGAAAATTTCTCCTGGAGAAGAGCAAGAGGTTGTTTGTGATGGGATTTAAGAGTTACAGCCATTCTAAACATTTTCTTTTTTCTACCTATTTTATATCCAGTGAAGTTTCGTCACCGAAGACTATGTTCACAAAGCTGTCTCTTTTTTTTTCTGGAAGGATATTTAGTATAGTGTATTAACTTAAAGATTAATGTTTTCAGAACAGTTGAGAATAAAATAAGTATGCCTCTCAAATTATAATATATGCCAAATCAAATGAGTTAGGACTATATTATATTGTTAAATGATTATTATGTTTCATTAGTCAAGAACTGTAGCTAGACATGGTAGGAATATCCTATGCAAGTTTAACTCCTTTTTTTTGAGTCTTAACATAAATATTTTTATTTGCTATCTAGATGCAAATTAGCAGAGCTAGTAGTGAATATGGTTTAGCTGCTGATTTAGTTGTACAGAAAAAGACCTTAAATATAATGACATTACAAACCCTGAGCATTAAAATCTTCCTGCTTTAAAATAATTGTTTTTCTTTATTTTAACATTGTAGGCAAGTTATGAAGGCATGATGTGGATGGAGATATTGTAGACATATTAATGTTTTTTATTGAAAGCAACTTACGATGATACAACATAATTTGCTTTTTCTATTCAAACATATGAATTTTTGATGGATTTTCCATTTTTTTTCTTTCTAGCATTGTTAGTGGTAGTTCTCCTTTGCCTACAATGTTAAAATAAAGAAAAACTGTTATTTTATTTTATTTTATTTTATTTATTTGAGAGAGAGAGAATGAGAGAGAACACATGAGAGAGGATAGGGTCAGAGGGCAAAGCAGACTCCCTGTCGAGCAGGGAGCCCGATGCGGGACTCGATCCAGGGACTCCAGGATCATGACCTGAGCCGAAGGCAGTCGCTTAACCAACTGAGTCACCCAGGCACCCGAAAAAGTGTTATTTTAATGCAGGAATAATATTTAGGGAAATTTACTTCCGGTTTCCTTAGTCTGAATTGCCACAGGATTTTAACATATATTTTATATTTTAAGGACCAGTGGAATATTACTGATTCACAGACGAACTCAGCATCTGACAATAGGTCTAAACTTAGGGATTCTGGCACCACTCAGGAGCAGGAGGCCAAGGCTGTGAAAAAGACCAGTCTCTTTGAGGAGGAGGATGAAGATGATCTGTTTGCTGTTGCTAAGGACAGGTGAGACAGTCATTGTGAAAAATCATTTAACCAGTGTCTGTGGTAATAAGTAAAGGTATTTGATTCGCAAGGTGTCAGTTACTTGGGGTGACGTGATAATCATTCCTTACTTAGTAGTCATATGAGGGAGAACGTCTTTGATTTTCTCCCTCGTAAGATATTTTTTCCCCCCAGTGCTGGGAAATGTTTTTATTTGTGGATTTATCTAATTTCTTCTCCTTACTATTTTTCTTTGCTAGGGATTTAAGTGCAGTTTGTTACCTTTTTTGTTTTTCTTCTGGGATGCCCTATAGAACGTAAAGTTTGGTTTGAGTAACTTAAGTTTCTCATTCGGATGGAAATCTTCTCAGCGTTGAAAAACATCCTATTAGGAGGAGGGTTCTCTGCAGGGCTGTGCTGTCACACCAGTGGCTGGTAACTCTCAGCTGATCTGGGTGCTCCTCCACATGAATACTTGGACTAAAGCTCACAGGGTATTTTGTAGACTGTGCACTGGCTCTGTTGGTGGTGTAACATGCTGCTTTTACAGACAGTAGCCAAGTGTAGGAGAGCATGTGGAAGAACAGTGCTAGTGGCAATGTAAAATGGTGCCACTTTGGAAAACAGTCCAGCAGTTCCTTAAAAAGTTGAACATATGGAGTTACCATACGACTTAATTTCACTCTTAGGTAGATGCTCAAGAGAAACGAAATGAAAATATCTCCACCCAAAAACTTGTATATGAATGTTCATCGTAGCATTATTCATAGTAGCCACAAAGTGGAAACAAGCCAAACATCCTATCAACCGATGACAGGATAAAGAAAATGTGTTATATCCGTACAGTGGACTCTTAACTCAGCAATAAGAAGGAATAAAACAAAATATTGATACATGCTACAACATGGATGAACCTTAAATATCGTGTTAATTGAAAGCAGCCAGTCACAGAGGATCACATGTATGGTTCCATTTGTATATAATAATCCAGAAGAGAGAAATCTATAGAGACAGAAAGTAAATTAGTGTTTGCCTGGGCTGAGGGGCAAGGAGAGTTGGGAGTGACTTAACAGACCTGGGGTTTCATTCTGGGTTGATGGAAATACTGTGAAGTTACATTGTGGTGATAGTTAACTCTATACCGAAAACCAGTGAATTGCATATTATATTGTAAAAGGGTAAATTTTATGGTATGTAAATTATATCTCAAGATCATTCTAAAAAAAGAAAGAAGAGCTGTGACTCTAACAAAGTTGTGAAATACTGCCTTGTGAGCAGGGCACTCACATGTCCCGGCTTGCCTGGACAGCCCCGGTTTGTACCTATCATTACAGCAATGACTATTATTAATTTCCCTGTCACTCTCAGAAATGTGCCTTTAATTTGACCTTTTGTTTGATTGTATAGCCAAAAGAAGACCCAGAGAGTGTCACTCCTCTTTGAAGACGATGCTGATAGTGGAAGCTCTCTCTTTGGCTCTCCTCCTGCATCTGTTCCTCCTACAACAACGGTATTCTTTTTTTTTTTTTTTTTAAAGATTTATTTATTTGAGAGAGCGAGAATGAGAGAGAGAGAGAGTACATGACGGGGGGAGGGTTAGAGGGAGAAGCAGGCTCCCTGCCGAGCAGGGAGCCCGATGCGGGACTCGATCCAGGGACTCCAGGATCATGACCCGAGTCGAAGGCAGTCGCTTAACCAACTGAGCCACCCAGGCGCCCCCAACAACGGTATTCTTAACTTCCTAGGTCCAGGAAATATCCTTGAGCTGATGTTACATGAATAGTGATACTTCCCTGAATCAGCTCCTAAAACCTGACCTTGGAGGCTGAGTCCAATGGAAAAACCCATTTGCCTAGTTCTAGAAAGAGATCTTCTAGTTAGTGGTATTTTACAGATGAAGCACAAGTGCAGAGCCTAGAAGGAGGGGTTCCTTTCAGGGGTAGGTCTCTGGAGCCTCAGGGAGAACGTTGCTGGGGTCACCAGGCTCAGCTGTAGCCGCATGGAATCGTGCTAACATTAGACCAGGCCAGTAAGGCACACATTCCTTTTAGGAGCACGTTTCAAGTACTAACACTTTGGTCCTGGTTTATGTCAATAGCCAGACAGTAAAAGGGAAGGAAATTCTGGCACATGCTACAACATGGATGGACCTTGAAGACTTCACATTGAGTGAAATAAGGCAGTCAGAAAAAGACAGTATATGAGTCCAATTACATGAGGTACCTGGAGGAGTCAACTTCGTAGAAACTGAAAGTAGAATCGTGGTTGCCAGGGGCTGGGGAGAGAGGGAATGGGGAGTCTTTTAATGAGTACAGAGTTTCAGTTTTGCAAGATGGAAAAATTCTGGATATTGGTTGCATAACAATGTGAATATTTGTAACACTACTGAACGATATACATGGTTAAGATGATAAATTTTATGGTTTTTAGAATAGTTAAATTTTTTAAAAAAAATTAAAGGACGTGATAAGAAAAGGTCAATCAGTGGCTATCTGGTGTAAATGATTCCAGTGATTACATCTAAGTGACGTCACTACCACAATCACCTAAGCTAAAAAATCTAGCCAATCTCTTTTTTTTTTTTTTAAAGATTTTATTTATTCATAAGAGACAGAGAGAGAGAGGCAGAGGGAGAAGCAGGCTCCCCGCTGAGCAGGGAGCCTGATGCGGGACTCGATCCCAGGACCCTGGGATCATGACCTGAGCCGAAGGCAGATGCTTAACCATCTGAGCCACCCAGGCGCCCAAAAATCTAGCCAATCTTGATGATAGTTACATCAAAAAGGAGTATTAAAGAATGAAAGGAAGATGGGATTATGATAATATTTGTCCAGGGAACCCAGGCTTCCTGGAATCCTGCTCTGGCCTGTCATTCATCCCTCCCCAACACCTTCCCTTAGTTGGGTATATGTGAGTGTGTGCACAGAGAACAAAGTGAGGCCAAGCACTATTTTACTGCCAGCTAGCAATTGCTAACAGCCCCAAAGGGAAAGGTAAAACTTTTTAGGCTAGACCCCATGGAGACATCCTTTATCTGACTTGGGTTAGCCTAGAGGGCCAAGAATCAAGCCAACTCCCAGCCTGCTGTCAGGCCTTCAGCTCCAATTTCAGGCCATTCAAATTTGGTATGTGATAGAGGCAAAAAGACATGCAAGACAGAAGAAGGGATGAGACCCTGGGACTCCTCCCATGTGGGAGCAGCCACCATGGCACCTCCACCCGTGCTTGATGCGGAAGACCCTCCTCCTCCTGTCATGATGATGAGTGACCACGTCCCTGATACCGTCCCAGGTACGGGGAAGGAGAGAGATGGCTGGAGAGGAGCCTGGAGCTTCCTGTTTTCTAGACGCTGATCGTTGGTTCTTCCATACCTCCTAAATATTTTTTGTTTAAAGTTTATTTTAAATTATGCAGTGATATGTGGATGCCTTCTTTAAAAAGTTTTAGAATGTGCATAGAGAATACAAAGCCCTTACGCTCCTCCCAGAGGAATCATTGGTTACAGTGTGTTGTCAGCCCTTTCAGGCCTGCTTCCAGGCGTCCCCCCCCCCGCCGTGTCCGTTTTATTTAAATGAGATCATGTTATATATACATTTTTATGTATCTTTTTTCTTGTCCTACAGCATGTTTTTCATTTCCATAAGCTTCAGTCGTTCTTTTTCGTCACTCTCATTATTTCCTATAACTGTACCAGGACATGTGTGACTTACTTTGTGTGATGGAGTAATCATCACTGTTTCCTGCTAGTTTATTAGGGATGTTTCTTCCCATCCCTACTGCCTTGTCATCTTTAGCCTTGACTTAATTTATTGTATCTGGCCTCTCCATGAATGCTCCTTCCTTTCATCTGCTCTCCTTGCTGTTGCCCTTGTTCTGTTCCTAAAAGCAGCCTGGTCTCGTCTTGTCCTTGTCACAAACGCCTTAGCTGAGCCTCCCATGCCATCTGTAATCTCGTTCGAGGTGCACTCCTCTTTTCCACCCTCACTCACCTTGTGCTCGAGGTGACTCATCCTGTCCCACAGTACTTCAGAAGACCTTGTTGTCTCCCTGATCTGGAAATAGTCTTCATATTTTCAGACATAGGACAAATGTTAACTTGTCCTGTGATAGCTTCCCAGACCAGGCACATGTCAGTTGATGATCTAGGGACTTTTTTTCCACCACATTCCCATTAAGTGGGTTTGCACAGCTTGTACCAGAAGCTTTCAGCATTGGGAGGAGCGTGCTGCCCTCCCTACTGCTACTTCTGAGGTGCTCCTAATCTTCTCCTTGAATCACCCATCCTTGCATCTCCCTAAAGAAGACGTCAGGTGGCTCCGTGGTTAAAAGAGTCAGGAGATCTGAGTGGTTTTTCTTTGTAGATTATAAATAATAACTTGTACCCTGGATAAATGAGCAATAATTTAATAAATTTTAAAGGTTATGGAAATGGAAAACTTCTTTCTACCTGTAGTAATTATGATTGTTAAATGAGACAAAAGATCAAAGATCAGCATCTTAAGTAGCTGAACAAACTGCACACAGAATTTTACCATTTGTGAAATATAAGCACCTTTGGACAATAGTATATAAAAGATATTTTTTGTTTAGAGATCCTAGAATATTTTAAAGTTAGATGTGACTCTGTTAAAAACCTATCAGTGAAGTTAAATTTCATGATGAAGATGAAGTCAGCTTATCTTTAGGAACATTTACAACCAAAAGTTTGGGTGGCATTTTTATTGGTTTAAGGGACCATATTTAAGTCTAGTTTCTCACCCTGACTGACTTGCATCAAAATTATATGTAGTTCTCAGTAAGACCAGCACATTCCACAAAATTTTTTTCCTTTAATCATTTCAGTATTGCCTTATCTCTTCTGAAACTGTTTTTTTGGGTTTCCAGTCTTTTATTTCAGGTTCAAATGATTATGCATTTTAAGGACCTTTGCCTAACAGTAACCAAACATTTTACCCTATTTTTACTTCATTTGTAATTTTTTCTCTCATAGTTAGTAGGGTTCTTTGATTCCCCAGGTCTGTCTTCCTAACTTGATTTAGGTATTGCTTCAGGGCTTACTTCCTCATAACATCTAGTCTTGTTGGTATGACAGAGTTGTAGTTTTTTCTCAAGAATTTTTGATCAATCCTTTGCCTGAAGGATGACAGTAACTCTAGACAAGGCACATAACCTCAGTTTTCTAATCTCTGAAATCCCTGCCTCCCACGTTAGGAACAGATGGGAGATGGGACAAAGTGCTCGCAAACTTACGTTGACCACCTTCTTGGTAGAAAACACCATGACTGGCTGTGGAAATATATGATCCTTTCAGGTGAATGGACAGATATATAATAGCTATTAATGTAAATTAGGAAGCAAGTGAAGTAAAGGCTAGGTAGAGGGATAAATAATCTTATCAATGTGGCAACTGATACTAAAGAGGGAGAACAGGGAAACCTTTATGGGTGACCTCTAGCTGGGCCGTGTTTGAAAAATGAGGATTTGCTTCTACTGACAGTGAGGAGCAAGCACGGAAGTGTGAGAGTTTACAGTAGGTGTAAGGAGTAGTGAGGATTGATAGGATGCAGATGGATAAAGGGAGAAAATGAAGTGTCAGTTGACTGTCATGTGTAGCATTTGCTTAATGCAAACAGTGCACGCGGGTGGGAGATGAAGTAGTCTGGTGGGTATTTTATTTTAGCAGGACAGCTCTGGATGACATCATTGAGCTGAAATGTGAGGCAGAGAGGAGAGACTAGTAGCTGTCTGGGTGGCAGAGGTCAGGGTCTGGGCGATGGCAGTGTCTGTGAAGTGAACGGACACACGGAGATACGTGCAGGTGTTGTAGTGGCCGAAGTTGTAAAGTGCTGTGTCTGCACGGCTGAGGGGGTGGCGTTTATTCCTTCACCCTGTTTGTGCCCCCTTCACTGTCCTGCATTCTCTCTCCCCACATCTCGCTAACTCGAGGACTATGGTTTCGCCTTGTTCTAGACATTGCCCTGCAGTCAAGCACACTTTTGTTTTTAAGGATGTCATCTACTCTTCTTTTGGTAGAAAAAAGAGCCTGTCCCTGAGGTACCACCTTTGCTGTTCAGCGATGAAGAAGAGAAGGAGGCACCATTTGGAGTGAAACCTGTGGATGAGAAAGTTGAGGGCACCAAAGAACCATCAGAACTGGGGAGTACTCGTGTGGTTGAGGAGTCAGAAAAGGTAGACTTTTTTGTGTGTGTCCATTCTGACATGTTTCTCATGTCTTGTAAAACACAGACACACATACACACACAAATGCACACACCCTTACCTTTTTCTACCACAGAAAATAAATGGCTAATTTGTTGAAAACTTTGAAAACACTGAGAAGCATGAAGAAGAAAATTGATGCCACCATTCAGGGAAATCTTCACCACTGTTCTTGCTGTTCAGTCTCATTTCGAGGCACGGGTGTACACAGTGCTGTGCATTTCTCCTGTTCACACACTCTGTCATCTCGTGTCCATGTCTGTTTTGTCTTTCTCTCACCAGGGTGTTCTCCCCCATCTTATTTTTCATTTTCGTTTTCTCTCTGCGTGTCTGCCCTTTCTGACGCGTTCCCTTTGTAGTGTTCCTGCTCCCCTTGGTTCTCTTCTGCTTCTACCTGTACTTGAATTAAAATGACTGTTTTAAGATCTTAATTTCCTAAAAAAAAAAAAAAGATCTTAATTTCCTGTTCTTTTACATTTAGCTGATGTTCGCTGTTAATTAGAAAGTGAAGTAAAATATCTCTGTCTTCTAAAACATTTGCTGTCTTCTCCTGGGTGGTCTGTCATCTGCAGGAGCCTGTAGACAAGGCTGCTGGCTGCACCTGGGGGTCTGTGATGGCCTTTGGTGTCTGTATATTTTTTTTCTTTTTTTTTTTTTTAAAGATGTATTTATTTGAGAGAGAGAGTGAGTGGCAAAGGGAGAGGGAGAAGCATGCTCCCCACGAGCAGGGAGCCCGATGCGGGACTCGATCCCAGGACTCCGGGATCATGACCTGAGCTGAAGGCAGACGCTTAACCGCCTGAGCCACCCCGGTGCCCCTACCTTTTTTTTTTTCCTAACTTTTCTTGTTCTCTGAATGTTCAGCTGTTCACGTTTAATCTCTTTTTCAGGGCCTAGCTGAAGAATATCACATACACTTTTCCTGTTGAAGCTCCTTAGAGCTGCAGTGATACAAATATTTTATTTGTACCTGAAACATTGTGTGACATTCTCTACCTCTGGTTTCTGTGTGGACCTTTCCTGTGTTCCCGTAGCCCCTGAGTTATGCCAGTCAGCCAGAAGTCCAACTGCTTGTTGCACTGCCGCCTCTGTCTTGAGTATAAATTCCTCGAGGATCGGGGTCAGGTTTCTTTGGCTTGCCATGATATCTGTAGTACTTAGCATATTACCTCCCATATAGTAGGCACTTGTGAATTACCTGTTTCTTCAAAGAAGCATATTTTCCACAGTTTGATCACTTTGAAATTAAGATGTACTTCATAGTCAGTGGCATGTTTAATTGGGAGTTGTTTTTTTCTTAGTGGTTCATACAGTAATAGTGGTTCTTAAAATCAGTGGGCTCTTACTTGAAATGTGGAACTTGTTGAGCGAATAAATATTATATTTTAGGCTCATTTTAGTGATTCTTTTCATTGCATAATGCAGTGTGAGCCTTCTACAGTTTAAGTGTCTGATTTTGTCAGTAAGTTTTCTCCTTGGGACTGAAGTATTAATTAAATACTAGGAAATACATGATCCATTCCTAGTGATTGGCATTTGTGTTTTCTCTGTGACTAAGTTATTTACAGTTCATGAGCAATCTGTGTGGATCAGGGTTATAACTGATAGGTATATCTCTTGTTAGGAAGAAGGGACCCATGACTTTAAACTGGTTGGAAAAATTATCTTTGGCTATGAATTACCTGCACAAGAGTCTCTGTTGGAGCAGCTAGTGGAGAGTTGGCCTCAGTATTTTGTTACTTGGAAGTAGATGTGATTAGCTATAGCGCCCGGAAACATGCAGATGTCGCCGTTAACTGAATTATTGAGGAGTTTGGGGGGGTCCCACGGTGGGACTTGTATTTCTACATGTTACTTGTTTTTTTGTTGTTTCCATTTTCAGGGAGGACCTTTGACTGTATCTACTCAGGAAGCAGTCAAGCATTCTGATTTATTTTCTTCATCATCCCCTGTGGACAGAGGAACCAAAAGTAGAACCAAAACTGTTCTTAGTTTGTTTGATGAGGAAGAGGATAAAACAGAAGATCAAAACAGCATCCAAGCTCCAAAGAAAGAAGTAGGAAAGGTGAGCAAAAAGCAATGAAGTTATTAGTTTCAGGTTTTTGAAAGGATAGAAGAATCTCATTTTATGGTGTGTGTTCTGTTGTGTGAGTTACTGAAGAATTGAGGGTTCTCGTTTCCCTACATTTCCACCAACACTTGTTGACTTTTTCTATAATAGCTCGGTGTTGGTGAGGATGTGGGGAAACTGGAACCCTCCTGTGTTGCTGTTGGGAATGTAAATTCGTGCAGCTGCTTCAGAAGACAATTGGGTAGTTCCTGAAATTGGCAAGCATGAGTCACCACCAAGACCTAGCAATTCCACCCGTAGGTATATATCCAAGAGTTAATGAAAACACATATTCACACGAAACTAGAATGTAATGTTCACAGCAGCATTATTATAGTCAAAAGATGGAAAGAACTAAAGAATCCATCAACTGATGAATGGATAAACAATATCTATTCAAAATGGAATATTATTTGACAGTAAAAAGAATGAGTTACTGATAAATGCTACAACATGGATGAACCTTGAAAACATTCTGAAACAAAGAAGCCAGTGACAAAAGACTACGTATTTTATGATTCCATTTATTTGAAATGTCCTGAATTGGCAGATCCATAGAGCTAGAAAAAGTATATCAGTGGTTGCCTACGTCTGGGGGAGTGGGGTAGATGAGAATGGAGAGGCACTGGAGTTTCTTTTGGGGTGATGGGAGTGTTCTAACTTATACAGTGATGGTGTTTGCATAACTCTGTGAATCTGCTAAAAATCACTGAATTATACACTAAGTGAATTTTATGGTATGTGAATTTTATCTCAATAGGGATGTTAAAAAAAAAAAACCATAAGGTGGCATATTGCCAGTGCTTTTTTGTAAACCAAACTGAGGAAATGGTCCATGTTGATTTCTATGAAAAGTGTTTTATTATTTTTTTATTATACCAGTAGTATAACCCTGTTTATAAATGAGAGCTACACATAGTGAATATGAATTATTTGCTATATTTTTTTTTTTAGTCTTACTGTGTGATTCTGTACTGATTTTCATGTTTGTGAAACTTTCAAACTTAGTTACTGTGTTACACTGGGTTTTAATGTATAATCAGTAATAATAACTAGTTAATTTTTAATGTGACGCATCTCCTCAGTTGTGAATTTTTTAAATTTTTTATTGTTATGTTAATCACCATACATTACATCATTAGTTTTTGATGTAGTATTCCATGATTCCTTGTTTGTGCATAACACCCAGTGCTCCATGCAGAACGTGCCCTCTTTAATACC
>NC_138374.1:35631694-35650533 GCF_054177405.1 Leptonychotes weddellii | reverse complement strand
CTTTTTTTTTAACATCTGTGGTTGTGATACTAAATGTTATGGGTGAGAGAGTCTACATTGTGTGAATGAAGGTCTCAGTCCTTGGATTCCTTAGGAGATTTCTATGAAGATCCTCAGTGGACTTAAAAAACAGCCAAAGGGAAAGTAGCAAACACAAGCAGTTTATTAAAGTGAAAGTATACTCTCAAGGTGGGAGAGTGGGCAGGTTCTACAAGGTGGAACCTGCCCCTCGGTTATTTTGGGATTGGATATTATTGGGTCTCTCTAGGCTGAGAGGTGGGGTGGTCTCTAATGGAGCTGCTTCCAATCATTTGGGAAGCTCCTCCCACAGGTTGGAAGGGGGAGTTTTTGACCTGGCAAGGTTTGTTACCAGAAAGGTCTTGGCAGCCTTTCTCCTTGGGTTTGGGCGGGGTGAGGGGGGGCGGGCAGGGACAATGGACACCTTCAATGCAAATGCATTATAATGAGTCTAGGGATTACCCTGGGGCAGAGATGGAAGAGGAGAGGAGCAGGTGTTCCACACCTGTGGCTCTTTGGTCTGTCAGCCCCAAGGTTTTAGAAGTCACAAAGTCAGGATGCAGGATGTTGTGCTTATTTATATCGTCCTTGCCTCCAGCTCTTGTCTCTGTCATTCCCCTTCAGGGACTTGGGGCTCTGCCTCCGGGCCTTCCTTCCACTGCTCTGTTATGGTAGCTTCTATCTGACATTAAAAAAAAATAGGGGAGTTTAGAATGTCAAGTTGAGGGTATTAAGAGTGTCAAAACAAGTAATATGAATAGTAACTTTCAAACATCATCGCTTCTCGGCCTTTTGGCTAAGATCAAGTGTAGTAACTTTCAAACATCAGATACCCTACCAAATAAAAAGAACTTGTTCGGAATCTGAAGATAGTGGGATGGAAGGTGGATGGGCATAGGGGAAGGTTGGAGTCGGTTGCTGACAGATTAGGGATACGTACTTGACCACTCTGTAGTTCTGGTATTAAGTCAGCTGCGTTATCTTCTTCCCTTTGTGAATGAGATGGAAGCACTTATTTGATTTTGTGTGTTTTCACCCTTAAGATGTTTCTCATTTGGGAATTAAAAGTTCGGACATTTATTACACACAGGCTGGAAGATTATATATATGTGATCTGTATTTACCAATATATTTTCCACTGTTTTTGGTAGCTCCATAGTATTCCGTTCTGTGAATGTGTCCTTCCCTTTTTGATTGGCACTTGGGCTGTGTCCAGCCCTTAGCCATTTGTAAACAGCTGCAGGGGATATCTTTGTAGTTCCATATTTGTAGCTGTGATTTCCTCGGGTAAACCCTTAGAACTTCCCTCTTTTTTCCAGAGTCCTGATCCTGATGCCCGTCCAAAGAGCACAGGTGTCTTTCAGGATGAAGAGCTCCTTTTTAGTCACAAGCTCCAGAAGGACAATGACCCGGATGTTGACCTTTTCTCTGGCACCAAGAAAACCAGGGTCAGTTTCAAGGGTTCTTCACATGATGATTTTGTTATTGTATTATATATTATGTCAGCAGCTCACCTAGTTCTCTTCGTAAATGGCTTTTGTTTTAAATACTGAATTTGAGTTTTGTCTATTCCAGTTATTAGAGCCAAGTGTTGGGAGCCTGTTTGGGGATGATGAAGATGATGATCTTTTCAGCCCTGCCAAGTCACAGCCTTTGGTACAAGCCTTTTGTTCTCAATACTGGGGTGTGGGGGAAGGCTTCTGGGAAGGAAATTAACATATAGTTATAAGAGTAAGGAAAATACAGAGATGCCTGGGTGGCTCAGTTAAGTGTCTGCCTTCAGCTCAGGTCATGATCTCAGGGTCCTGGGATTGAGCCCCACGTCGGGCTCCCTGCTCAGTGAGGAGTCTGCTATTCCTCTCCCTCTGCCTCTTCCCCCTTGTGCTCTCCTCCCCCCCAAATAAATAAATAAAATCATTAAAAAAAGAGTAAGGAAGATACACAGAGAATTGTGGTGCTTACTAGTAAAGGAATGGCAAATAGCGTGTTGATGACAGTGTTTGTGGTGTTGCCATCTTAATGTTTCCTAACATTAAAGCATTAACCAACCCAAGCTCTTACTGTATTATAGGCTTGATTTATTTTTACAGATTTTATTTAGTTGACAGAGAGAGAGCACAAGCAGGGGGAGTGGCAGAGGGAGAAGCAGGCTGCTCATTGAGCAGGGAGCCCGACTCGGGGCTTGATCCCAGGACCCTGGGATCATGACCTGAGCCAAAGGCAGATGCTTAACTGACTGAGCCACTTAAGTGCCCCGTTTGATTCTTTTTTTAAGATTTTTATTTTTTGAGAGAGAGAGCATACGAGAGAGTACAGGGAGGGAGGGAGGGGCAGAGGCAGAGGGAGAGAGAGAATCTTAAGTAGGCTTAATGCTCAGCAAGGAGCCTGACATGGGGCTTGAACTCACAGTCCTGAGATCTTGACCTGAGCCAAAATCAAGAGTCCGGACGCTTAACCGACTGAGCCACCCAGGTGCCCCCAGATTTGTTTGATTTTTAGGTTATTTATTGAAAGACCAGTGCATGCAACATGCTGACTAAATATTTTTGCTTTTCAGGTGCAAAGCTTTAAATCTGAGTGTTAGCCGTTTGTGTCATTTTTCTCCACCCCAGTAGATTTTGTTAGATACTCTCTTTTTTTTCTAAATAAAAAAAAAAATTATTTATTTGAGAGAGCATGAGTGGGGGGAGGAGGGGCAAAAGGAGAAGCAGACTCTCCGTTGAGTAGGGAGTCCAACACGGGGCTCGATCCTAGGACCCCGAAATCATGACCTGAGCCAAAGGCAGACGCTTAACTGACTGAGCCACCCAGGCAGCCCTAGGTACTGCCTGTTTTCTGTTTAGCATAGTGAAGACTCCCGAGAAGGTCACAGTCTTTAGAATGCCATCTGAAATGCTGCCTTTGTCTTCAACCCTCATTTGAGAAATGACTGAAAACTCAGAATCCAGATTATTTTTATGAGTTATGACTTTTCTTTAAAATTTTTAAGATACCTGACAGGTGTTTGGTATTCTTTTTCTTTTGAAGGTATCAGAAAAGAAGAGAGTAGTGAAAAAAGACCACTCTGTATCCTCTTTCAAGAACCAAAAACATCCTGAATCCACTCAGGGTATCAAAGGAAAAAGCACACTGAAACCGGAAACACCTCAGGTTAGAACTGCTTAAGGACTTTCAGCTCTTGTTTGCATCCCCAGACAGAGGGAGTCCATCACGCAGACCCTAGGATATTCAGAGTTCTCTTGATTAGGGAGGAAACAGCAAGTAGGACTACCTCTCTTTCTTAACTGTGTGTATTTTTATATTTAAAAAAATGTTTAAATTTCACAATTTAAACATTTTTTAAAGTAAAGCTCTACACCCAGTATGGGACTTGACCTCACAACTTGGAGATCAAGAATTGCATGCTCTACTACTGACTGAGCCAGCCAGGTGCCCCTCCTGTGGGTTTTTTTTGTTTTTTTTTAAAACATGCCTCCCTACTGCCTCATCTCTTCTCACTCTACAGCCCAGTCCCATGAAGCTATACTTATGATTACTGTTTTTGGACAGCTTTCAAATTCAGTTCCAAGATAAGAGTTAATATAGGGTGAAGAATATTTTTCCCATTAGAACCCCCATTTCTCCCTTTGGGTTATGTTGGAGTAAGAATTACATTAGAATTAAATATAAATTATAACAAATTCCTTGGTTCGCACATTTTCTTGGTTACCTCTCCTGAGGTCACTGCTGATAGGTCTCTGTCCTCAGCAGTCTTCTCTCTGGAACTCATTCTGGGAACAGGCCGGAACTGGAGAGTGAGATCCAGTTCTGGCTTACAGCGGTTTCTGGATGTCTCCCTGAGGCTTCAGTGTCCTGAGCTGTGAAAACCAGGCACTAGGGAGAACACATCTCCAATGACTCACCCCAAGTTTCAGCTTCCCTTGCTTCTAGAACCTCAGTGCATTAGGTTGTGTGTGAATTTCAGTGTGCTCTGTGGTATTTGCAGCAGCGGGGGTGGGGTGGTAACCAGCATGGTAATTTTGCCAACTGGTCAGGTTTTGGTGCTCTGATATACTGTGATTCTTAGGAATCTAACCCATGATCTTCATCTGCCTTTACTCCATCTATAGTCTGACAGCATTCCACCTACACAACGGATGAGGAGGCATAAGTGAAATAATGTTAGTGAAAGGTTTCAAGGCCCCAGGAGAGTTGTGAATACCTTTCCCATTATAGAATTACAGAAAATGACAGCTTTGCTCCCTCAAATTTAACAGGCATAAGTGTAATCCAAGAGACACTTTTCTGTTTCCCCAATGTATTTTTTAACTGAATGTAATTTCACACAGGACTCACCAGGTCCCGCTCCATTTAAAACCAAAGAGCCATCCCCTCGGATCTGGAAAATACAAGTAATTATAACATGTCTGGAATCTTCACTGCCTGCCTTGTGGCACCTATAAACTTTTTTGGATATTTACTTTTGTCAGCTACTGCCAGACATTTTCTTATCTCTTCCCCACCCTCTAGTTGTTGCTTCTTGTGTGCTGTGTCTGTAACATCTTTTCTTTGGTCCCAGTGGTGGGCACGGGTATATAATCTTACTGTTTTAATTCTAAGACTAGATCAGGAGACCTCCCTGCATTTTTCTTTCTCTTGTCATATTATACATTATGTATACCATGTCTCTTGTCATGCGTCACAGGAGTAATAATAGACTGCTGTGTTTAAGAAAACATACAGAGTAAGTTTCACTTTTCTTTTTTAGGCCAATCTAGCGATTAATCCAGCAGCCTTGCTGCCTGCAGCGGCTCCGCAGATCTCTGGAATAAAGCCCGTTTTGCCAGAATTGGCTTTTCCTTCATCTGAACCTGAGAGGATCCACAGTCTGGAAAGTATGCCCACTCTTCTCAGTAGTGGGGAGGCCGGCGTGAGTTTCGATCTTCCAGCTCAGGCAGACACCTTACACAGTGCAAACAAGGTGATGAAACCACCTTTGCTTGCTTGCTTGCTTTTTTTTTTTTTTTTTTAGCCCGAAGAACTTGTGTATTTCTTCCTAGTCCATCAGTTACACATCATAGGCTGCCTCCCATTCCCCCTGTGAAGGAGGCACCTCTTCCTTTAGCCTCTCCATCCCCCTTAGGCCTTCCTAATTCTGCCTTCCACTGCTTCTGTTTGTTACATTTACATTCTGCTCAGTAGCCACGTGAAGTCCCACTTCCTCCAGGCTCTCCTGCATTGCCCCTTGGAGGTTTTTTAAACATAGCAGATCGCGTCCCTCCTCTGCTGGCCTCCCTGCTGCCCAAAGGAGGACATTCAAGCTCCTTGGTTTGGTGTTAAAGCCTTTTTACAAACCATGCTAACCAAAGCTTCCAACTTGCTCACCAACCACACTGTCAGCCTAAACTCCAGTCATACCAGGCACTGTTCCATGGACACACACACCTCAACCCTCTACTGCCAACAGCTTGGGCTGCTTTCTCTGTCCGGAATGCTCTTGCTCATTGACAGTCTGCTCAGACTGTCACTTCACTGCTTCTGTGATGTTTCCCCTCTGCCCTCTTGTCCTGGGCTCCCTCCTCTGAGATCCTATGGCAGTTATTTCTCTGCTGGTACAGTTCCGTCGCACTGGTCCACATGACTGTGGATGTATGCTGGATGGCCTGAACTCTTTGAGGTTTTGCTTTCATTTTAGTTGGTTCTCTTTTCTATCCAGTCTTCCTTCTCTAGAAAATCTTGGCTGATCTCTGACTAAGCAACAGTACCTCGGATAACCCTAGCAAATACATTCATTTTAAGTATTTCCAAACCTATTTTCCTTGTGAAAAATAAAATATCCTTCCTTTTGTTCTGTTTTTTGTTAGCCTTTGGTAAGGTGAAAGGTAAGTTTACATTGGCTGCTTCTTAAAATTATTCATGAAATTTTCTTGAAATAGGCACACACAGCCAAGTACTTCGGCCAAAGTAGCTTGTACCTTCTTAAAACTACTTGACTGTATATTTTGGAAAATACCACAAATACTACATTACTGCTAATAAGTAACTCCTATTTTGTGGTTATCTTAAAAGTTCTGATTTCTAAGCCACATTTTTTATGTGAAATATTTAGCATTTGAATTTAGTGTTTGTTGACTTGAAGAAAAGAACATTTTAGATTACCTTTCTTTATTGTCTTTTATCTTCCTGGTTTTGGAGCCTGGTTTTAGGCTAGCCCCTGGAAAAGGTTAGCACTAGAATTCCTCCTGATTCTTTCTTGTTTTGAAAGATACCTACATGTAAACCGAGGGCAGAGTAAGAGCCAGGGAGGGTGTGGAGCACAAGAGTACCAACATGCCTACTTTGAAGGGTTCTAGCAGCAGATGAAGCCTTTTGTATGAAATTGAACAGATATTGCCCTCCAAAGACTCAAAAATGGGGAATATTAAAAGATTCAGAGTAATGCAGTCTTGGAGAAGCTATTAAATGTCTTTGGAAATCTTTAGGAAATCATCTCTTCTGTGTCTTAGATAATATCTTGATTGAGGTAGACTAGACAACTTTATAATATTTTGAGTCAGTGATTATTTGCTATGTTAGTTTTGAACACTTTTTTTTTTTTTTTTTAAATTGTTAGATCAACATGTTTTTTGCCATTACAGAGCCGGGTCAAAGTGAGAGGGAAGCGTAGACCACAGACCCGTGCAGCTCGGAGGTTGGCTGCCCAGGAGTCCAGTGAGGCTGATGATGTGAGTGTCTCCAGAAGATCCATTGCACACTTGGCAGATGGAGACATTTCACCAGGTGATGATCCTCAGCCACAGTCCAGGGCAGCTGGTGGACGAGACAGCTCTGAGGAGGCGATGGTAGCTACCATTCCAACGTGGGCAGGCAGTCCTGTGTCTGAAGTGGACAGAAGCTCCTTTGCGAAATCTCTGCGTCAGCCTCTTGAGGATGACCTTTTTGATTCTGGAGATATCTTCTCCAAGGGCACTGGATCTCAGTCCACGGGGAGAAGAAAAGCCAAGGCAAAGGCAGCAGAGAGCCTGGCCAACCCGCCACGGGGGAGTAAAGAAAAGAGCCCCATGTTTCCTGCGCTAGGGGAGGCAGGCAGTGATGATGATCTGTTCCAGTCTGTTAAACAAAAACCAGCAAAGAAAACGAATCCTTTTCCCCTCTTGGAAGATGAGGATGATCTCTTTACAGATCAGAAAGGCAAGAAGAATGAGTCAAAATCCAACAGTCAGCAGGTTGTCATCTCAAAAGCACAAGATATTTTTGAGGTAATAGAACATAACCACCTTTTTGGACCTGGTTCTACGTTAAGACAAATACTGGATTGGCTCATTTGAGTCATACATTACAATAATCTTGTTTCATTGCTGCTTGCTATCTACTTGCTTATTAATACTAATAGTTGGGTTCTTTAATTAGTAATTCTGAAATTTACTCAGAAGTCGTTTTTTGTTTTGCTTCATGTGGGGGTGGTTCTCGGCTGGCCATAGTGATCCAAATCTTGATTTTTATAGTTTTTATCAGCATGTTGCTGTAGTCCGCTTCCTTGGTGTGTCGCTCTGTGACCTATATAAAGCAGCTTCAGGGTACTGCTTAAGTGTTTAGCCTCTGGTTCCTGAGGAAACAGGGCCTGGCTGGAGCTGACAACTTAGTGCCGGCAGGAAGGCCTTCAGTGCCGCTCTCTGGGCACATGTTTATTGAGCCTCTGGGTACTGGAGGCACAAAGTGAGCTAGGACCAATATGTTAGGGACATTGGATACAGACAGGGCAACAGATAAATAAACTGTTTTCAGATAATGTTGAGTACCATAAAGAAAACACCTCAGGGCAGTGGAACAGAGGGATGGCTAGGTGTAGGAGCCACTCCTTCAGGTAGGACTGGTAGAGAAAGCCTCTCTACAGAGCTGGCGCTTGAGCTGGGACTAGAAGAAAGACAAGGACTGGGCCAGGCAGAGATCTGGATGGAGTAGGGATTCCAGGTAGAGAAAGCAGGTCATGTGGCTGTCCCAGAATATGGTGGCAGTTTGCAGTTCTACAACTTGATTTCAAATTGTTTTACTTGTTTTTTGGCTCAACAAGGATGATATATTTGCTACAGAAGCAGTCAAACCCTCACAAAAAACAAGAGACAAGGAAAGAACATTTGAATCCAACTTGTTTGATGATAACATTGATATCTTTGCTGACCTAACTGTAAAACCAAAAGAAAAGTCCAAAAAGAAAGTAGAAGCCAAGTCTATATTTGATGATGATATGGGTAAGTTTGATTTTCTACATATGACACAGAGAGTGATTACCATTCAGTGACTGTTATTTCTCTGGCTACCTTTATGTGGGCCCTTTCTTAGAAGATGTTCCCCAGTGGGTTTCCTTTGGCTTGCTATATAATCCTGAGTTAGGCTGAGGATGGATAAGTAAATGGACTAGTTATTTTGGTGAGACAACTTTTTGTTCTGATGGTCATCAAGGAATTTGAAAGATCCCAGAATTTGACCTTTATTTATAATTTAACTTTTATTTTAGTATGCCCCCTGCTAATCATC
Organism: Leptonychotes weddellii; assembly: GCF_054177405.1. Taxonomy (NCBI): domain Eukaryota; kingdom Metazoa; phylum Chordata; class Mammalia; order Carnivora; family Phocidae; genus Leptonychotes; species Leptonychotes weddellii. The sequence continues at coordinate 35,642,001 of NC_138374.1, read as the reverse complement.
TGTGATAACTCTGAACATTCTGATGTTATGAAGGGAGGCTCAGAAACTGGTCCACAGGCTGAAGTAGGCCGCGGTGGCTGCCTCGGGTGTCGTGCGGTTGTTTTAGTTCTAACTGAAGATGTCAGGAGTTCAGAGAATGGAGGGGAGAGTGCAGGAGGAGAGCAGGATTATATATGAAAGCAGCTTATAACTCAGACTTAATATCTCACCCAAGATCTTCTGTGTTTATAAACATGCTCATTTTCCCCCATGGTATAACATCTACTTTATTAATGGGCAAGCCGAATGCCTAATCCTAGATGTGACCCTTCTGCTATGTCCTGTGTTGATGGATAGGACTTGAGCTGAGGCCGAATGCACACTTTCTCCTCCGTCCCCTCCCTCTCCCAGGTCTAGACCTTGGGGGGTTAACTGGGAGAAAGCAGCTGCTGCAGTGCCACATGGGGCCTACTCCTGGCGTAAGCCATGTGCTTTGTCTCCACCTGTTTCCCACCTTGTTTTGTTTTTTTAATTACAACAAAAGTTGTAATAGATTCCTGTTGTAATAGATGAATACTATTTGGAAAGTGTAAAATGTGAAAAACAATCCCTAGAGGTAACCATTATCAAGAGTTTGATGTGTATCCTTTCAGACCTGGTGATGTTTAATAGAACTTTGTATACATAGAAATATATACTTATTTTTTCCAAAATATGAATATATTTCATCTGTTCTGCTGTTCCTTTGTCACTTAATGTCTTCCCATGTCAGTACTTAGAGATCTATTTCTTTGTTTTTAGTGGTTGTATAGTATTCCTTTGTATTCAGCCATTAGCATATTGAAGGCAATCTAGATTGTTGCCACGTTTCCTTTGTTAAAAATAATGCCATGGCCTTTAACATTTGTGTATAGATATCTTTATGTACACGTGCTAAAATGTAAGATAGAATCCTAGCAGTAACATTACAGGTGAGTAAGATGAATCATGAAACACTAGAGGCAGTGAAATAACTAAACACGAACGTAGTCATAAAGACTTATATTTTTGGCATTGATGTGCCTCAGATAGGTGTGTTTATTCTGAAAGAGGGGGACTCCTATGTTGGATTTCCCTTCGCTTATTTGTTTTGCCCTTTCCTTTTAAAATCCAATGGGAAGAGAATGTAGAAGTAGGTATAATGTCGCAGATAATAAAGTCAGGGGCAGGATTGGAGTTCAGTTATCTTTCCCTTTTTCGTCTCCTCCACATGTACACACGTACCTTTGTGGCTGAGAAAATTGTTGTCAGAGAAAACCCGTGACTTGTATGCGATCATAAAACTTAATTAGTAGCAAAGCCAGGACCAGAATCTAAGAGGCTTGACTCTTAGTGTTTTTGGTATTCCCTACTGTTACCAGACTTGAGTGTTTGGTGATTTATGTAGATGTGTCTTAAAAGCATCTGTTTTCTTGCCTAATCAGCAAATCCTTTTCTTTTCTTTTTAAAGATGATATCTTCTCCTCTGGTATCCAGGCTAAGACAACCAAACCAAAAAGTCGGTCTTCACAGGCAGCGCCTGAACCAAGATCTGAACAGAAGGTGTCCAACATATTTGATGATCCTTTGAATGCCTTTGGAGGCCAGTAGAGCATACAGGGTATCACATCTCAGCCTTCAGCTACATCCTTGAGTTAATGATGCTGTCTTATGTACTCATTGTCTTAATTAGGAAAAGCAAATACTGGAACAGCTAGCCCACCTCTTTCTCACCCAACGTATTTAGTAGTTTTCTGCCCCGGTTTTAATCATGCTTAATACTGCAAAACAAAAATAAATATTTCACAGTGTTGTTTTTTTTTTTTTTTTAACTATATTTTTATTTAATTAGCCTTGATGGGGCCACAGTATGATTTTGGGCATGTTGGAGAAGAAACCTCTATGTGCCTTTCATGAATGGGCAGGGAATTTCAGAGGAAGCAATGCCAGACAGATGACCAGGAGTATTCCTTTCATGGATAGAAGCCCTAGTTTAGAGCCTAGGCAGGTGATAGAGGAAGAGGATGCAAGATTATATACTTCAGGACTCTTTGCAGGAGGACGTTTCCTCTGATTCCACTGAATTCTGAAAATGCCTCTATAGGTTCATTAAGGCAAGGTTTGGCAAACTGTGGCCCTCCCGTTGTCTGTTTTTGTAAATAAAGGTTTATTGGAATACCCATTCATTTACATTGTCTATGGCTGTTTTCACCCTCCCTACAATGCCAGAGTTCAGTAGTTGTGAGAGACTGGACAGCCCACAAAGCCTTCTATCTGACCCTTTACAGAAACAGTTTTCTGATCCTTGCTCTAAGGTGTCCATTTCCATTCCTTTGGAGCTTTGCATTATTTTGTGAATGAGGCAGAATGAACCCAGATAATGGAAGGAAGAGTACTGAGGATGGAAATGTCCTTCTGTAGAGCGGCACTGTTCCATAGAACTCTGCACTGATGGGAATATTCTGTAACTGTGTTGTCCAGCGTGGTAGCCACATGGGTAGCTGACCCCTCCTCCAGTCTGTGTTTTCTTATGCTGTGCCATGTTGGTGCTAAGTATTCAAACTGTAACCATGGCACAGTCTTATAGGCAGGCCCAGTTGGTTTCACAAGTCCTGAAACCACTAACTTTTTCCTTTGGCACTTTTTTTAAGATTGAACTTGGGATTGCTGATACTGAGTCGGAGATTTTGTACAGCTCTCACAGATCAGCTGTTTGTGCTGCTTTGCTCCGAGAGTGACTTGAAGGCAAAAGAGGGTGCTTACACCTTCTGTTCCTTAGGTTACTTGTGCATATAGTTACCTGCACCTGTGTCTGACTTAGTAGGCATCTGTTAAACATAGTTTTCCTTTGGGAATGATAACTCTGATCCATCATTAGGATTGATTCCAGGAAATTCATGAGAAATTAGAGTTAGAAAATATGTAAATCGCTATTTTGAGAGGTTTGAAAGGGGGGAGGGAATTTATACTTATTGGTCCTGTGGTCGGCACTTTCCATGTTCTTTTATCCAGTCTCCATAAGACTACCAGATAGGTAATGTCCTCATTTTACAGATGAGGCTAAAATCTGGAAGCAGAGTATAATAGTGGAACAAGTTTGGCTTTTTGTAGTGAGACCTAGATTTAAATCTGGTTCTAGAGCTGTTTGAGTGTAGGCAAGTTATTTTACTTTTCTTAGCTTCTGTCTCCTTTGTCAACTTTGTCAAGTGTTCAGTACCAACTTTGTAGGATTGCGATGGGAGAGAATATGCAACAACCCTGTATGTTGACTACATAGCACTTGAAAAATGGTATATAATGAGAAAGAATGATTTGACCAATATAACGGAGCTTCTGTGTTGGAACCCAAGGCTACAAACTCATCTGCCTTATTCCACAAAGCCTGTAATTTTAGTTCTTCCCTGACTGAAGTGAGGAGGCAGGTTGAAAAACTAAATTTTTGATTCAGTATGATTCACTCCATCACAGGTACTATTTTAGAATTTGTATACAAAGATAATAACAACATCTCTGTCCTTAACGGGCTCCAATCTATTCAGTATTGGAATTTAAGAAGGAACCAGGGTTGAGAGCCTGAAGATGTGTCTCATCATAAACCCCAGTGTATGCTCAATGTTGGATTGTGGAGATTAATTGGTGTGTGGGGTCTCAGAGGAGATATGAGAAAGGATAGGAGAGATTAGATATTGGGGTTCATTTTGGATATATTCCTCTGACTTAAGATGAGGATGATGAAGCTGGATTGGGAGGGGGATTACTGTTCATTGTCATTTTGGTAATCCACCTAGTGAAATAGGCCTTTTTGGTTGGAAAATCTGTAAGGGTTGTATTTAGAACACGTGTGGGGAATGGGAGGGAAAAAGGAGTGGGGGCCCATTTCAGGATGGAGGGTTTATGTTGTCATCGTGTACACTTGAGTTCAGCACCTTGGGAATTAGAGTAGAAAAAAGAAGTGTGGCTGGGTTTACCCAACTCTGAGATTTAACAATCCACGGTGCCCAGTCTAATACCTGGCCTGCATCTCTCAGTTGGTAAATTGGATGAGGGATAAATAGAGGAGACCAAGAGAGGTACTTCACGTTTGCCCTTGTTTTCAACCTGGTACGCAATGGACCCATATTTCAGATGAGACCAGTGAGGCCTTAACGTTAGGAAACAGTGAAGCACGGGAATGGGGGATCTGTTAAAGGCAGGACGGCCCTGAAAGCACTAGGAATGAACGGGGTCTGGAAGGGACCCACTGGAGGGGGGCTGCCCGGTACCCTCCTCACCCCAGCACTTGGGGTGCCTCTTAAGAGCAACCTTAGGTGGCCTCTGGTAAGGTGCAGTCCACACCCTAGTCCGGCCAGAGGCCAATCCCGCCGCTCCCAGCAGGCCGTGCGGCAGGTATCCGGCCCGCCCAATTCAGTCCTAGGCAGGTGCCCACTGTTAGTAATAAAGGACTAACATCCGGGCCTCTCCTAACCGACACCCACCACGGAACGGAGAGGAAGCCCCGGCTCCCGAGCAACCGCCGGCGTCGGGCGGCCAGGCCCCGCCCCCGTCCCCCGCCCGCACCCTCGCTGATTGGAGGGCTACGTGAGCGCTGGCGAGCGATTGGTACATGGTGTCACAAAGGGGCGGGGGCGCGGCGGCCGCGGAGTGTTGCTCGTCAGTACCTCCCGCGGCGTTGCTCGTGGGGCCGCGCCTCTCTGTAGGCCCGCGGGCAGGCGAGCGAGTGGACGAGACAGCCGGGGAGGGTGCCCGGGGCTGCGGGCCGCTGAGCCGGGCCGCGCTGCCGCCGCCGTCCTCCGCGGGCCGGAGAAGAGCGCCGGCCGCTCGGCGCGGGGCAGCCGGGCCCCGCCCCCTCCGCCGCCGCTGCCCTGAGACCGGCGCGGCCCGACGCCTTCCCCGAGGACGTCGCCTCCACTTGGCGTACCTCCGCTGGCGCAGCGCGGGTGCCCCGCCCCGCCCCGTCCGAGGGGTGCTGATCTGCCAGATTCTGACGCGGAGCCTGCGCACTGCACTCCAGATCAGGCCCGTGCGTGTGGGTAGCCGGAGTTTATCCCGGAGGAGCACGGGCTGCGCAGGTGACCCAGTGGGCTTCGAGTGTGCCCATTGAAGGCTCGAGTAGACAGACGTTGGCTTTGAGGCATTTCCCAGACCCGCTAGAAAACTGAGTCCAGGCTAAAGTTTAGGGTACATATGTATGAAGTGGTGGATAGAATTCTGTAGCTTGAGTTTAAAACAGGAATGTTTTCACATAATTAGTAGAAACAGTTCATTAAAAGGCAGTGTTTTTAATGGTTGCGTAACGTTCTGGATCTCTTCATATTGGGGGGAAAGTTTAAAAGATAACTGCCCTGTGTGGCTAATATTCTTTACAACAGGATAAAGTCGATTCCTAGTGATATTACTTATTTAGCGCCATTATTGCCTTACCCATCTTTAACTTCTCTCCCGTCTTTGGTTGTGTATTTTTAGAACTTTTTCAGAAGAAAGTAGTGTTTTTGGGTATTGATTTAGGAATGTTTTTTGATGCCATTACCCTTAATAGCTAAGTATGTTTTTTAAATTGGTAAAAATTCTGGAAGTATTTTTTTGCTCTACCTGCCTCTTTTTTTGCTCTTGCTTTTGTATAATTTAGCTGTTGATGTTCTTGCAACATTTGCCATCCTGTTTTTGAGTCTTCATTGCCCCTCGTTTTCCAACATCATAGGGTTCCATAATATGCTTAGTGGAGAATGACCACACACCACTTTCAGAAGCTGTCAGTGGGCCCCGGTGTTAATACTGACTAGGTCTTTGACCTGCTGGAACTTTCATTTGCTCCTCTGCCATCATCTAGTCCTCCAGTCTGGCTTAACCAGGTTTCACAGCCTCATTTTGTTCTCTCTTACTGTGTTTTCTACTGAGGAGAAGTGTAACTATTTTTTAGAGGCATACATTTCAGTTTTGAATTTGGTTACCAAGCTTGCTCCTTTCTGGATTTTGGAGATTACTCCATTGATTAGTTGCCAAACTTTTGGTGGGTGTTCCAGTGCCATTTAGTGCTGCACTCAGTTGCTATTTTTCTTTTGGCCCATGGTTGCTTTATCCATTCTCATTATGGTTGAAGGACTTCCAAATCTGTCTGTTACCTTCTCCCGTCTCCACTTGTTTATTATATTCGGGGTATTGTTGTGGCAGAGTACTGTGGTGAAGGGAATGCTCCTTGCATCTTCTGTCTCTAAATTCCTTGGGCAGGCACTGGTCACCCATGCCTTTTTTCAGCATTCCGGACCCATGACTTCCGTTGCTAGAGCTGCTACTATGTAGGTGGGAGTGCTGTTGGCTTTGGAGAAACGGACACTGATAATTCTTTAGTACATTCTTATTTGATGGAGCATGATAGGTGTGTTTTTAAGAATCCACATGTTACCCAAAATCATATTATAAAAGCAGTTGTTTCAATGAGGGGGAAAAAGAAGTTAGGGATTAGCTTCATAAAAATTCATTTTTCCTACAGGCATTTCAGTGTTTTAAAGATATAAAAAACAAAACCCGAGCAAGACAGCCATTTATTTGGCTTATATTTAGGAGTTGTGGCCTTTTACCACTATCACCGGTGGTATTATTAGCATAGTACTTTGTATTGTTATATTTATTTCTCATTGATTTGATAAATAGTATTATAGCACTCAAAGCAGCTGTGCTGCCAGCACCAGCTTTTCTTCTTGCAGTGCCATCTCTGTAGGACCATTAGCAGTCTTTACAGGGCAATTCAGGTTCCCTAATTAATTCTACTTCCAGTTGGTGTTATAAAAATTCACACTATAGCAGAAATCCATGTATGTGCATGTATGTTATGAGTTGGACAGACTTTGGTGGACTTACTTTGGAGTGAGTCATAGCATGATTCTCATGGAAAAGCAGTATTTGTACAAACAGACTTTTAGAGCATGACCAAATATTTTTTCATTTCTTAAGACAAGGGTAGTACCATATATGTTTCTCACAGGTTTGTTCCAAGGATCAATTGAAAGAGTGAATATTTATTTACTCTTTCATTGAACAAACCTTTAATGAGTACCAGTATACACAAAACACTGTGGTAGGTGACAGGGCAGAAAATCAGATGTGGTTTCCCTCTTAAGTAGCTTACAGTTTGTTTAGGAGAATAAGAAAGTCACGTAAAAGTGAAATTGATTGTAATGTAATTGTAATATATGGTGGAGGTCAGGGGACAAAGGAGAGTCACCATAAAAGGCTTTGTGGAGTGGTTGCTATTTGAGCTGAGTCTTGAAAGACGATTAGGTTGCTTGTTAGGTAGCCAAGTGTGGGGATGGCAGTGGGTAGAGTCAAGCAGGAGAAATGAGATAGAAGCTGATGTATTCTGAAGCTGCAGGTGCAAACGATTAGAAGACAGATGTACCAGAGGTGTTGCAGGGTGGGATGATGTATGTGTATGAATAAAATGAGGCTGGAAGGTGAGATGCATGACCTCAGGGCCTTTCTCAGGAGTCTGAATTTTATTCTGTAGGGAGTGAATTTAATTCTGTGATTTTATTCTATAGGCATTCTCTTCTGTGGAAGCCATCATAGGGCCTGGAGCTAAGAAATAACATGCTCAGTTCTACCTTTTAAAAAGATAGCTATGTTACCATACCATATGTCATTAGGCAGATGCAAACTAATACACTGAGTTACCACTACATACCTACTAAAATGGCCAAAATCCAGAACATGGACAAAATCAAATGCTGACAAGGATGTGGAGCAATAAGAACTCTTATTCATTGCTGGTGTGAACGCAAAATGGTATAGCCACTTAGGAGACACTTTGGCAGTTTGTAATAAAACTAAACACATTGTAAGATCTAGCAGTCACACTCATTAGCATTTCCCCAAGTGTGTTAAAAACATGTCCACACAAAAACCTGCACACAGATGTTTATAGCAGTTATATTCATAATTGCCCAAACTTGGAAGCAAGCAAGATATGTCCTTCAGTAGGTGAATGGATAAACTGTGGAACATTTATACAATAGAATATTATTCAATGTCATAAAGAAATGAGCTATCAATCCTTGAAAAGACATGGAGGGAACTTAAATGCATATTACTAAATGAAGGAAGCCAATCTGAAAGGGCTGCATACTATATGATTGCAACTCTATGATATTCTGGAAAAGGCAGAACTATGGGGATGGTAAAAATATCAGTGATTCCCAGGGATTTGGGAGGGAAGGGTGGGTGAATTGGTGAACTACAAAGGATTTTTAGGGCAGGGAAAGTATTCTGTGTGATAGTGTAATGGTGGTCACGTTTATGAAAACCAGTAAAATATACAACACCAAGATTAAACTATAATGTAAATTATGGGTGTTGCATGATAATGAGGTATCAGTGCAGTTTCTTCAGTTGTAACAAATACGCTGCTCTGGTGTAGGATGTTGATGGGGAGGTTGTACATGTGTGGGGGCAGGGAGTATATGGGAACTCTGTAAATTTTGTTCCCAGTGTATTCTGTGAGACCCATATTACCTTGATACCAAAACCAGACAAAGATATATAAATAAAACTAGATCAGTATCTCCTATGGATATAGATACAAAAATCCTCGAAAAATACTAAGCAAATCTAGCAACATATATAAGGATTATAAACCATATACAAATGATATTTATCTCAGGAATGCAAGGTTGGTTCAACATATCAGAATCTGTTTTTTTTTTTTAAGATTATTTAGAGAGCAAGCACACGGGGGTGGGGAGGGGTAGAGGGAGAGGAGAGAGAGAATCTCAAGCAGACTCCCTGCTGAGTGGGGAGCCCAACCTGACATCAAGACCTAAGCGGAAATAAAGAGTTGGATATTTAACTGACTGAGCCACCCAGGCGCCCCCCATCAGTGTTCTTTTAAACACCATATTAATAGAATAAGAGACAAAAAACACACGATCATCCCAATAGACACTAGACAGAAAAGCATCTGACAAAATCCAGTACCCTTCATGATTTGAAAAAAAAAAAAAAGACAAAGTAGGAGTAGAAGGGAATGCCCTCAATGCAATATAGATTTATGTATGAAAACCCCACAGCCAAAATCAGTACCTTAGGGTGAAAGACTGAATGCTTTTCCTCTACAGTCAGGAATAAGACAAGAAGGTCTGCTCCCACCACCACTACTCAACCTTGTATTGCAGATTTAGGCAGGGTAATTAGGTAAGAGAAGGAAATAAAGAGCATCTTATTGGAATGTTGAAGATTGGATATGAAGAAGTGAAAATCTCCATTTGCAGATGACATGATCTTTGATGAAGAAAATCCTAAGGAATCCACTGAAAAACTATTAGAACTAATAGATGAATTCTGCAGGGTTGCAGTGTACAAGATCAATATATTAAGATCAATTGTATTTCTCTACACTAGCAATGACCAAATTGAATAGGACACAATAATTTCATTTATAGTAGCATCAAAAAGAATATAATTCTTAGGAATACTTTTTTTTAAAGCAAAACTTGTACTCTGAAAACTATAAAACATTGTTGAAAGCAATTTAAGAAGTTTTAAATAAACTGAAGGACATTGCATGTTCATGGATTATAAAACAATATTGTCAAGATGGTAATATTCTCCAAATTAATCTGCATACTCAACACAATTTTTATTCAAAAGCCCAACTGGTGTTTTTGCAAAATAGACAATCTGATCCTAAAACTCGTACGGAAATTCAAAGCACTCAGAATAAGCAAGAATCATGAAAGGGAAGAACAAATTAGAGAACTCACACTTTCTATTTCAAAACTTATTGCAAAGGTAAAAAGACAATGTGGTACTGTTATAAGGATAGATATGTAGATCAGTGTAATAGAATTGAGGGACTGGAGGGCACCTGGGTGGCTCAGTTGGTTAAGCGACTGCCTTCGGCTCAGGTCATGATCCTGGGGTCCCGGGATCAAGTCCCGCATCGGGCTCCCTGCTCCACAGGGAGTCTGCTTCTCCCTCTGACCCTCCCCCCTTTCATGTGCTCTCTCTCTCTCTCTCAAATAAATAAATAAAATCTTAAAAAAAAAAAAAAGAATTGAGGGACTGGAATTAAACCCTCATATTCATGGTCAATTGGTTTTTGACAAGGGTGCCAAGACAATTCAATGGGAATAGAATAGTTTTTCCAACAAATGCTGCTTGGACAATTGGTTTTTACTTGCAAAAGTATAAAGCTGGACCCTTCTTTCACACCATCCACAAACATAAATTCAAAATGGATAGACCTACATATAAGGCTAAAACTATACAATTCTTAGAAAAATATATGCAAGTAATTTCTCTAACACCATTCACAAAGA
>NC_138374.1:35615363-35631194 GCF_054177405.1 Leptonychotes weddellii | reverse complement strand
TATGGTGAGTGCTGTGAATTGTGCAAGACTGTTGAATCACAGACCTGTACCTCTGAAACAAATAATACATTATATATTAAAAAAACCAAAACAAAACGAAGAAGATAGTAGGAAGGGAAAAATGAAGGGGGGGCACATCAGAGGGGGAGACGAACCATGAGAGACTATGGACTCTGAGAAACAAACTGAGGGTTCTAGAGGGGAGGGGGGTGGGGGATGGGTTAGCCTGGTGATGGGTATTAAAGAGGGCACGTATTGAATGGAGCACTGGGTGTTATACGCAAACAATGAATCACGGAACACTACATCAAAAACTAATGATGTAATGTATGGTGATTAACATAATAAAATAAAATAAAGACAGCATTGCCAGATTTAGCAAATAAAAACTTGGCAACCCTATTTAAGGGTGGCCCTTTGCCTTTAAACCTCAACTCATTCCTTGTACAACTAAATCCAGAAAAATTAATTCCTATAAAACAAACATGTCTTCCTCAAAAAATAGATTACATATATAAAAATTTTCTATTTAGTGTTCTAAAATGTCTTACAGATTAAATTACTTTATTATAAAGATAATAGTCATTTGTGAAAAGTAGACAACACAGAAACATAGAAAAGAAAATAAAAACTACATATAATCCTAAACCCAGATGAATCTATACTTAACATTTTGGGTATATTTCCTTTAAAAATTTTTTTTAATAGGAATGGGAACAAATTTTGTGAGTTGTACTATAAACTGCCTTTTTCACTTAATATAATATGTACATTTTTCACATCAGTAAATAAAATATACATTGTGTTTAATGACTGGATGGCACTCCAATATGTTTCTGTCATAACTTATTTACCCAGTCCCCTAATAAGAGATATATTCACCTATCCAATTTTTCACTATTATAAATGAACCTGTGATAACTGATATATGAGTGCGAGTTTATATTGCAAATACGTGTGTATTTTTTTTAAGTAGGCTCTATGCCCAGTGCAGGGCTTGAACTCACAACCCTGAGATCAAGACCTGAGATCAAGAGTTGGACACTCCACCTACTGAGCCACCCAGGTGCCCGTGTGTGTGTGTGTGAGTGTGTGTGTGTGTGTGTGTGTATTAATCTGCTTAGGCTGCCCTAACAAAATACCACAGACTGGGAGGCTTAAACAACAGAATTTTACTTCTCACAGCTATGGAAGCTGGGAAGTACAAGATCAAGTTTCTGGCAAAATAGGTTTCATTCTAAGGCCTTTTCTTTTGGCTTCCTATGTGCTTCTTTGTGAGTGTGCACAGAGATAAAGAGAGCTCTCTGGTGTCTCTTCTTATAAGGGCACTAATCCCATCACAGGGTACCCTCATGACCTCATCTAACCCTAATAATGAGTTAAACATATTTCTTCAGGCATTTTTTTAAAGAATCTGCATGCAGATATGATGTGTCAGACAGCATATTCATATCTGCATTTAGGAAATGAACCAGAATCAAGAGAACTTATGGATAATTAAAAGACAATGGTGAACCCTAGCTCCCATCTCCCAGTATTTCCTCCCAAAACAATATAGAACAACATGTAAGGTAATGAATCTACACAGAAACCATTCCCTTCACCCTCCTATCTTGAAGACAGAAAATGTCCAAACTTCAGAGTAAATGGGAACAAAAGGGGGCAATCACACAATCCTAATGAGCAAAGTGTCATGCTCCTACCTCTCAGGGTTGACAGAAAAATTCCAGAGAAGACAGAGATGGAAACCAGTGACAGTATATAAGCCAAATATAAAACCATCAAGAGGAAGAAGAAACCATTCTAAAACTGAAAAGTCTACAAAAAGAACTTGGCATATCAGAGCACTGGGTACAAGGAAGGGACTTTGAAGGAAACTATTTGAAGGATCTTCTGTGAGAGGCAGAAAAAAAACAAAAGAGGAAGACTGTCTTTTAGTAATTCAGTGATCAGGGACCAATGGGGGGTGGAGAGCAAGTGATGAAAACTGAACAGTCTTGCAAGATAAAAGAGAACCACAAAACTGGAAGGCTCATAACTCCCTCCAACTTGCATCACCTTAGAACAAAGATAAAACATCTACTAAAATATCTGCACACTGCTGTACTGACAGAAAAGAGCACCATTAAACAGTATCTATGAAACACTCCATACCACAAAAGCCAAGAAGAGAAAAATTAACAAATCCATACAGAGTTAATGATAATAATAATTAAAAATTATATAAAGAATTAAACATTTTGGGGCACCTGGGTGGCTCAGTCGTTAAGCGTCTGCCTTCGGCTCAGGTCATGATCCCAGGGTCCTGGGATCGAGTCCCGCATCAGGCTCCTTGCTTAGCGGGGAGCCTGCTTCTCCCTCTGCCTTCCACTCCCCCTGCTTGTGCTCTCTCTCTCTGACAAATAAATAAAATCTTTAAAAAAAAAACAACAAGTAATATTGTATAGGGAAACAGTGCCTGAAATATATTAAACATTGTGTAACTGCTTGTTGAAAAAAAAAAAAAGTAGATTGGAACAGAAAAAGAAGGTTGTATTTAGATAGAACAATTCAACACTATAAAGATGTCAGCTCTACCTAAATTAACTTATAAATTTAATGCAATCACTCTAAACTACCAATCTCTTTAAGAGTAAGACAAGGCAACACTAAAGCTAGAGGAAAAACAAACATGCAGTAGCCAGAAAAAAAATACCAAAAATGAAAATCAATGAGTACTAGCTCTACCCAACATGAAAAGATACTATAAAGCCTCTATAATTAAAAGTGTGATACTGACAGAAACAGACCCAACTACAGATGATAAAGGTGATATCTCAAATCACTGAGCCAAAAATAGACTTTTAAAATAAATGCTGCTGGAATAACTGTGTACTCATTTGGGAAAAGAAAATTAAGATTCATACCTAATGCTATATATAAGAATAAACAACAACAAAAAGAAACTCCAAATGAACCAAAGATCTAAGTGTAAAAAATGAAACTATATAAATACAAAAAGAAAACATGGATGAATTGCTCTTTAACTGTGGTGCAAAGAAAGGTTTATCCTAATTATGACTCAAAATGCAGAGACAATAAAAGATTGATAAATTTGCTTAAACTTTTTTTTTTTCCACATGCAAAAAAATTTTTAATTGCCTCAGAAAGAAAACACTATAAAAAAAGTTAGAGGTGCCCAGTGGCTCAGTCAGCTAAGCATCCAACTCTTGGTTTCAGCTCAGGTCATGATCTCATGGGTCGTAAGACTGAGCCCTATGTCTGACTCTGCCCTCAGTGGGGAGTCTGCTTGAAGATTCTCACTCTATGCCCCTCCCACCCCACTCACGCTCTCTCTTTCTCTCTCAAATAAATAAATAAATCCTTCTAAAAAGTCAAAAAACACTGAGAAATTAGGAGAAAATATGTGTAACATATACCAGAGACATAAAACTAATATCCCTAATATATAATGAACTTTTAAAAATTGTGGGACAGGGATCAAAACCCAATAGAAAAAATAGGCAAAAGACATGAACAAGTAATTTACCATAAAAGATGTAAAAACAGCCCTTAAACACATAAAATGTTCCAAGTCACTCATAATTAGAGAAGAACAAATTAAAAGAACACATTTAATTGGCAAAAATTTTAAAGTATGACCACATTTTCTGTTGACAAGGCTTGGGTAAACAGGCATTTTTATATGTTGCTGTGGGAATACAAACTGGTACAACCATTCTGGAAAGGAATTTGACAATACCTAACAAAACTATATATTCATTTACTAAAAAGTGACCTAGCAATCACAATTTCAGTAATCTACCCTGAAGATATACTTACAACATACAAAAATATATATGCACAAGGTTATCCATTGTAGAGCCACTGGAAACAACCTAGATGCCATACAGAGAAAAGTGGTTGAATAAACTATCATATATTCACACAATGGAGCACTTTACAGGTGTAAATAAAAAAATACTATAAAGAAAAGTGAATGAGAAACACCTTATGAACTGATTTGGAGTGATATCCAGCATATATTATTAAGTATAAAAAGCAAAATACAAAAGACTGTCTAGAGTATGTTACCATTCATGTTAGAAAGAAGAAAATATATGAAAATACACGTTTTAAAATAAAAACATAGAGGATAAATCAGAAACTAATAAGACTGGTTATCCAGCGGATGGGTGGGATAGGGTGGAAAGAATATGCAAAAGGAAACAAGTAGTCAGGATGGAGGGCAGCAACACTTCTAAAATTTTTGTATAGCTCTGACTCTTAGAACCATGTTGATGATTCACATCAATTCACCCCCCTCCCAAATTCATAATTAAAATCATTCAGGATGTGCAAAAAGATCAAAATAAAACATAAAGAATAATAAATGAATATAACTATTACAAATGAAGGTGTGGGAAGGAAAAAACTAACCTCAGTAACTTTAGAAAACAGTATTTTGATTGTATATTGTAGGCTAAGGACAAAAAAGAACTGCATACAAATTTACACTCTAGTTAGTAAGTTTGTTTCTCACAGAAATGTGGGTTAGTGATTCTAAACTAATCTGTATAAATAGCAAGTTTTAACAAATAAGTAGATACATCATGAATAATATAAACCAAGTTTCTTACTGTGACAGAAAGAAATTACAAATGGAAAAGGAATCAGCTAGAATAAACCCTGTGGTGATAAACTGGAGATGTCTGTATGAATTCACAGTTTTTAACATGTAAGTTTGGATAGACACAGAAGTGTGTGTATATATGTGTAGTAAATATACATATTTTTCTATCTGTCTATTATGACAGCCTAAAAGCAGTGACATGCCAATAGTAATGAGCACACTTAGTGCTTGAATCTTGGTTTCTAAATACCATTCATATGAAAGTAACCGTGGAGAAATGGCTAATGTCAAGGATTGAGGCAGGGAAAATATGAGATGAACCTGGAATATCTCGTGGTGCCAGGCAAGGCAAGGATATGCCTAAAAAATGACGGCGACATTTCAAAAGGGCATTAAAAACTAATTTGGAGATACTCCCAACAGTCAAATTTGGAACAATTTCAGCAACAAGATTAACAACAGTAATAGGTTATAACCCCTAGAATAAAATAAATATCCATGAGTCCATGCTGATATAGCTAAATAATTGGATAAACAGGTAACATTTCCTTATGGTAGAATGCCAATAAATGCAGATGGAATAAGGGAAACAGAAAAATCATCATTAGGTAAATCCTACAGTAACAAGTCAGACTTAGGGTTTCTGGTCCAGCATGTTCATAAATATCTATGCACCTAAACATATAAAACAAATATTAACAGACCAAAAGGGAGAAACAGACAGCAATACAATAATAGTAGGGTACTTCAATATCCCACTTTCACCAGTAGATCACCCAGACAGAAAATCTATAGGGAAACATTGGGTTTAAATGACCTGTTACACCAGCTGTTGTTTTTTTTTTAAATTCAATTAGCCGAAGTATAGTACATCATTAGTTTTTGATATAATGTTCAATGATTCATTAGTTGATTTTAACAAACATTTACAGAACACCACATCCAAAAATAGCAGGATACACACTCTTCTCAAGCACAAATAAACATACTCCAGGATAGATCATATGTCAGGTCACAAAATAAGTCTTAATAAACTTAAGAAGACTGAAATCATATCAAGTCTCTTTTCCAACTATAATGTTATAAAACAAGGAATCAATTACAAGAAAACTACAAAATTCACAAATATGTGAAAATTAAACAACATGCTACTGAATAAATAATGGGTCAAAGAACAAATCAAGAAAGGAAATAAAAAATACCTGAAGACAAATTAAAATGGAAATACAACATACCGAAACTTAGGAGATGCAGCAAAAGTAGTTCTAAGAGAGGCATTCATAACAATAAACAATTCAATTAAGACAAAAGAAAGATTTCAAACAACCTAACTTTACACCTCAAGGAACAAGAAAAAAAAAAAAAAGGAAAGAACAAACAAAACCTAAAGTTAGTAGAAGGAACAAAATAACAAAGATCCAGAGCAGAAATAAATGAAATAAAGATTAAAAAGGAATAGAAAAGATCAAAGAAACCAAGAGCTAATTTCCTTGAAAAGATAAAACATACAAATCTTTAGCCAGACTCACCAAGAAGAGAGGGGACTCAAATAAATAAAATCAGAAATCAAAAAGGAGAAGTTGCCATTGATAAGACAGAAATACAAAAGATTAGAGACTATTATGAACAATTACAAGCCAACAAATTGGACAACCTAGAAATAATAGATAAATCTCTAGACACACACAACCTACCAAGACTGAATCATGAAGAAAGAAAAACTCGAACAGACCAGTTCTAGTAAGGAGAATAAATGAGCAATCAAAAATCTACCAACAAACAAAAGCCCAGGATCAGATGGCTTCACTTGTGAATTCTACGAAACATTTAAAGAAGAGTGAATACTAATCCTTCTCAAACTCTTCCAAAATAGAAGAGGGAAAATTTCCAAAACTCATTTTACAAGTTTACCATTACTCTAACACCAAAACCAGACAAGGATACTATAAGAAAAGAAAATTACAGGACAATATTCCTGATAAACAGAGATGCAAAAATCCTCATAAAATATTAGCAAACCACATTCAACAATATATTGAAAGGATCATACACCATGATTTATTCCAGAAATGCAGGGATGGTTCAACACTCATAAATCAATGTGAACACCCCATTAAGAAATGAAGGATAAAAACATGATCATTTCAATAGATGCAGAGAACGCACTTAACAAAATTCAACACCCATTCATCGTACAAATTGTCCACAAACTGGATGTAGAGAAAATGTACCTCAACATAATAAAGGCCATATATGACAAGCTCACAATGACCACCATACCAAATGGTGAAAAATGGAAGGATTTTCCTCTAAGGTCAGTAACAAGACAAAGATGCCCACTCTTGCCACTTTATTCAACATAGTACTGAAAGTCCTAGTGAAAGTAATTAGGGAAGAAAAAGCAAAGGTATCCAATTCGGAATGAAACAAGTATAACTGTCCCTATTTGCAGATGACATATTATATATTAAAAAACTCTAAAGATTCCACCAAAAAAACCTGTTAGAACTAATAAATTCAGTAAAGTTGCAGGATACAAAATCAATAGACAAATAACAGTTATGTTTCCATACACTAATAATGAACTATCAGAAAGAGAAATTTTAAAAACCCAATTTACAGGGGCACCTGGGTGGCTCAGTCGGTTAAGTGTCTGCCTCCGGCTCAGGTCATGATCTCAGAGTCCTGGGATTGAGCCCTCCATCAGGCTCTCTGCTCTGCAGGGAGTCTGCTTCTCCCTCTCACTCTTCCTCTGTGCTCTCTCTCTCTCTCAAATAAATAAAATCTTTTAAAAAATTTAAAAAAATAAAAACCCAATTTACAATTGCATCAAAAGAATGAAATATCTAAGGTTGCCTGGGTGGCTCAGTCGATTAAGCATCTGCCTTTGGCTCATGTCATGGTCCCAGGGTCCTGGGATTGAGCCCCGCATTGGGCTCCCTGCTCTGCAAGGAGCCTGCTTCTCTCTCTCCCTCTGCCTGCAGCTCCCCCTGCTTGTGCACACACACTCTCTGTCAAATAAACAAATAAAATCTTAAAAAAAAAAATGAATGAAATATCTAAAAATAAATTTAACCTTGAAGGTTATAAAGACTGTATACTGGAGTCCCTGGCTGGCTCAGTCAGTAGAGCATGTGATCTCAGGGTTGTGAGTTTGAATCCCACATTGGGTATAGAAATTACTTAAGAATAAAATCTTAAAAAAAAAAAAAAGACCTGTACACTGAAAATGATAGGACACTGATGAAATAAAATGGAAAAGAAACAAATAAATGGAAAGATATTCTGCACACATGGATTTGAAAAATTGTTAAAAAGTCCACTGGGTGTTATATGCAACTAATGAATCATTAAACACTACAACAAAAACTTCTGAAGGACTATATGCTGGCTAACATTAAAAAAAAAGTTCATACTACCCAAGGCAATCTATAGACTTAATGCAATCTCTATCAAATTCCAATGGCATTTTTTTCCACAGAAGTAGAATAATCCTAATTTTTTTTTACAGATTTTATTTATTTATTTGAGAGAGATAGTGCATGAGCAGGGGGAGGGACAGAGGGAGAGGAAAAGGGACAAGCAGACTCCCTGCTGAGCACGCACAGAGCCCAACAGAGGGCCCGATCCCAGGACCTCGAGATCATGACCTGAGCCAAAGTCAGATGCTTAACTACCTGAGCCACCCAGGGACCCCAACAATCCTAAAATTTGTATGAAACCACAATAGACCAGGAATAGCCAAAGCAAATCTTGAGAAAGAAGAACAAAGCTGGAAGCATCAAGTTTCCTGATATCAAATTATATTACAAAGCTATAATATTCAAAACAGTATGGAACTAGCATAAAAACAGACACATAAAACAAGAGAATAAAATAACTCACACATATATGGTCAATTAATTTGTGAGAAAGAGCCAAGAATATACAATGGAGAAAAGAGTCTCTTCAATAAATGGTGCTGGGAACACTAGATAGCCATATGCCAAAAAATGATAAAATATGCATGTCATAAATAAACATCAACTCAAAATGGATTAAAGACTTGAATTTAAGACCTGAAACCATAAAACTCTTGGAAGAAAACATAGTGGGTAAGATCCTTGACATCTGTCTTGGTGATGATTTTTTGGATTTGACACCAAAAGCAGAGGCAACAAAAGCAAAAATAAAAAAATGGGACCACATCAAACTAAAAAGCTTCTAGGGCGCCTGGGTGGCTCAGTCATTTAGCGTCTGCCTTCGGCTCAGGTCCTGATCCCAGGGTCCTGGGATCAAGCCCCGCATCGGGCTCCCTGCTCGGCGGGAGGCCTGCTTCTCCCTCTCCCGCTCCCCCTGCTTGTGTTCCCTCTCTCACTGTGTCTCTTTCTGTCAAATAAATAAATAAATAAATCTTAAAAAAAAAAAAACTAAAAAGCTTCTGTACAGCAAAGGAAACCATCAACAAAATGAAAAGGCAACCTACAGAATGGGAGAAAACAATTGCAAATCATATACAAGGGATTAATATCCAAATATATGTAAAAAAAACTCATAAAACTCAATAGCAAAAAAACAATCTAAAAATGGACAGAGGATCTAAATAGACATTTTTCCAAAGAAGACATTTAGATAGCCAACCAAGTACAAGAACAGGTGTCTGACATCACTAATCAGAGGAATGGAAATCAAAACCATAGTGAGATATCACCTCACATCTATTAGAATGGCTAGTATCAAAAAGACAAGAAGTAAATGTTGGCAAAGCTATGGAGAAAAGGAAACCCTTGTGCACTGTTGGTGGGAATGTAAATTGGTGCAGCCACTATGGAAAAAAGTGTGAAAGTTCCTCAAAAAAATAAAACTAGAAAGAACCACCATATGATGCAGCAATTTCACTTCTGGGTATTTATCAAAAGAAAATGAAACTACTATCTCAAAAAGGTATCTGCACCTTCATGTTCACTGAAGCATTAGTTACAGTAGCCAAGACATGGGAACATGGATGGATAAATGCATAAAGAAAATGTGATATGTATTATAAAATACATACTATTCGGCCATAAAAAAGGAATTCCTACTATTGGTGACAAGACTGATTAACCTCAAGAGGATTATACTAAGTGAAAAAAAGCCAGAGAAAGACAAATACTTATGATACCACTTATTTGTGGAATTTTTTTAAAAAACCAAACTTACAGAAAACAGATTGTTATTTTCCAGAGATGGGGGTTGAAGGGTATGCAAAATGGGTGAAATTGGTCAAAAGTACAAATTTCCACTTAGATTAAGCCTAGTGTGCTTATATAATGTACAGTATGGTGGCTACAGTTAACAATACTGTATTGTACATTTGAAAGCTGCTCAGAGAATACCTTTTTTTTAAAAGACAGAATATCTTAAACGCTCTTATCAAAAGAAAAAATATTGTAACTATGTATGGTGATGTATATTAAGTAAATTTACTGTGGTATTCATCTTGCAATATATACATATATTAAATTTTAAATTACTGTTACATATCTAAAACTAATACAATGTAATATGTCAATTAAATCTCAATTAAAAATAATTTTTTAAAATGACAGCAAAAGCACAAGCAACAAAAGAAGAAAACCTAAGTTGGACTGCATGAAATTAAAAACTTTTGAGCATTAAAGGCATTAAGGGGGGCACGTGATGTGATGAGCACTGGGTGGTATACGCAATTAATGAATCACTGAACACCACATCAAAAACTAATGATGTACTAAATGTTGGCTAATTGAATTTAAATTAAAAGAAAAGAAAGCCTGTAAAAAAAAATAAAAAAATAAAGGACACATCAAGAAAAGTGAGAAGAAAATCCACAAAAGCAAATATTTTCTTCCATTCTGTGGTTTGTCTTTCCATAGATCTGATGAAGGTCTAGCATCTAAAATATATAACCAACTATTATAACAATACAATAAAAAGACACATAATTCAATTTAAAGACAGGCAAAGGATTTGGATAAACACTTCTCCAAAGACAATGGGCAATAAACACAAAAAGATGCCTACTTAACATCTTTAGTAAATAGAGAAGTGCAAACCAAAACCAAAATGAGATATCAACTTCATACTCACTAGGATAGTTATAATAAAAAAACTGGAAAATACCAGGCACTGGTGAGGATGTGGAAAGACAAGAATTCTCACCCATTGCTGGTAACAACGTAAAATGGTGCAGCCACTATGAAAAAGCTTAGCAGTTCCTCAAATTGTTAAATACACAGTTATCATGTGATCCAGTAACTCTGCTCTTAGGCTTATTCCCAAGTGAACCAAAAACATATGTTCACACATAGATTTGTACATAACTATTCATTACAGCATTATTCATAATAGCCAAAAATTAGAAACCAATTAAATATCTGCCAACTGATAAATGGTTAAATAAATATAGTGTATGCATATGATGACATATTAGTGAGACATAAAAAGGAATAAAATACAACTTGGATGCACCCTGAAAACATGCTAAGTGAAAGAAGCCACACACGGTGTGATTCTGTTTATAGAAATGTCCTCAATGGGCAAATCCATAGAGACAGAAAGATTAAGAGATGCCAGGGTGGGGAGGGTATAGAGGTAAACTGCGAGGTACATTACTTTTGGGAGTGATAGAAATTTTCTGGAATTAGGTAGTGGTGATTAATGCACAATATTGTGAATGTTAAAACACACTGCATTGTACACATTAAAATGGTGAATTGTATGTTTCATGAGTTTTATCTCAACTTTTAAACGTAAAAAAAGTGAAATACAAACAGACATACAAAAGCAGAAAAATTCATTACTAGCAGACAACAAATGTTAAAAAGTCCTTAAGGAAAAATACTACATTAAAATTTGGATCTATGTAAAGGAATAGCAAGCATCATAAACCGTAACTAAGTATTTTTGCTTATCGTTTAAACACTTTTTTAAAATAATTGACTGTTCAAGTGTAATTACCAGTGTACTGTGGGGTTTATAATTTTTACAAAAGATGCATGACAACAATAGCATAAAGGCCAGGATGAGAGAAGTGGAAGTATAATATTGTAAGGTTTATATAAGACATGTAAAATGGCATAACATCACTTAAAGATAGAGAATGATAAGATGTATATTACAGACCACCAAAGCGACACCTAAAATATCAAGACAAAGTGTTATAGCTGATATGCCAACAAAGGGGAATAAAGTGAAATTATTACAAATACTCAATCCAAAACAAAGATGGAAAAAAGGAACAAAGAACAGATAGGACAATAGAAGCCAATAAGATGACAAAGTAAGACCTAATAAGCACATCTATAGTCATTTTAAATGACCTCAAAACTGCATTTTTTTAAAGATTTTTTTAAATTTATTTATTTGAGAGAGAGAGAGAACAAGCAGGGAGGAGGGGCAGAGGGAGAGAGAGAGAGAGAAGCAGACTCTCCGCTGAGTAGGGAGCCCGATGTGAGGCTCGATCCCAGAACCCTGAGATCATGACCTGAGCCGAAGGCAGACGCTTAACCGACTGAGCCACCCAGGTGCCCCTAAAAACTGCATTTTAAAGGCAGAGGTAGATTGGATTAATCAATAAAAAAAAAAAAAGATGCAATTACATGCTGCCTGTAAGGAATAGCCACCTTGAATATACAGACACAAATAGATTAAAAGTAAAAGGATGGAAAAAGATATTTTATGCTGACCACAAGTCAAAAGAAATCTGGGGTAGATTTCAGGGCAAAAACAATTACCAAGAATAAAGGAAGTAAGTCATTTCATAATGATGAAGGGATCAATGAAATCAAAGGACATAAAATTAAAGTGTATGCACCTAATAACAGTTTCAAAATACATAATGCAAAAGCTGACAGAATTGGAAGGAGAAAAAGATAAATCCACAATTATAGTTGGAGGTTTATATACCTCTCTCCCAAATGACTGCTAGAACACGTAGACAGACAATTAGTAAGAATACAGTAAAACAGAACACTATCACCAAAATTGAACTGATTGACATTTATAGAAGACTCCACCAATCAACAGAATATCCATTTTTCTCAAGTGCACAATAACATTTACCAAGACAGACCATACTGTGGACCATAAAACAAGTTTCTACAAATTTAAAAGAATTCATGTTTTGCAGTGGAATTAATTTTTAAGTCAATAACAAAGATTTCTAAAAATTCTCCAAATTTTTAGAAACTAAACAACCTATTTCTAAATAACCCATGGATCAAAAAAGACATCAAAAGAAAATTAGAAAATAATTTGAACTGAATGAAAATACAATATATCAAAATGTGTGGGAGGACAATAAGGTACTACTTAGGAGGCAAGTTAAGACACTAAATTCCAATATTTCTTTTTTTTTAAGATTTTATTTATTTACTTTAAAGAAAGAGAAAGGGTGCACACGTGAGCAGGGGGAGGGGCAGAGGGAGAGGGAAAGAAAGAATCCCAAGCAGACTCCACCCTGAGTGCAGAGCCCCCAGTGCTGGGCTGGATCCCACGACCCAGAGATCATGATCTTAGCTGAAACCAAGAGTTGGCTGCTCAACCAACTGAGCCACCCAGTAGTCCCATAAATACCAGTATTTCATAAGAAGAAATGTTTCATATCAATGACCTTGGTCCCTTAATTAGAAAGAGAGCAAATTAAACCTAAAGTAAGCATAAACACAATTAATAAAAATAAAAACAGAAATAGATGAAATAGGAAACAGAAAAAGAAAAAAAAAATCAATGCAAGTAAAATCTGATTTTTTTTTTAAAGTAGGCTCTATTTTTTTTAAGTAGGCCCCCAATGTGGAGCCTGAACTCAGGACCCTAAGACCAAGAGCCGCATGTTCCACTGACTGAGCCAGCCAGGTGCCTCTAATATCTGACTCTTTAAGAAGTTCATTAAAATTTATAAAAACTGATTTTTAGGGGCACCTGCCTGGCTTAGTCAGTTAGGCGGCTGACTCTCGATTTTGGCTCAGGTCATGGTATTGGGGCCCTAGGATCAAGCCCCAAGTCAGGATCCACACTCAGTGGGGAGTCTGCTTAAGTATTCTCTCTCTCTCTCTCTCCCCCTCTTCCCCTCCCCCAATCACACTTTCTTTCTCTCTCTAAATAAATATTTTTTTAAAAACCTGATTTTTAGAAAAAGAATATACAAATTACCAGTATTAGGAATGAGAATGGTGACATCACTACAGACTTTACAAATACTGAAAGGATAATAAGGGAATATTATAAACTCTATGCCAATAAAATTCAACCCAAGCTACCCAAGCTCACTCAAAAAGAAAAAGAACTTGAATAACCCTTTATTTTTTTTTTTATTTTTTAAAGATTTTATTTATTTGACAGAGAGAGACATAGTGAGAGAGAGAGCACAAGCAGGGGGAGTGGGAGAGGGAGAAGCAGGCTTCCCGCTGAGCAGGGAGCCCGATGCGGGGCTCGATCGCAGGACCCCAGGATCATGACTTGAGCCGAAGGCAGACGCTTAACGACTGAGCCACCCAGGCGCCCCAAATAACCCTTTATTTATTAAAGAGATGGCCTCAAAAAAAAAATTGAGGTATGGTGCCTGGCTAGCTCAGTTGGTAGAGCATGAGACTCGCAGGGTTTATGTTCCAGCCCCACATTACATGTAGAAATTACTTTAAAAAAATAAAATCTTAAAAAGAAAAAAAAAGGGCATCTGGGTGGCTCAGTAGGTTAAGCAGCTGACCCTTGATTTCCACGCAGGTCATGCTCTCAGAGTCGTGGGATTGAGCCCTGAGTCAGGCTCCACGCTCAGCGGGGAGTCTGCTTGAGGATTCTCTCTCTCCCTCTCTGTCTGCCCCTCCCCCGGCTCGCGTGCGCTCTCTCCCCCTCCCTCTCACTCTTGCTCTAAAATAAATAAATAAATCTTTTTTAAAAAGAGACCGATGGCCTCACAGGTGAGCATACAATACCAATTTTACTTTCTTCCAAAACATTGCAGGGGAATGAATAGTCCCACTTCATCGCATGAGGACAGTATTACCCTGATCCCAAAACCAGAAAACCAGACAGAGACATTAGGAGATAAAACAAATATCCTTCATGAACACAGATACAAATATCCTACACGAAGTTTTAGCAAACAGAATTGAACAATACATTACTGTTATACATTATTATACAAAGATAACACAACATGATCAAAAAGGTTAATTCCAGGAATGCTGATTTAATATTAAAAAAAAAATCAATCAATAAGGGGTGCCTGGGTGGCTCAGTCTGTTAAGTGTCAGACTCTTGGTTTCAGCTCAGGTCATAATCTCAGGGTCGTGAGACTGAGTCCCATGTTGGGCTCCAGACTCAGCATGGAGTCTGCTTGAGATTCTTTCCCCTTCCCTTTGCCCTCCCTTTCTGCTCCTCCCCCTGCTCTCTCTCTAAATAAAATCTTTTTAAAAATCAATGTAATTGAACTTTTAGAGAAAAAATTTTGTGACCTCAGATTAGACAAAGATTTCTTAGATATGACATCTATATCCATGAAAAAAAAACTGTCTTGACAAACTGGGACTTCAGCAAAATTAAAATTTCTGCTCTTCAAAAGACACTGTTAAGAGAATAAAGACAGACCATAGCTGGGGAGGAAAAATTCAACAAAACATATATCTGATTAAAGACCTATATTCAGAATATATAAAGAATTGTCAAAATTCAACAGTAAGAAAACAACCTGATTTAAAAAAAAAAAAAAAGGTACAAGAGTTGAATAAACCCTTCAACAAAAACAAAACAAAGCAAATATATAAGGATGGCAAATATGCTCATAAAGATGCTCCATATCATTAGTTATTAGGGGAATACAAATTAAAACCACAATGAAATATCACTACATGCCTATTAGAATGACTAAAATTAAAAAGATCAATCATACCAAGTGTTGATGAGGATATGGAGAAAAAACACTCTTCCATGCTTCTCTCCAACTACATTCTCTTCCCTCCACCCAGGGGTAATCACCATTCCAAACTTGGTGTGAATTGTTCCTCTGATTTTTGTTATTCCTTTACTTCAATATGTAATATGGTTTCTTTTGCCCCTTTTTGAGCTTTATATAAGTAGAATCATAGTGTATTTATTCCTCCAAGATTTGTTTTTATTCACCATTGTTTTTAATTTACCCATGTCATGCAAGAAACTATTTATTCCAATCATTTTCCCTGTTGTAATCTATTCCACAGAATTCTATTCCAATATATATTTACATA
>NC_138374.1:35608766-35615263 GCF_054177405.1 Leptonychotes weddellii | reverse complement strand
TTTTTTTTTTTAAAGATTTTATTTATTTATTTGAGAGAGAGAGAATGAGAGACAGAGAGCACGAGAGGGAAGAGGGCAGAGGGAGAAGCAGACCCCCTGCTGAGCAGGGAGCCCGATGTGGGACTCGATCCCGGGACTCCAGGATCATGACCTGAGCCGAAGGCAGTCGCTTAACCAACTGAGCCACCCAGGCACCCTAGAGAGGTTTTTTTGTTTTTTTTTTTTTAATCCACTTTACATTATTGGGATTACTGATATATTCTTATTTATTTTTACCCTCTTATTTTGTGCTTGATGAAAGAAGACAAACAGATGACCAATAAGCAAATAAAAAAATTATTCATTATCATTAATCATTAGGGAGATGCAAAGTAAAACTGCAATGAGATATCACCAGTATCTATCAGAACGGCAAAAAACAAAACCAAAAACAACCTAGACAACACCACATGCTGATGAGGATACAGAGCAACCAGAACTTTTAGACATTACTCACAGAAATACAAAATGGTACTGCCACTCTGTAAAGCAGTTTGGCAGTTTCTTATTAAATTAAATGTACACTTACTATAAAACTCAGCAATTTCACTCCTAGGTATTTATCCAAGTGAAATGAAACCCTATACTCTCATAAAAAACTACATCAAAGTTTATAATGGTTTTATTCATAATCACCACAAACTGAAAACAACTCACACATCCCTAAATTTGGAAGTAAGTATGGTATAGTAGTCATACAGGGGAACACTACTCAGCCATAAACAGAATAAACTACTGATACACGTACCAATGTTGATAAATCTCAAATGCATTATGTATTATGTATTATATATAAGTGAAAGAAATCAGACTTAAAAGGCTACATACTATGTGATTCCATTTATTTTTTTTAAAGATTTTATTTATTTATTTGACAGAGAGAGACACAGAGAGAGAGGGAACACAAGCAGGGGGAGTGGGAGAGGGAGAAGCAGGCTTCCTGCTGAGCAGGGAGCCCCATGTGGGGCTCGATCCCAGGACCCTGGGATCATGACCTGAGCCGAAGGCAGACGCTTAACGACTGAGCCACCCAGGCATCCCTATGTGATTCCATTTATAGGAAATTCTAGAAAAGGCAAAATTACAGGGACAGAGGTAGGTCAGTGAGTGCCAGGAGCTGGGTTTACATAAAAAGGTTAACCACAAAAGCACAGGAGGATTTTGGTGGGTGATGGGACTGTTCTTTATCTTGATTGTGGTGATAGTTACATGACAGTAATGTTTGCCAATAACAATAGACCTATATACTAGATATGGGTTGAACTGTGTCTCCCAAAAGTTCATATGTTGAAGTCTTAACCCTAAACCTCAATACCTCAACATATGACCTCACTCAGAAATAGGGTCTTGACAGATGTGGTTACCCTAAAAATAATATTGAGACTTCCAGTTTCAGATACTACATGTAAAGAGCTTATAAGTTGCCATTCCCATACTTAAAACAAAAAAAAAGCTGAACAAACTGAAAACCAGCAACCCTTCTTCAATCCACTGGAGACACAGGTAGGAGGGCAAACCATCACCCCAAAATCTACAGAGAGATGAAAATCCTGAGAGTTACAGCCAAGATCTGCTTACCTGAAGGAACACTTAAATGGTAACTTTAATGAACTGGTAGAGGTTGAGTATGGACTAGCATGAGATTGAGGAATTCCTGGAGGCCATAGTTTTGGCCTCCAATACTACTGAGAGTTTTATCTCTAGGAATCCCACCTGGTTCTCACTGTGAAGAGTCAAGAAAGATCCTCTTGTAGCTCAGGCAGAGGGAGTAGAAACAAACATTAAGAAAAAGTTTAGAGCAGTTTCCATAATAAAGGTCTATACTCACTTTATCAGAATCTTATCTCATCTGGGGTAAGGATATTTCACTGATTCCAGACAGGAATGGGGGGAGGGGAGACAGTAACAAACACAATGAAGGTCATGGCCTAGGAACACAGGTCCACCAGAAGACTGAGACTGAATTATAAGATTATAGATGGTTTCCCTTCCCTGATACTTTACCACCACACTAACAGGGATCTAACATAATAACAGCAGAATACAGGTGAAAGAGTTACAAGACACAGATTCTTTCAAAGGAGGAGTTCTTAGGGAAACCCAAAGACAACAGGGGAGACAAAACAAGGAAACTAGAGGAATTTGAAGCCTTGGCACTTATAGCTACAACAAACATTAAACAAAGCCCAACTCCTAGCTAGTTTAATATAAAAGCTCACACTAAAGGCCTATTTAATTCAGTTACTATTACCTAATACATTGCATCTTGCTCTCAAAAAAAAAAAAAAATTACAAGGCATACTCAAAGAAAATCACAGTATGAAGAAATAAAACAAACATCAGAACCGGACTCATATATGATAGATTTTACAATTATCAGACAGGGAGATTAAAATAACTATGATTAATATGTTAAGAAATCTAATGAAAAAGTACACAACAGGGATGCTATGGTGAGTGCTGTGAATTGTGTAAGACTGATGAATCACAGACCTGTACGCCTGAAACAAATAATATGTTAACTAAAAAAAAAAAGGAATGATGAGGCTGTAGCAAGAAAGGAGCAGAACCTGCAAGGGAACTTTAAATAGGCCTTGAAGGGACAGGAGCACAGAAGCCAGACTGCCTGAATTCATATTTCTAGCTGAACAGATTACTTAACCACTATTTACCTCACTTGTGCTAATTTAAAATTGGAATAATAATAGTACCAGTCATAAAAAGTTGTTCTTAGGATTCTTAGTTAATAAATGTAAAACATTTAGCAGAGCATCTATGTTCTTCATCAGGGGAAAATGGTTACTCTGTGGAGATAGTGCAGTATGCACCTGTGGATATAAGAACTATGTCCTTGGGAGAAGATGTAATTTAGCTCTCTTAGTTTTCCAGAGAAGGTGAAATTTTTGGAGCTTATCACCTAGAGCATTGGTCTGCAAAGGAGAGTGCATACTACCCAGAGGATATGAAAAATAATCCAGTGGAATTTGGAAAGAAAAGATGTGCCAAGAAATGTAAGGGATTATTGTCATTTGGTTCATGATCATCACCGGCAGCGCGGATTTCCTAGACATCCAGTCCTTGGCATTACTGCTCCCTAGTAAAGAATTCTCTTCCATGCATGGGATAGGATTTTTTTCCTGGCCTTCTTATGAGTAGGTGGGACCATGTTATTAGTTCTGGTCAATAAAGTATGAATAGAAGTCTCTAACCAGTCTCTCTCTCCCTGAATAACTGTAGTGGGCAGAACCCCCCTGCTGACATGCAGTGGACATGTAACATGAGCAAGAAATCAATTTTTGTTGTAAGCTACTAATGTCTCTGGGGTCATTTGGGGAAGATTCAGCATAACCTACTTTATTCTGACTGATACAGTATCAAATAGGGATCCTTTTTTTCCCCACTACATAGATAACTGGTCTTTAAATACCATTTATTGAATTACTCTAAACTTTTCTCACCAAATTAATTTCATACCTGTCATGTATGACATTTTGATATGTAAACGCAACTCTTGATCACCTGATCTATGTCTGTGTCTTCATATGCCAATATTACACTCTTATTTATTATAGTATAACTTACAAGTTTTGATAGCTGATGATGTCCATTCATATTAAAAATCGTTATGTTTTCGGGGCATCTGGGTGGCTCAGTTGGTTAAGCGACTGCCTTCGGCTCAGGTCATGATCCTGGAGTCCCGGGATCGCGTCCCACATCGGGCTCCCTGCTCAGCAGGGAGTCTGCTTCTCCCTCTGACTCTCCCCCCTCTCATGTGCTCTCTCTCTCTTTCTCTCTCTCAAATAAATAAATAAAATCTTTAAAAAAAAATAAAGTGCTTTGCCTGCATGAAGATTATTCAAAATGCATGAAAGGTGGAAAATACAGAGATTATTTAGAACACAAGAGGGTTTTATCTTCCTGCTCCTAAAAAGATATCATTATGCCATCATATTAATAAAAAGGCAGAATAATGTCAAAATAACCTATTCTGACTCCATGTCTCGGCAAATCACTTGAGGGAAAGAGGTTTCGTGTGCCATTACTGGATATACTAATATGGTCACTGGACTCAGCGGGCCACTAACTTAATAGAAGTTAGTTAGTAGAGAACAGCAAATATTTAGAAGCTCAGTCACCAGGATCCTTGCCTTTACAAAGATACAAGATTCCAACCCTAATCATCCTTCTACAATTCTGAACTTAAACTGGACTAGGGGGCAATGCTAGTTACTACTTCTAAATTACAGCAAGATCCATTTAGTGTTATAGAGAACAATTTAATTTTCAAGTACATACTGGGTTCTAACAACTATAATGGCAAATACCACTTATTTCAGAAATCTGCAAAGTACAAAGAAAAAGACTCTAATTTTAACACAAACTAATTTATGACACCTTTCACAAACACGTAAACCACAGAGACACTGCACCATATTCAGCATCCCTGCTATACTGAGGAAACTTCAAATATATGTATATGTAAGCCAAAACTCTTAGAAAATCTCCACATTAAAAAAAGAAAACTAGTGCTTGCTTTGGCAGCACATATACTAAAATTGGAACGATACAGAGAAAATTAGCATGGCCCCGTGTGCAGGGATGACATGCAAACTCGTGAAGCATTCCATATTTTAAATAAATACATAAATAATAAAAATAAAAATAAAAAAGAAAGGTATCTGCAAAGTAGTATAAATAGGTAAATAGCTAAAAGGGAACTCAGTTATGATTTCCCATTGAAAGTAACTGTAAGGAACTTATGGCAGATTTTGCATGTCATCATAACCTATTGAAAAAGTATTTTAAAATATTATTTCATGTACTATTGCCACGATGCCAGGAATTTCCCTCAAAAGAATCTGGTAGAAATGGAAGGGGGTGGGAGGAATATAGGAATGGAAACATGATAGTTCATGAATTGATAACTGTTGAAGCTGAGTAAGGGGCCTGTGGGGGTACATTATCCTATTCTTCCTAATTCCATATAGGTTTGACATTTTATCCGTAAGAAAAGTTAGAATTATTATACACTCTTGATGAACAAATTTAATCTTCACACCCTAAAAGCAAAGAAAAACTAGTACCTTCCAATCTTTGAATTTTTGCTTTCACAGAAATAACAGCTTCAAAGGGTGAAACTCTCAGCTCAAAACATGTTCCAGTCAACGTTTCAATGAAGAGCTCCATGGTATCATAGAAAGGAAGTTTGTAGTAAAATGGTCCCACGTTATCTTCATTGAAGAATGGAGGATCTTTTCTGTTATCCATTACTTTGACTTTTCTAATTCCTCTGGAATATGTTGTAGGCAACTGTATTCCAGTTCTAGACAAATCAGCTTTGAACATTGGTAATATATATCGTTGTTCATGTTTTGAGTTTTGTACCTAAAAAAACAAGAATAATTTTTTTAACAAGACTATCTGGAAGTCTTATTCTGCCATAGAGACTTTCTGAATAACTCTGGCCCACATCAATCTGCCAGAGAGCCCCAGAATTCTTTTTAGTACTTAATTTGTCTAATCCTCTATCTTTCAAGTTTATCTCCAAAACCACTCTCCCAATCAGACTGTAAGATTATTAAGAACAGGTATATTTACAATACTTTCCTGTATCTTACTAGAGCTCAGCACATTTACTTATAATACATACTCGACAAATATATTTTTGTTAATGACATTTAAACCAATGAACTCCACACAGAGACATGTATTTGCAAGATTTTGAAAATTTTATGCATATCCTTTACTAATCCATGTAAATTGTTTTCTAATCCATATAAAATATAACTTTATAACCACTGTACATCTAAATCACTCTGAATAAAAGAACACCAACCATGTTGATAGGTTCCTTAAAAATAGGAAACTCACTAAATAATCAATAAGCATTCCAGAGTTATCTATCAGTACAGCACTAAAATGACATCAATATTGGTAGCAGACATTAAGACATAATCTCTACACACAAACATGCAATGACTAATGAATATTAGAGGTAAACACAACAGACAGAAGTCCTAAGATAAATTACAAATGTATAATTAGGAGAACAGGGACAACCAAATTGATAAATTGCTATTAATCAGTGAAAACTCTGTAAAGGGAATGTCTTGAACTTAAACTAGGACAGGTGATACACATCTTCTTGGAGGGGTAGGTATATCTTTACAATAGCTTTATTAAAATATAATTTACATACCATAAAATTCACCTATTTAAAGTCTAAAATTGACTGGTTTTCATTATGTTCACAGAATTGTACAACCATCACAATCATCTTTAGAACATTTTCATCACCCCAAAAAGGAACCCCATACTCTATAATCATCACTCCCAAATTCTCCCTTTCCCTCTCAGCCCTAGGCACTCCCTAATCTACTTTCTGTCATTTTGCCTATTCTGGTCATTTCACATAATCATACAATATGTAATCTTTTGTGAATGGCTTCTTCCACTTA
>NC_138374.1:35596798-35608266 GCF_054177405.1 Leptonychotes weddellii | reverse complement strand
TCCACTCTCTCCGGGATTCCAATAATTCTGACATTGGAACGTTTCATAGTGTCACTTATTTCTGTGATTCTATTTTCATGGATTCTGTATTGTTTTTCCCTGGCCTCCTCTTTTCCCTTTTTTCTATTAATTGGTCTTCCAGGTCACTAATTTGTTCTTCTGCCTTGCTTATCCTAGCTGTTAGATTATCTAGATTAGATTGGATCTCATTGATAGCATTTTTAAGTTCTGCCAATTCAGCTTTCATTTCTGCCCTTAGAGATTCTATGTTGCCATTAATTGATTTCTCCATTCTAGCTATTGTCTTCACAATTGCTAGCCTGAATTCCATCTCTGACATCTTGGTTATATCTGAATCCATTTGTAAATCTGGGGCATAAGTTATAGTCTCTGAGTCTTTCCTATTTTGGGGGTTCCTCCTCCTAGTCATTCTGTTGAGGAGTAGTTGAGGGAATGTATAGAATCCAAATTATTGACCACAACCCAAGCAAGATGCACCTATTTTATAAGGACCTTAGGGTTGCTGGCCTCTTCTTGTCCCAGCCTGTCTTCTTGGGGAGGGGCCTGCCACGCTGTCAGTCAGGCAACCCTGTTTGGGCAGAGTTGCCCTGCCCCCTGTGGCAGGGATGGGCTCAGTGAAAACCAGTTTTTTGGGGCTTTTCTTCTGGTGGCTTTCCCTGTCTTTTCTGAGAGTCAGAGCAGAACAGACCATTTCCAACCCTCTGCCTCAGAGCAGAGAGATCGCAGTCTGTTCTTCAGTGAGCTCTCCAGGCCACACTCTCCGTTTCTGTCTGTGCTGCTATAAACTGCAGTGTCCTGGGTTGTGCGCCCCTCCGCAGCGCTCCTAGGCCTTGCCTCCAGGTTGGGGCACATCTCTGCCCTTTGTGCTTCTAAAACCGCCAGCTGCCCCCAGTTTGCATGTGCTGCCCACTGCTCGGGTTTCAGTCTGGGGGGCTGCCCTAATGTCCTTTCCCCGCCACCACTGGTCTGTGAGTCTGTGCCCCGTCCCCATCACTGGAGGCTATCGCTCACATGCGGTGTAGGATCCCCACGGCCATGTTCCCTCCCCCTTCTGTTTATCCTCCGATATCTGCCTGCGGAATCACGGCTCCCCGCTTTGGACCTCGAAACCAACTGCCTGCAATATTCTGTTTGTAGAGATCTAGATCTATCATCTTACATCTCAGGCTGATTTCATGGGTGTTCAGAGTGGTCTGGTAGATATACAGCTCAATTCTGGGGACCAGTTGGAATAGGGTCCCTTACTCCTCATCTTTTCAAAATCCCCCCTTATATATATATTTTTTTTTAAAGATTTTATTTATTTATTTGAGAGAGAGAGAATGAGAGAACACATGAGAGAGGATAGGGTCAGAGGGCAAAGCAGACTCCCTGCCGAGCAGGGAGCCCGATGCGGGACTCGATCCCGGGACCCCAGGATCATGACCTGAGCCGAAGGCAGTTGCTTAACCAACTGAGCCACCCAGGCACCCCAAAATCCCCCCTTGTATTACTTTTGACTCATGTCTTATTTAGAAGTGGCCTCCTTAGTTTCCAAACATGTGGAATATTTATACCTTTTTGTTATTGATTTGTAGTTTAATTTCACTGTGGTCAGAGAACATACTTTTAATGATTTCAAGCCTTTGGAATTAATTAAGGTTTGATTTGTGACAAAGCATATTGGTAAATGCTACTTGTGCACTTGAAAAGGCTGTGTAATGAATCACTATATGTAATATTCTGTATGTATTAGTTAGATCAAGTTTATTGTGTTGTTCAGATCTTTTGTATCCTTTCTGATTTTTTTTGTAGGGGGTCTGTTTTCTGTCCATTTTTGAGAGAGTGTTTATTTAAAAAGTCTCCCTATTTTGTTACAGATTTGTGTTTCTCCTTTTAGAAGTTTATTTTTATTTTACATTTTTAAAAAAGATATTATTTATTTATTTGACAGAGAGACACAGTGAGAGAGGGAACACAAGTTGGGGAGAGGGAGAAGCAGACTTCCCACTGAGCAGGGAGCCTGATGTGGGGCTGATCCCAGGAACCCAGGATCATGACCTGAGCTGAAGGCAGACGCTTAACGACTGAGCCACCCAGGCACCCCTATTTTATATATTTTGAAATTGTCATTTGATCTAATACAGATTTGTGTGATATCTAAGGAATTGTAGTATCTGTCTTGTAGTTTAACATTTGTGTTATTATAAAATGTTTTTCTTTATCTCTAGTAATGCACTTGTCCTAAAATCTACTTTGTCTACTATTAACATAGCTATGCTAGCTTTCTTTTGCTTTGTGTTTCTATTGTATATTCTTTCTATCCTTTTACTTTCAATCTCTTTATGTCCCTATATTTAGGATTTGTCTCTTCTAACTGGAATATTGTTGGCTTTATTATTTTATTTTATTTTTTAATTGAAATATAATTGACACACAATGTGTTTATCTTTTAAATCTAAACTGACAAACTTAAGTCTTTTATTTTACTTAAATTTAGTGTAATTACTGATATATTTGGATTTTTATCATCTTTGTTTTCTGTTTAACCAGCTGTTTTATGTTGCTTTTTCTCTCCTTCTTGCCCTTTTTTGGATTAGTCTATTTTTCCCTTATTTGGTTTTTGTTCTGCATTACTTTGTTGGTTATGCATCCTTACGCTGGTTTTTCAGGCGATTACCCTGGAGATTATAATGTGCATCCTTAACTACTAAAGTCCAATAAAAATGATGTTTACCACTTTCCTGTTAATGAAAGAATTCTAGAACTCTAACCCCACTTATATATCCAAACATCTTTTGTGTCATTGTTGTCATACATTTTAATTTTATGAAATTTTTGAACCTCTCTAATTGTTTTATATTGCCAATATTTTTATTTATATTTACCCACATATTAACCTTTTCTGTTCCTCTTTATTCTTTTCTGCAATTATGTGCTTTCCTTCAGGGATTATTTTCCTTCTATCTGAATAATTTCTTTTAGTATTTCTTTTCATTTAGGGTTTCTAACAATGGATTCTTTCAGCATTCGTCAGAAAACCTATTTATTTTACCTTTTGTATTTTGAAAAATGTTCAGTCTTTCAGAAATGTTATAGGACTAGTACAGTGGACACCCATGTACACTGTACCTTGACTCACCAATTAACATTTTTACATGTTTGCTTTCTCTCCTTGTTTTTTCACCTGATCCATTTGGGAGTTAGTTGCAGATATCATTTACCTCTAAATACTTCATTTTGCATTTATCTCTTAAGAACAAGGGTCTTCTCCTGCATAACCACAATTCAGTTATCATACACATGATTTATCACTGATACACATTCTGTCAGCTATATTCATATTTCTCTATGTCCCAGTAATGTACTTGATTTTATTTTGTTTTGATTTTTGCTGTTTTCAGTCTGGGATCCAATCAAGAATCATGCATTGCATCTAGTTGTAATGTTTTCTTGGTCTCCTTTTATACAGAACTGTTTCTAGCTATGAAAGTCCTAGATGGCATCTTCTTCCATTATGAGGCTATTTCATCTACATTGAAAATCTGTTGTTTGGTGTAGCCACCTTCATTAAGTATTCTAGTTAGATCTTCTGGAGAACTGGCTGCAGCTTTTACATCACCACTGTGGCTTCACCTTGCACTTTTATGTTATGGAGACAGCTTCTTCTTTAAACCTCTGCTAATTTCAGACTTTTCTTCTGCAGCTTCCTTACCTCTCAACCATCATAGAATTGAAGAGAGTTAGGGCCTTGCTCTGGATTAGGCTTTGGCTTAAGGGAATGTTGTGGCTGGTTTGATCTTCCATCCAGACTACTAAAACTTTCTCCCGTTTCTACAATAAGGCTGTTTCACTTTTCTTATCATTTGTGAGTTCACTGGAATAGCACTTTTCATTTCCTTTAAGAACTTTTTCTTTACATTTACAACCTGGCTATTTGGTGCAAGAGGTCTAGCTTTCAGCCCGTTTCAGCTTTTTTTTTTTTTTTTTAAAGATTTTATTTATTTATTTGACAGAGAAAGACACAGCGAGAGAGGGGACACAAACGGGGAGTGGGAGAGGGAGAAGCAGACTCCCTGCCGAGCAGGGAGCCCGATGCGGGACTCGATCCTGGGACTCCAGGATCATGACCTGAGCCAAAGGCAGTCGCTTAACCAACTGAGCCACCCAGGCGCCCCCGTTTCAGCTTTTGACATACCTTCCTCCTTAAGCTTAATCATTTCTAGCTTTTGATTCAAAGTGAGAGATGCACGACTATTTCTTTCACTTGAACACTTAAAGGCTATTGTAGGTCCAATTTCAGTATTGTTGTTTCTCAGGGAATAGGGAGGCCCAAGGAGAGGAAGAGAGTCGGGGGGATGGTCTGTTGGTGGAGCAGTCAGAACACATACAACATTTATCAATAAAGTTTGCCATCTTATATGGGTGGGGTTCATGACACCCTAAAACAATTACAGTAACATCCAAGATCACTGATCACATATCACCATAGTAAATATAATAACGAAAAAGTTTGAAATATCGTGAGAATCCTCAAAATGTGATGCAGAGACATAAAGTGAGCAAATGCTGTTGGAAAAATGGCTTTGATAGACTTCCTTGATGCAGGGTTGCCACAAACCTTCAATTTGTAAAGAATACAGTATCTGTGAAGTTCATTAAAGCCAGGTATAATAAAATGAGGTATGCCTATAATTTTTATTTAACCAAAGGAATATTAACAGTTGTGTGTAGACAAAAGTGAGGATTTTGTATGGCAAAGTAAGTTTCTTATTTCAAGAGCACCTTCTTTTCTTGGTATAGTGAAATGCAGTTTTTTTAATCAATAATACTCTTTCATTGGAAGGTTGGGTTGTTGTGTTTTCTGATTTGGTGACTCCCTTTTGTGTCAGTGGATCCTTACTTTTATTTTCTTGCTGCCTTCTTTACCTTCACTATCAAGTCTCAATGGAGAACTTTCAGTTCACCCCTTCTTCCCCCAGAAGTCGTGTCTTCTTGAAGCTATCTCCTTAGGTCCTGAACAGTTTCAAGTCACTTGCTTTTGGTTTCCTAGTAGCTTGTGTTTTAATATCCTAGATCTTGGGATGCCTGGGTGGCTCAGTTGGTTAAGCATCTGCCTTTGGCTCAGGTCATGATCCCAGGGTCCTGGGATCGAGTCCCATGTTGGGCTCCTTGCTCAACAGGGAGCCTGCTTTCCCTCTGCCTGCTGCTCCCCCTGTTTGTGCTCTCTCTGTCTCTCTGACAAATAAATAAATCTTAATATCCTAGATCTTAAACCTCTTTTCAGTATTTTCATAATCAAGTGGGATTTTCTCCTTTAAGGGTTTATCTTTGTTCCATCAGCCCTTGATTATCCACACCTTTCTTTTTCTTCCTTTCTTCTTTTCCTTCCTCTTGCCCTCTCTTTCCCTCCCTCTTTTCTCCCTTCCTCCCTCCCTTCTGTCTTACTCCCTTCCTTCCTTCCTCTCTGGCTCAACACTTTTTCTTGTCTCTCACCACAGGCATAAGCTTTGCAGATGAGTCTCCTAGATTTGGGTATTTTTCTCCTTGTAGGTAACTTGAAGTTAATTTTATCTGTCCCCTGGTTTTGATGAAGGCATGAGTTATGGGTCATTTTATTTGCTTATTTGCTTGTTGATTTGTATGGTTTTTTGGAGGATGCATGGAGAAATTCAGATTTAGGCAACCACTGTTAAGCTCTACAGCCCAGAAGTCATCACCTCCATTTTTGAAGAATACTTTTGTTGAGTAGAGAATTGCAGTTTGACATGACAGTGGCCCTAGGATAAAAGCAGCTACAGGAGCCAGCATATCTTTCCAAGGTTCTTTCTTTGCAGTTTTAGCTCCTCTACTTCTTGCCTCAACTGGTGTCCACTAAATTATCTGGCTTTTCTTATATTTCTAGGTTGGGAGTGTTGTTTAGGTCATCAGGTGTTCCATCCCATCCTGATGCACATTTCAGCCAATATCTTGAGGCTTCATATCCTTAATTTTTAAATTTATCATGACATCATGAATTGTCATAATACTTTTATTAAAACTTTGTGTATTAAGGACCCCTAGACCACTCCCCAATTTGATGATTTGCTAGGAAGACTCACAGTACCAGCATATAGTTGCATTCATGGCTAAGATTTATTGCAGCAAAAATGGTATGAAGTAAAATCATCAAAGGGAAAAGGCTCATGGCTCAAGTCCAGAGGAAACCAAGCACAAGCTTCCCAGAATCCTTTCCCAGAAGAGTCTCATGGACATGCTTTATTCCTCTATCAATGAGTTGTGTCAGCACAACTATGGAATATTGTCTACCAGGGAAGTGTTTTAGAGACTCTGTGCCGAGGTTTTATCAGGGGCTGTTGATGTAGACACCCTCTGCCTAGCATGTACCAAAATTCCGGACTCCCAGAAGGAAAGCTGGTATTTAGCATAAACCATATTGCTTATACAAACAGATTAGGCACTTTTCAGTTAGGGTGGTTGGAACCCTCTTGAAATACAAGTTCCCAGAAGCTAGCCAGGGGCCAACCTTGCAAGCAGGCCTTTGCAAGGATAGCAGTTTAGGCCTGTTAACTCTTTTCTGTAGTACCTACGTAGTCAACATTTACTCATCTTACTAGGAAAAATTGCTGGCGATCTAAAATAGGTCGGCAATATCATATATCCTATAATCAGTGAGTTTTCTTCTCAGCAAAACTCTGACAAATAATCAGTAGTGAGGAAGATAAATAAAACAAAATTTATCTTCTTTAACATTCTCAGGAAATCATCCTCAATGGAGAAAGAGAGCAAAATTCTTCTCAGTCATAAGCTTAAGATTTTAATCTTTTAAGATATTTTTAATTGAGGTTATCAAAATGCCAATGTTGCAGTAAATAACATTTTCTTCCTTCATTAATTTTTGTTAATAGGTAGACAAAATGACTGTGAGAAATTATGTATTCACTCTTTTTTTTAGCCTAAGAAAGCTGTCAAGGTAAAACCTCGTCCACCTATAGCTCCTCGACCTTCTAGTAGTTCTACGGCAGCTGCTCGCCACAGATTGTTAAGGGTTCTCCCCCACATTGGGCAGTCATGTTTACCTTCTCCTGATAATGCATATCTACCTGAAACTTCCAGCAATGCAGTTTCAAGTTTGGCAACTCTGCCCCCTGCTGATAGACCCGTGTCATCTATCGCTAGCGATTTTCTTAAGGAAGATTATAACTGGGAGAGTAACACACTGTCTCATTCCAATAGTAGCATCAAACTACCACCTCAGATACCCCATATGGAGTTGGAAAATGACAAAGAGCTTGCTGATTCTGTTCTCCATCTTGGATCATCCCTGCCTAGGCGGACAAAACACTTTTCAGGAAATTTGTCATCTAATAATGAAGATGACACTGTTTTATTTTCAACTTCGGAAGAATGTGTAACTGAAGAGTCACTTCTACCTGAAGTGGGTTCATTTGCTACATTTACAGAAGGAAACACTGATGAACAGAGCAGTGGCTTAGAAGTCACACCGAAGGTAAATTCAGAGTTCTTACTCACTAATGATGACAAAGGATTGAAAGCTGCAGAGCAGCATTTTAAACATGTTGCAAGAATGTTGAATGGTGAATCGGTAGAAACTACAGTTCTCAACCACCGTGAATTAAGTCCTCACAAGAATAGACTCTTGTCACCTCTTCGCTGTTCTACACCAGTGTCGCTCCATAATTCTCTGGTGAAATCACAGAGGCAGTCCAAATGTTTTGAGTCTGGGAATCTCCAGTCTCCTGCATCACAAAATGTGCTTCGGTCATTGGATGTTCGAAATATAACTGATTCTTCTTTCTCTAGGACTACTCACTTTCGAGCTGTTAAAGTTGATTCACCCGGGAAAAGATCTGATATTATTTCTAAAGTTGAGGCTCGGGATATTACAGAAATGGCTAACAAGGCTTCCAAAGAGCCTGTTGGTTGTGTAAATAATATAGGTTTTCTTGCTTCGCTGGCCCGGAGTGCAAGCAGAGATAGCTTACAGAGCACACATGGAGCAGGCAGGCTTCGGACCTCTGGAATCGGGCTGTCTACAAGCCTCCAGCATTTTCAGGAGGAAAATCTTAGGAAAAATTCTCCCCAGTTAGAACCTACAGATTTTTTTCTAGTAAGTATTTGCCTTTCAGTATGCTCTACTAGTTATCCTTAGAGTCATTCAACATATTTAAAATTTGTTTTTTTGTTTACATAAGGAGGCCTAAGGTTGAATTCTTTTCATAAGTTTCTCATAAAATGTTTATCCAGTTTGTAGAAAATATTTTTGACAGTTGAATTTTAAATAATGTTTTAGTCCTAAATTGAGAACTGTAATTTGAAAATAATTTTGTGCAAACAATTTATGACATATTTTTAATGCTGAATATATTTTTTTAAAGATTTTATTTATTTGACAGAGAGACACAGCCAGAGAGGGAACACAAGCAGGGGGAGTGGGAGAGGGAGAAGCAGGCCTCCCGCGGAGCAGGGAGCCTGATGCGGGGCTCGATCCCAGGACCCTGGGATCATGACCTGAGCCAAAGGCAGACGCTTAACGACTGAGCCACCCAGGCACTCCTAATGCTGAATATTTTTATTAATTTTTCTCAAATAAGAACTTTTATTTATGCCATAAAATTTCATTCTCTTAAGGAAAAATAATAAGTAAAATATTGCTGGATGTGAGAAACAGATTCCAAGTTAATTTAATTAAAAATTTAATTAAATGAAAGCCCAACAGCATTTCCATAATAAAATACAACCATAATAGTTTCTTAACTATAGGGAACAAACTGAGGGTTGCTGGAGGGGGAGATGGGTTGGGGGATGGGGTAATTGAGTGATGGGCATTAAGAAGGGCACTTGATGTAATGAGCACTGGGTGTTATATGTAACTGATGAATCACTAAATTCTACCCCTGAAACTAATAATACACTATATGTTAACTAACTTGAATTTAAATAAAATATTAAAAAATACAAGTATTTCATGTTTAGTGATCTTTTCTTCTGTTCTTCATTAACTTACCTCTGTAGATGTTTTGTGTTTTAATTATAGTCTGCCCGTGGTATTGGAATGATTGGAAATAACACAGCAGCAGGGAGAAGAGTAGGTAAGCTGCCAATAATTTTGAAAATATAAGCCTAACAATCATTTCGTTATGCATACTGTATTTTCAGAGAGAAAAGAAGAACATTCTTTGTGGTATGTATGGAGTAAATTCTCCCTAAACTTTGTTCCACTTAGAAAATGATTATGAGAACTGACTGTAGGACATATTTGAAGAATAAAACTAAAATTGAAATTGAGGTCTCTGTTGCCTTGGGAAAAGATATGGTCTATGTAAAAAGACAAGAAGAATGAAGAATTAACATGTAATTCCCAATCCTCTCAGTCACTGGCCACTCTACAGCCAAGCTGGGCTGCTGGGTGGGTTTTGTGAAAGTATCCTAGAGAGGTGTTTCTTAATATCATGATCCAGTATCAAGGATGGTAGTATGAGCTCCTTTTGATGAACCAATTATTTCTGGATAAAAGGAAAGGACTGTCCTTGAACCAGCCCTTTCCAAAGCTCAGTAGCAGAAGTGGCTATAACATTAGCACTCCCTTCTTCCAGGAACACCTTAAAAGTGCACTGGCCAGTCCTTATTTCCAGGGCAGCCGTTATTATCTCTTCTTTTGTGGTTTAATACCCAGACTAGGGATGGGAACTCATTACCAAAGATGTACCACCTTTGTAGCCCCGGAGTTCTCAAGGATACTTTATGAAAGTATATAAAACGGATGTGACAACCAACATAATGTATATTATGGTTATCACATGAGTTTTATGCCTTTAAAGAGATACTTAGGGTTTATTTTTCACTGCTATGTAAGGCCCAAAGTTTTAAAGTCTTAATATATCTACTTTTTTTCAGTTTTGAATTGTGGTAAAATATACATAACATAAAATTTACTGTCTTAACCATTTTTTTTTTAAAGATTTTATTTATTTATTCATGAGAGATAGAGAGAGAGAGAGGCAGAGGGAGAAGCAGGCTTCCCACGGAGCAGGGAGCCCGATGCGGGACTCGATCCCAGGACCCTGGAATCATGACCTGAGCCGAAGGCAGACGCCCAACCATCTGAGCCACCCAAGCGCCCCTGTCTTAACCATTTTTAAGCATATAACTCAGTGGCATTAAGTACATTCACATTGTTGGACGGTCCATCTCCAGAACTCTTTTTATCTTGAAAAACTTGAAACTCTGTATCCATTAAACCCTAACTCCTCATTCACCTGCCTCACCCCAGCCTCTAGTAGCCACCATTCTACTTTCTGTCTCAGTAATTTTAAATACTCTAAGTATCTCATATAAGTGGAATCATACAGCATTTGTCTTTTTCTGTCTGGCTTAATTCATTTAGCAAGGTTCATCTATGTTGTAGCGTATGTTAGAATTTCCATACATTTTAAGGCCGAATAATATTCCATTGTGTGTATATACAGCATCTTGCTTATCCATGTATCCCTGGATGGAGACCTGTGCTGTTTCCACATTTTAGCTCTTATGAATAAGGCTGTTAGGAACATGGATGTCCAAATATGTCCTTTTAATTCTTTTGAGTATGTACTCAAAAGTGGAATTGTTGGCTCATATGGTAATTCTATTTTTAAATTTTTAGGAACTGCCATACAATTTTCCATAGTGGCTGCACTATTTTACGTTACCGCCAACAGTGTGCAAAATTTCCAGTTTCTCCACGTTCTTACCAACACTTGTTATCTTCTGGGTTTTTGTTTATTTGTTTGTGTGTTTTTTTGATAATGGACATTCTAACAGGTATGAGGTAGTATCTCCTTGTGGTTTTGGTTTTCATTTCCCTGATGATTAGTGATGTTGGGTATATTTTTATGCACTTAGCTATTTGTCCGTCTTTGGAGGAATGTCTGTTCAAATATTTTGCCCATTTTTAAATTGGGTTGTTTTGGGGTTTTTTGTTGTTGTTGAGTTTCAGATATTCTCCATATATTCTGGATACCGATCCCTTATCAGGTATATGATTGGCAAATATTTTCTTCCATTCTATAGGTTGCCATTTTACTTTATTGACAGTGTCTTTTTTTTTTTTTTAAGATTTTATTTATTTATTTGAGAGAAAGAGCATGAGCAGGGTGAGGGGCAGAGGGAGAAGGAGAAGCAGACTCCCTACTGAGCAGGGAGCCCGACGTGGGGCTTGATCCTGGGATCCAGGGATCATGACCTGAGCCGAAGGCAGACGCTCAACCGACTGAGCCACCCAGGCACCCCTGACAGTGTCTTTGATGGACAATAGTTTTTAATTTTCATGACGTCCACTTTGTCT
Source organism: Leptonychotes weddellii (assembly GCF_054177405.1). Lineage (NCBI taxonomy): Eukaryota > Metazoa > Chordata > Mammalia > Carnivora > Phocidae > Leptonychotes > Leptonychotes weddellii. The sequence continues at coordinate 35,596,919 of NC_138374.1, read as the reverse complement.
GCTTTTTTCCTTTGGTGCCTGTGACTTTGGTGTTGTGTCCAATAACTCATTGACAAATTAGGGGTGCCTGGGTGGCTCAGTCAGTTAAACATCTGCCTTTGGCTCAGGTCATGATCCCAGG
>NC_138374.1:35587527-35596698 GCF_054177405.1 Leptonychotes weddellii | reverse complement strand
CAGGCTCTCTGCTCAGCGGGGAGCCTGCTTCTCCCTCTCCCTCTGCCTGCCACTTGCCCTGCTTGTGTGCGCACGCTCTCTCTCTGCCCCCTCCTTTGTCAAATAAATAAAATCTAAAAAAATAAAAATAAAAAATAAATCGTTGCCAAATCCACTGTCATGAAGCTTTCCCCCTATATTTTCTAGGAGTTTTATAGTTTTAGGTCTTACAGGTCCGTCTTTGATACATTTTGAATTAATTTTTTTAATGTATATATTTTTGTATATGGTGTAAAGTAAGGGTCCAACTTTATTCTTTCTCATGTGTATATCCAGTTTTTCCAGTGCCACTCATTAAAAAGACCGTCCTTTCCCCATGAATGGCCATGGGCACCCTTGTCAAAAATCATTTGACACTGTATGTAAAGGTTTCTTTCTGGGTTCTTTATTGCCTTTCTTTATGCCAGTACCACACTGTTACTATAATATATCTGTGTTTAACTCTAATTTGGCCTTTGGTGCTTTTTCACTTCTCTTCTCACTCTTCCTCTGAAATTGCTGTTGCTGAGGTCACCAAAGATGTCCACAGTTTCAAATCCAGTGGATACTTTTGTATCCTTATCTTGTTTGATTGTTGTGGCCTTCCATCTTGAAATAGTTTCTTTCTTTTCCTTTGTTTCTCTTTTTTTCATTTCTTCTTCTTCTTTTTTATTATGAGCTATCATATTGTTGTAGATTTTTGTTTTGTTTCATTTTCTTAAACCTGAGTTTCTTTTTTAACTTGTTTTACCATCCCTCGCTTGTCCCCAGGTATACACTCTTTTTGTTGATTTCATTTAAGTCAAGCCATCAGCTGCTACCTGCAGTGATCATCACCTGAACTAGAGCTGTGTTACTTGCTGCCATTTCCTTTCAGTAATAACTGTATCATTCTGAATTTCCTTGAGTCTGTGAGAGTTTTGGTATAAGTTTTATTTAATTGATTTGCTAAGTTCTTCCATTGGTTTTCTTTGCTTTTAACTTACAGGGTCTCCCTTGGAAATCTTATCCATCGTTTAGTCATCATTTTTAGGCAGAGATTACCAAACTTGCATCCAGAACACTACTCTTATTACTTTGTTGGCTGTCTTTTCTGTTGGGTAAATTTTTTTTTTTAAAGATTTTATTTATTTATTTGAGAGAGAGAGAGTGAGAGAGAGAGCGCAAGAGGGGGTAGGGTTAGAGGGAGAAGCAGACTCCCCGCCGAGCAGGGAGCCCGATGTGGGACTCGATCCCGGGACTCCGGGATCATGACCTGAGCCGAAGGCAGTCGCTTAACCAACTGAGCCACCCAGGCACCCTCTGTTGGGTAAATTTTTATAGATCATTGTCTTAGATCAATTATTAGACTAGGGAATGCCAAACAAGTGAGTTATTCCAAATAACTTTAATCTTGTTTTGAAAAGCAACTTTTCACATTGGAATTATTTTATTGACTTTTTCTTTATTCATATGTCCAATGCACATTTGAGAAAAGGCTTCAGAGAAGAATTGATAATTGATGATATGTTCTTACAAGATGAATAGAGTTTTACTAGGTTGACAAGGTGGAATAGAGCATTTTAGAAGAGACTGCACCTGTGAGTGGGGTCTGCTGCTTCACTGAGAGTGGGTATGATGTGATAAATGACAGAAAATGACTCTGGAAGTTAGAAAGATATCATATTGGACATATAAGACCCTGAATGCCAGTGTAAAGAATAGTAGGAAACATGTATACTCGTGATGGGTCCTATCATGAAGTAGATGACTTATAAATGGTTTTATTTAAGAGGTTTATTTAAAAAGTTTATTTATATAAAAGAATAGATGTGTATATGGAAACCACTTTCATAGGAGAAGTCTGCGTTTGTGTCACTACCATGTTGTATGTTTCTGCACATTCACAAGAGTTCTTGAATGAAAAAGTTTGGGAAACCTTAAGTGAGGCAATTTCAAGGAAAGAAAAAAAAATGAAAGTATGACTACACTGAACTAAATTATTATCAACAGGTTATTCCATTGGGGAAGAATATTCTAAACCTGAATTTCAAAGATAATTGCAATTAATGAGTTTCCAGAGGATATCTGGTACTATATATACCTTTCCTGTGTGTCCTTTGCAAATGCTTATCTTATTTTCATTTTTTAAGAAGTGGAAAGTACCCCATCACCTTGTTCTTGATAACTCTAAGTGCACTTGAAGAAGAAAGTGCTTATTAACTGAGTTAGCACTCGGGCATCACTGGGAGTCATTCACTTAGTTTTCAGTTTTGTTTCTACCATTAGGAGTCATTTAGTTAGTTTCCAATTTTGTGTACAGTTTTAGGCAAGATCTAGGAAAGTATTTCAGACTGGTAATAAAGCTGACAATGTTACTGGGTTTGTATATCCAGCACCCAATCTGGGTGGCAAAACATACAGCACCAATTCTTTGTAATTCCAATTTTTTGAACCCTTGAAGGATTTTCAGAGACTTTTAGCTGCCATATAAACATTAAGCCCAGGCCTCCCAAACCTTTTTCAGTAGTGAATAGGTACCAGTACCACTGAGACTCTACCACTTTTCTTTTCATTCTTTTCCCCTTATTTTTGTTTTCTTTGTTTGCCTCTTGCTTCTTGGCCTTTTAGTGCCACCAAGCACAGTGTGCTTGTGCTGTTATTGTAACAACTATGGGCAGTGAATTGGAGCCTCTCTGCTTGAGTCAGGTTTGTTGGAATTTTGCTCAGTTCTAAGAGTATTTCACTTAGTAATTAAAAAAATTGATTTAATTATTTCTTTTTCTATTTATTTATTATTTTTTAAAGATTTCATTCATTTATTTGACAGAGAGAGACACAGCGAGAGAGGGAACACAAGCAGGGGGAGTGGGAGAGGGAGAAGCAGCCCGATGCAGGGCTCGATCCCAGAACCCTGGGATCATGACCCAAGCCGAAGGCAGATGCTTAATGACTGAGCCACCCAGGCGCCCCTATTTATTTATTTTTAAAGATTTTATTTATTTATTTTGGAGAGAGCGAGAGCATGAGCGGGGGTGGGGGCAGAAGGGAAGGGAGAAAGAAAAAATCTGAAGCAGACTCCACACTGAGCAGGGAGCCCGACGCGGGGCTCAATCCCAGGACCCTGAGATCATGACCTGAGTCAAAGGCAGACGCTTAACCAACTGAGCCACCCAGGCAACCTGATTTAATTATTTCTTATGTAATAACAGATGTGCTGTTTTTTTTATTATGTTCAATTAGCCAACATATAATACATCATTAGTTTTTGATGTAGTGTTCAGTGGTTCATTAGTTGCTTATAACACCCAGTGCCCATCACCACACGTGCCCTCCTTAATACCCATCACCCTGTTACTCTGTACCCCCAACCCCCTCCCATCTGTAATCCTCAGTTTGTTTCCCGGAGTCCAGAGTCTCTCGTGGTTTATCTCCCTCTCTGATTTCTTCCCATTCAGTTTTCCCTCCCTTCCCCTGTGGTCTTCCGCACTATTCCTTATGTTTCACATATGAGTGAAACCATATGATTATTGTCTTTCTCTGCTTGACTTATTTCACTTAGCATAAAACCCTTCAGTTCCATCCATTTTGATGCAAATGGTTTTTTTAAGATAAAAAACCAAGTTGTTACAATAGTACAAAATTTAGTAAATATTTTTTGGAAAGGTAGTAGTACTGTGAGATTGAGCGGTGCACCATATTAGTCACTATTGATGGCGGGATATTTTATGTAATTAATAACATTTAAAATTTTCAGAATGCTTTTTACATGTGAGAACTGAGTTGACCTTAAAACACTTAGAAACCTAAGGGAGAAAAATATGTTATGTTGTCTTAAAAATGAATAAATTAAAGTTTTGAAAGAATAAATAGGGGTGCCTGGATGGTTCAGATGGTTAAGTGTCTGCTTTCAGCTCAAGTCGTGATCTCCAGGTTCTGGGATCGAGCCCCATGTCAGCCTCTCAGCTCAGCAGGGAGTCTGCTTCTCCCTCTCCCTCTGCCTCACTGTCTGCTTGTGCTCTGTCTCTCTCTCTCTCAAATGAATAAATAAAATCTTAAAAAAAAAAGAAAGAATAAATAACTTGCTTGTGGTTTGATGAATATAATTTCAGTGGTGTAATCAGGACTAAAAGACCAGTTTCATGATACTCTGGTGCTTCTTCTTGATGTAAAAGTATTCTTTTATTTTCCCTATTGGGTGTTTGTGTTATATATTACATTGTTTTCTCTCAGAGGCCTCATAAAAATGATTTTGATCCAGAAATTTTTTTTGATTCCCTGTCAAAGTTTGATGTACTTTACAATTACTGATTGCCTTTGGAAGTAATCAGAAAAGTGCCAGTGTGTACAGAAGTCCTGAAAACAATAAGTCTCAGTCAGTAGAAACTTACTGCATCTTTAAAAATACAACAGTTCTGCATCTTCACTTGTAGATTCTGTAGATAATTTTGGATATAAAAATAGCACAAATTAATTTTTTAAGGCAAGGAAGTTTCCTGTGACAGGGATGTGTTTATGTTTTGCTTAATACTATTTCACATTTAAAATGCTGTGCCTGTATTAATCAAGGTATTCTTTCTTTAAATAGGAGAATGTACTCATCACCTCCCACCTGTGAATGCCCCTATTCAAACAAAGAAGAAAGCAACAAAGCATTGTTTCCTTTGTGGGAAGAAAACTGGACTGGCTACTAGCTACGAATGCAGGCAGGTTGGCTGGCTGGAAAAGCTGAGATGCTTTCTTTGTGGTGACCCAGCATGGGGATACAGTATAACACATTCTTTAAATTGGCTATTCATAACATCATTAAGATGATGTTCAAATAGCAGCCCTCAGTTGAGTTCCTAATTGGTTAAAGTGAAGAGTAAGTAGACAGCTCCTGAGTTTATAAATCATGAGATCCTCTCCTGTCCTTCAAGTTAGGAGATTTAAATCAATGGGAGAATGTACTTTCTTTGTCTTATGATAGATATGCTTGGTTTTTGTTTGAATACAAATTGGAAGAACCCCTCCTCCAAGATTCTGTTTTAAATTGAACAGAAAAGGGACTAAATTTAAAGTTATTGTAATTTAACTATTATATGGTACAGTTTTATTTGAAAATGGATGAATAGTATATTCACAAAAAATAATGAATTTTCTCATAATTATTTCTTTCATTAGCATTGATTAATATGTTCTGAGGACGGTATCTGCCCTTAGTTTGAGTGCAGGCATTAAAATTAACTGCTGCTTCTTAGAGTATGTTTTATTCAAATAGAAACAGCTCATCTTGTTTGGTAGAAATATTTTAAAAGCCCTTTCATAATTAGGTTTTATGTGATTTTTTTTTGAGACTGAATTTCTCACAAATTCAGTTCTCCCAGGTTTACTGGTTATAAGAGAAATGATAGACATATTTATCAGCTTTTGCAATTTTACTGCTTCATAAAGATCTGTATCCTGTTTCATTCCATAATAGATTCTTTATTATAAACTCTCATATTCATGGATAGTTAACTTTTTCTTTTTGGGGTACTTGTGCTGGTTTATGAGCACAAGGGAAATGTCTATGCTGAAAATTGGTAAGAGAACCAGAGGGCTCCTGTTGGATACCCGAAGTCCAGATCTGATCTTCCAAAGAGATGAGCCTCTATAGAAATGTGACATTCACATGAACTTTTTTTGTGCTTTAGATGTGGAAACAACTTCTGTGCATCTCATCGCTATGCAGAAACTCACGGCTGCACCTATGATTACAAGAATGCAGGGAGGAGATACTTACAGGAGGCAAATCCAGTGGTTAACGCACCCAAACTTCCAAAAATCTAGCTCTTGCTCTGCGCCTAGGAATTGTATTACAGTGACAGAAGAAATATTGTTCAGACTGCATTATTTTTGTTCGACTCCAAAAGATTTGCCAAATGACAAAAGCATACAATGCATACTGTTGGAGAAAGAATACTACTGTATTTGACATCTTTATCCTTTGGTGAATCAAAAGTTTTAAAAGTAGTTTTAAAAACTTTATAATGATTTAGCTTTGTTATTGCATGTCTTGTGTTAACTATTTTATATTTGATATTGCAATTTAATAGACAAGTCTTCAAAAGATGCACTTTAGGAAGTTATCACTGACTATGTAACCAGCTTCCACATTGCACAGAAATGTGCTGCCATGCAATGGCTCTACTCAAATCCACCACTTTTTTGAGGGGTGTGGGGGGTGGGGATTTGTTTTTTTTTTTAAAATGTGTGAAAATTTATTGAGTTTACTAGCAAGTTCCTTTTTATTTCAAGCTCCTTTTTATAAAAAAGAACATTTTGTTTCCCAGTGTGATTTTAACACATATCTATTTCTTCCATATTCAGATTGGCATTCAGATGTATATCCATTCTATAAAACACATCATGTTAATCATACTATATGTTTCTTAAAATACTATTTTTTGAATGGTAGTTTTACAATAGAAGGGGTCTCAGTTGTTGCCATTAAATACGGAATCCAACTTTTCACTTTTTGAAAAATGGCTGCATTTAAAACAAAATCTCACAACTTGGTTTGTTTTTCTTATGAGTTGAGTGCTATTACCAGGAGAAATTCAAATAAATATTCATTTTCATTATGAGTTTGATTATTTGATTATTTACAATAATTTTTCTTTTATAATTTTTAAAAATTTTCTAATTTAAACTCAATTTAATTAACATATACTATATTGTTAGTTTCAGAGGTAGAATTTAGTGATTCATCAGTTGCATATAACACCTAGTGCTCATCACATCACGTGTCCTCCTTAATGCCCATCACCCAATTACCCATTCCCCCACCGACCTCCCCTCCAGCAACTCTCAGTTTGTTTCCTATAGTTAAGCGTCTCTTATGGTTTGCCTCCCTGTCTTTATCTTATTTTATTTTTCCTTCCCTTCCCCTATGTTCATCTGTTTTGTTTCTTAAATTCCACAAATGAGTGAAATCATATATTTGTCTTTCTCTGACTTATTTTGCTTGGGATAATACCCTCAACCATTTCATTAAATAAATCAGTAATTTATTCTACTTGGAAAAAATGACTATCTGTATAAAGGTATTCTTTTAGGGTATAAGGGCCCTGTTCCCCAGATAACCAGTATAACCAATATAAGCTTTTGGGAATTCACTTGCTTCATGAAAGCTTAGTTGAATCAGATCCTGAACTCTGGTAAACAGGTAGCAGGTAACCCAAATAGACTTTGCAACTCTAGCCCAACCCAAGTTGGATCTGCAGTGGTACCAGAAGGCTAATTTAGGTGCTCTGCAGGGTCTCTTTCTCCACACAGGGGTGAATGAACTGGAGCATTCTGCTACCCTTCCTTCTACTTCCTAAAAGAGATTGAATGTTAAGTGGATAAAGAGCCTTTATCTTTCTGAAGGCATCTCAAGATGCTCCTGATCAGGAAGGAAATATATTTACAGGTGGGAAAGATACTAGTGGAGGAGTGATACAATTAGGGGTTGGTGGCATACTTTTTAAGGGGAGCTATACAAACTAATGAAAATATTTACATTTGTGTTGAGTAGTTTAGTTCTTCCCCGCACCCTCTTATCAAGACAATATGTGCTTTAGACATTTAAAATTTATTACATGGGTAGGCTGCTGGAAAATGGACCCAAACTTATTTATTCTACAATAAATACGAATGGTTAGGGTATTGATATATGCTTATTAGCACACTATGCTTTTTTAAACTAAGACCATGTAGAAATAAGTCCTACGTTTACCGAAGATTTTGGTCAAAGTTGAGTTTTTTGTCCTTGTTGTTTTACTAGTTTTTTTTGTTTGTTTTTTTTTTAAAGATTTTATTTATTTGACAGAGAGAGACACAGTGAGAGAGGGAACACAAGCAGGGGGAGTGGGAGAGGGAGAAGCAGGCTCTCCGCAGAGCAGGGAGCCCGATGCGGGGCTCGATCCCAGGACCCTGGGATCATGACCTGAGCCGAAGGCAGACGCTTAACGACTGAGCCACCCAGGCGCCCCTTACTAGTTTTTAAGTCACTGGGAGAGAAACCAGTTGATTCAAGAAATAATATCATTGGAAAGCATTTCTTTATGCTTTAAATTCTTATAAAGAGGTGATCATGATTTTACAGATCTCAGATCTGTCTTTACATCCCCAGTAATTATCAGAGTGCTTTGCATGTAGACACTGGTTAAACATTAGTTAAATAAATTAATTATATTGGACAGTTTAACCGTGATGAAAATGAAGGTGTTTATATTGTTTTATATAACTAAACTAATTTTACGTGATAAAATTCAGTTTCTGGATTTTATTTTATTTTTTTGAGGTGGGGGGTGTGCAGAGGGAGAGAGAGAATCTCAAGCAGTCTCCACATCCAGCCCAGAGCCTTACACAGGGCTCACTCTCACGACCCTGAGATCATGACCCTAGCAGAAGTCAAGATTTGGACGCTTAACCAACTGAGCCACCCAGGCACCCCCTCTGGATTTTATTTTTAAACAGTAAGTATTTGGTTTTAGCAACATTAAAAGTTAAAATGTTTAACTTTTAGCTTTGTGAAATATTTTTTTAAATTTTATTTTATTATGTTATGTTACTTACCGTACAATACATCATTAGTTTTTGATGTAGTGATCCACGATTCATTGTTTTTGTATAACACCCAGTGCTCCATGCAGTAGGTGCCCTCCTTAATACCCATCACCAGGCTAACCCATCCCCCGGCCCCCCTCCCCTCTAAAACCCTCAGTTTGTTTCTCAGAGTCCATAGTCTCTCATGGTTCATCTCTCCCTCCGATTTCCCCCCCTTTTCCTTCCTTCTCCTAATGTCCTCTATGCAATTCCTTATGTTCTACAAATAAGTGAAACCATATGATAATTGACTTTCTCTGCTTGACTTATTTCACTTAGCATAATCTCCTGCAGTCCCAACCATGTTGATGTAAAAGTTGGGTATTCATCCTTTCTGATGGCTGAGTCATATTCCATTGTATATATGGACCACATCTTCTTTATCCATTCACATCTGTTGAAAGGCATCTTGGCTCTTTCCACTATTGTGGACATTGCTGCTATGAACATTGGGGTGCATATGGCCCTTCTTTTCACTACATCTGTGTCTTTGGGGTAAATACCCAGCGGTGCAATTGCTAGGTCATAGGGTAGCTCTATTTTTTAATTTTTGAGGAACCT
>NC_138374.1:35562114-35587027 GCF_054177405.1 Leptonychotes weddellii | reverse complement strand
TGGGTAGCATAGACATTTTAACAATGTTTATTCTTCTGATCCATGAGCGTGGAATGTTTTTCCATCTTTTTGTGTCTCCTTCAATTTCTTTCATGAGTGTTCTGTAGTTCCTAGAGTATAGATCCTTTACCTCTTTGGTTAGGTTTATTCCGAGGTATCTTACGGGTTTTGGTGCTATTGTAATGGAATTGTTTCTCTAATTTCTCTTTCTACAGTTGCATTGAAGAAGTCAAACTCTCTCTCTTCGCAGATGACATGATACTTTATGTGGAAAACCCAAAAGACTCCACCCCCAAATTACTAGAACTCATACAGCAATTCAGTAATGTGGCAGGATACAAAATCAATGCACAGAAATCAGTTGCTTTCTTATAGAATATATTATTTTATACCAACATTTATAAATAGTACTTACTAAAATTTGCACAACACAGTGAAAGCTATAGTTTACCAGAGAATAGTGCTATTGCTTTTTTTTTTTTTAAGGTTTTGTTTGTTTATTTGAGAGAGAGAGTGAGAGCATGAGTGGGGGGAGGGACAGAGGGAGAGGGAGAAGCAGACTCCCCTCTGAGCAGGGAGCCTGATGTGGGGCTCAATCCCAGGACGCTGGGATCATGACCTGAGCCGAAGGCAGACACTTAACTGATTGAGCCACCCAGGTGCCCAAAAAAGATTTTCCTTGAAAAAAATTTCATTTAAGGGGGACCTGGGTGGTTCAGTTGGTTGGGCATCTTGACTCTTGGTTTCAGCTTAGGTCATGATCTCAGGGTCATGGGATTGAGAACTGCTTTGGGCTCCACACTTAGTGGGGAGTCTGCTTGAAATTCTCCCTCTTCCTCTACCCATCCCCCTCTTTCTTTCTCTCAAATGAGTAAATCTTTTTAAAAATTTCATTTAAATACAGTATTCAGTTATTCAATAAATATTGAGCATCTATTAGTGTCATGCGCTATTGTAAGTGCAGCAGATGTAGTGTTTAACTAAATAACATTCCTGCTTTCATTGCATGCTTACATTCTAGAGGAAAAAATAAATATGCCAGATGGAGTATCGGTGTGTTAGGATGCTGTATTCAATTACCAGAGCTGCCATAATAATGTACCACACACTGGGCAGCTTACACAACAGACTTATTTTCTCACAATTCTGGAGGCTAGACGTCAGAGATCCAGGAGTTGGCAGAATGAGAAGAATGTCATTGGTTTGCAGATAGCCACTTCTCCCTGTGTCTTCACATGGTCTTTCCTCCATGCACAGCTGTGTTCTAATCTCCTCTTCCTATGCGGACACCAATCTTAATGGATCAGGGCCTACCCTAATGACCATATTTTGTCTTATCACATCTTCAAATTCCCTATTGTTGAGGGGTGAACTAGGGGCACCCCGCACCTTGGGGCCTCAACCCAGCCGGACCTGAAGGAGTCAGCAAAAGTTCTTAGTCTCATCAGGAGAAGGAATTCAGGACAGACATGGCAGCACAGCAGATGAGTAATGGATGTGGGAAAGTTTATTAAAGTGAAAAATACGCTCTCAAGATATGAGGAGTGAGACAGACACGGAGAGAAAGACAGCACTGTGTTCCCTGGGGGTTGGCTTGGGTTTCTATCTTTTATAGATAGTTGTTAACTAGGGGATAGCATAGTTATTACTTGGGGCAGGAAGCCGAGTTTCTCGCTTTTTCTTCCTAATTTGGTCAGAGGTTTCCTGTCATGGTATCCTCCATCTTGGGTCTGTCTGGTTTGATCTGGCTTCTTGTGGCATGCTGCCAGGATAGGTCTCTGACTTTCCCTGATAGCTGACCAGGACCACCTCATTGTTGGCCTCCAGGTATCCTATTAGAACCTAACTAACTGCTGACTCTATCTCCAATACAGTCACAGTATGAGGTACTGGGGTTTAGGAGTTCAACATATAAATTATGGGGAGACATAATTCAGACCATAGCAGATTCTATATATTTCTGTGGTAACAGATTAACCCCCAAAGCTCAGTGGTTTAACTCAACAAAGTTTATTCCTCACCTATGCAAAATCCAGTGAGCCAGGCAACTTCCCAGGCTAGCTACCTGATGAGGAAATTCAGGCTGATTCGGGCCATTTCCATTGTATGGTTTTGCCAAAGCAACATGTATTCTCTAAGATTGCTGCCCCAGGGGAGAGAGGACTGGAGGGTTGCTCATTGGCTTTTCAATGATTTTGTCTAGAAGTGTATATACATTCTGCTTACAGCCCATTGGTTAGAACTAGTCATATGGCCTTACCCAATTGCCAGAGTTATGGGGGGGGGATGGATATTTAATGAACTGTAAATGTCCCTGCCACAGATGGTATTAAATGCAAAAAACCAAGCACAATAGGGTGACATAGTGTTGTTTTAGAAAGGGTGGTGAAAGACCTCCACTATGAGAAAGTTATATTTAAGTAGTCACAAAGGGAGTGAGGAAATGGGGGAAAGTGTTCTAAGCCTGAATAAACCAAGAAATAGCAAGGAAGCCTGGTAGCTAGAGCAAAGCAAGTAGGGGACAACAGGAAATAAGAGGCTACATCATGGAGGACTTGATAGGCATGAACTTTGGATTTTATTCTGAATTGGGATAATATTGGAGGTTTACATAATTGGACTTAAGTTTTAAAAAATCACTCTGGTGATTGTGTAGAGAAAAGATCGTAGGAGGCAAGGATGGAAGTCAGGAGACAGATACAGTAATCATTCATGTGGGAAGTCACAGGGCTGGGCTGGGATATAGCACTCCTGGATGGTGTTTACCATTCTCTCCTCAAACCACCAACACCCCTTTCCCTGTCTTCACTCTCAACTTCTTATTTTATTAAACTAGGAACAATTGGAAAAGAAATTCTTTTTTTTTTTTTTTAAAAAAAAGATTGAGAAAGAGCATATGTGAGTGGGGGAAGGACAGAGGGAGAGGGAGAGAGAGTCTCAAGTAGACTCCACACTGAGCACAAAGCCCCATGGGGGGGCCCCGATCCCAGGACCTGAGATCATGACCCGAGCTGATATCAAGTCAGATGCTCAAGCGTACCAAGCTATCTGTATCTGTGTCTTCCCACTTCCCTTGCTCATCTAACTATGGATGACCCTTCCAGCCAACTCAAGGATTTCCTTCCTACAGTTGTCACACTCCTGCATTGATATTTTCTCATCACTGGACCATTTCTAATAGTGTATAAATATTTAAACAAAACCTAACCCCCACATCTCCTGCCTGCTGTTGTTCCATTCCTCTGCTCGTCTTTGCAGCAAAAGGAAATCTGGTTGTTGTCACCATTTACTATCTCTGCAATAAGGCTTGTATCCCTACCACTTTATTTTAATTGCTCTGTTCTCAAGTTTTCAAAGATCTCTCCGCTGCTAAATCCAAAGGTCAGTTCTCATTTTACTCAACTTCTCAACAGCAAATGAAATGACACACTGAGGCACTTCCTTCTCCCTAAAACATTTTCTTCACTTAGGCTTTAGAACTCCTCTATTTCATTTCCTTTGGCTGCTCCTGCTATGTTTCCTTTGCTAGTCTTCCCATCTCCGAAGTGCTGCATGAGCAGCCTTTGGATCCTTTATTTCCCCTGCAATTATGCAATTAATGTACTTGGTCAGCAACTTTCAGTGATTTTCAAACTGTAAGGCCATACTGTTACTTGGTTAAAAAATCAGTTGAGTTGGGAGAAGTTTTAAAAAATGGAACAGCATAAAGTGGAAAAGGAAACAGTGAATTATAGGGAGGGTAGATTTGCTTTTTGAAAAATTTAAGGTATCTACATGTATTTGGTCAGTATGGAAAATGTATTTTGTATCCTGGGTTGAGATCAGAGGTATGAAAGTTACTGCTCTGTGTGATCTCATTCAATCTTGTGGCTTTAAATACCATCGACCAATCAATTTATATCTCTATAGCTCCCCTCAGAATTTCATTGTCTTCTGTGCAGTTGCTAACTGTACACCTCTATTTGGATGGCTAATAAGCAGGTCAGATTTAGCGTGTCCGAAATCAAATTCTTGATTTTTTTCTCCCAGCCTGCACATATCCTTTTTTGACTTTAAAAAATAAAAGTCAGTTATTGTACCAGCAAAAATGAATTTATTTGGGAATAGCAGAGAATTGCAATTCAGGAGAAGCAAGGTATAGCAAAAACCTTAGGGTAGTCTAACAAAAGAGAGGAACATTATTTTATGGAGATGAAGGAGGAAGTTGGGAGGGTTTTTTTTCAACAAAAGTCCATTGCAGAAAAGCAAGAATTCAGGGTGATGAGGGTTTCTGATTGGCTGAACTGCTGGCATAGTCAATTTCTTATAGGAGATGCACTGTACATCTTTTCCTATTGGGACCTGTAACTGATGATTCTTTCCTGTTATCCTTTCTTCTCTTGAGGGGTAATCGATAATTCTTCAGTAATTGACGGGGAGTGGTATGGCACAAGAGCTCCCTCTTCTGGCCTCCCAACTCCATTTTAGTGAGGTTTCCCTTTATTAATTTTCACACCCTTCTCCATCTAAGTAAATGACAGTTCCATTCTTTTGGTTGTACAGGCCAAAAACCTTGGAGTCATCCTTCACTCTGTTCTTTTACAAATACCTCTAATCAATCTGAATATCCTATTGGCTCTACTTTTGAAATATGACAAATACTATGTGAAGCAAGACTGTCATTTAGCATAGCATAGGAAGGCCAAAATCAAGATAGAATATACAGCTATAGTGAAATCACATTTTTATGGTTATTAATAAAAAGGAAAAGACATTTAGACTTGGAATCAGGAGACATAAATATGAGGCTGGCTCTACCACATCATAGCTTTGTAACACCTTAGCAGGTTATTATCCACCTCTTTCTCTGTTTGCAAGTCTCCTGTTATTCCTTACATTCATCACTCTAGTGAGAACCCTAGTATATCCACTGTGTTGGATGATATGCTGTTATAGAGTCTTATATAACTATAGTATATCTTATCCTACCTACCAATGCATTTTGTTTGCAACAAAACCCTAACTGAAAAACTAGGTAGGTTCAGCCATTTGGTGGTGACTTCTTTCTTTCCCACAAACTCTAGGAGAGGGTAGGCAATTTTCTTATGTGGGCTGAGGCAGTGGACAGTATACTAGGAGTCGCCACCACCACAAACGGGATGTAGAATTAACCTGCTGCCATAAGGCCAGTGCTCCCCTTGGAGTGAAGACCTGGTCACCCATGAGCAATTCCCTTATTGGTAGCCTTCCATTCTAAATGCAAAGCTTTCTTTGTCATTGTGCTTAGTTTCCCTGCTGGTAATGCTCAACTCCAGTCCAGGTGGCAAGAGTCCAGACCCTGGACCTGAACCCTTTCAATCCATCAGTTGCCTTTCCCTAAGGACTCTGACCTCCTATATATCACTACCGTCTTGCCAAAGGTCATATATGGTTAACATTTATTGAGGACTGTATGTATTGGGCACTTTAAAGTGCTGTGCCAGCATTATTTCATTTCATCTTCATAACTGTTCAGTAGCTACTTTCTTTTAAGTAGATGAAGAGGTTCAGAAATGTTAAGTAAATTGCTTAGATAGAAATGACCGAGTCAGGACTCACCTTGCATTGTCTCCATGCATACTGCCTAACTTACAGACCCCTCTGGATATGTGAATAGTCTTTGCCACTTCCTACAGATTCACAAGCCATAGATTAGCCAATATTTTTGCTTCTCAGGCATGGTCTAGGCATAAGGTATACCAGTGAAAGATACTATTCCTGCCTTTAAGGAACATCTGCTGCCAGGAGCAGCAGAAAAAGTCAACAGGTTGTGGCAGCTGGCCTTGTAACCTATTTTCCGTAGTAAAAGATGAGTGTGGAGAAAACTCATCACTATATTTTCTTCTCTTTGTAATGTTGCATTTTAGGTGTGTTAATGAAGAGGATGTTTGACCTTGCACAGACCTGAAAGATATTTTGAGCCCACTGTTTTGACCCTGTCAGTTTGCTCTTAGCCATGTATGCAACATGATCAGGATTGTATGGAGGAATTAATTATACAATAGATCACTCCTGGACAACAGAACAATTCTGGAATATTTGAAGGTATCAGCTCACAATTCTCTCATGAATTTACTAAGAAATAGTACAAATTAGTCTTTTATGCAATTTATAATGACTATTATGGGAGAAATTGGCAGTGGCTGAAACTTCTGTAAAGTCTGATGGAGGAAAACGACTTAGTAGAAATAGTTACTAAAAACAAGTATCAGCTATAATCAGTAAAGTTTGATGTGGACAAAACCTGAATGCTGAATCAAATATTTATTTAGGTCTGTTTGTATTTACACATACAAAGACTAATTCTCATGAAAATCATAATATATAATTTAAAATAAAAGTTGGAAGTCCCATAAGCCTTCCTCACACCCATTCCAGGATGGGAGTCGGGGTGGGGTAGGCTGTGGAATAGCCATTCACTCCAGATTAGGGAGCGAAAGTAAACAGAACTGTTCCTTAAGGTAAACAAACGCTCCGCCTTCGTTTGCTACCCTTAAGTAAGGAAGTATTTCCATTTTTTTCTCCCAAGTTCAGCATCAGAATACCTGACCGAATTCCCTTCTCCTTTCAAAGCACTAATAATATAAGTGGTCAGGCCCGGGGCTCACAAAGGGATGAAGCAGTAACGGTGGGGGTCTTTCCTCTTCCGCGGCCGGATTGCTTGGGACCCGTCCCCTCTCGCCTCTGCACAGACCGCCAGGACCAGGGAGGCGAAAGGACCGCGGCGCCGCGGCCGCTCGCCCACCCCTTAGCACGCCGCCGTTGCCAGGCAACACCTCCACAACCTCCGCCCCCGGGCGGACACGTGACGCGCACGTCACGTGACGGGACGGCGTCCTCCCGCGGAGGGGTGTAAACAGGCCGGGTGGCGGCCGAGCTGCGGGCCTGCTGCATCCTGGTGTCCGGCATGCTTCAGGCGGGCCGGGGTGGCCCAGCCGCGAGCTCAGCGCCCACCTGAGGTAACTCCTGCGGCCTCAGGACGGGCGTACCTCACGCCGCTTGCAGTCGCTGCTGCTCGCCGCCGACAAGGCCGGCTGAGCCCCCTGCCCCGGCAGGGGGTGTGGCTGCCGGCTGTGCAGTGCGCGACAGGTGGGTTGGGAGTGGGCGGCCACCGAGGCCAGGGCTCTGCAGCGCCCTGGGTCGCGGCCCTGGCGTGGAGCCGGCCGAAAGGCGGCAGCGAGCCCGGGTTGTGGGCCCTTCCGTTCCGGCTGCTCCAGGCTTGCCCCCGAGGCCGGGCCGGGCCGAGCCGGGGGCCGCAGGATCCGTCGGGCTCTGAGGGCCTGGGGCTGCCAGCGTGGAGTCCCAGTTGAAGTCCGGCCCTTGCGGGCTGTGAGACCTTGGGCAGGCCAGCCTCAGCCCTGGCCCTGGCCTCAGTTTCCACATCTGTAACGAATGTCTGGACTAGGTGATCTTTGAGGACCTTCCACTTTTGACGTGTGTAATCTCGAGAGAGACCTGTATACTTTGGACGCTGCCAGAGGGAAAGCTTAGGTAGATATTTGTCTTTTAATTGCTAAGTTCCTGTTTGTCTTTAAATTTTTCATCTGACACGATTTGGATTCTTGTTCACCTGGGTGAAGTTTTTAATAGAAAACTTTTATACAAAGTAATGGTTTATGTTGCTGTTTTTTTCAGGCTTTTCTGATACAACGAAACCTTTCTTAGAACTTCCTTTGGAAGTCCAATTAATTAAAAAAAAAAAAAAGAAAAAAAATCAAAACCTCTGTCTGCCTCCCGGTCTTCCTGCTCTACTGCAATACCCCTAAGGGCCCCCAGGGATCACAGGTTGAGAAGCACTGTTACACTGTTGAGGTGTTCTGTGTTTGTTAATTTGACAGGCTCTGGAAGATGAATCTTTTGCTTACGTGGAGTTTTCTATTATTTTTCCTTCAACTTTGTTCGACCGTATGTCATACAATTAGAGAGACAATTAGTATATTTTGCAGATAGACTTGGAAAAGACCCCCAAATTTCCGATGGACCTGTTTCCATCTTTTCTTGCATTCCGGGCCCAAGGGATGTGAGTGTATGTTTATAACAGTGAGACTTAATGCTCATTGCTGGCCTAGTTGCTCAGGTATAGAATGGGAGTGGAAGACTTTTTGCAAGACTTATTTAGACCCAACTGAATGGATTAGGACATTTCCTCCGAAAAATACATAAGTTGGGAAAGTACATGACTTAAAATTGTTAGAGCCATGGAATAACATGATCATATCACAAATTTTGAAACTCTGGGTCTTGAGAGAACTGGGTTTAGGAGAAAAGGAGGTTCTGTTTCATATAGTGAGTGAATGTATAAACAATATGAAGTGGTCTGTAGACCAAGAATTATCAGGATGATTTTTTTTTTTTTAAGAGAAATGCTTAGTTTCCTGGTTTGTTTTCAAAGACTAGGGTTGATAAGAGATTTACTGAAACTTGGAAGTTTGATACTGAAAGAGGAAAACCATAGCCTTTTACAGCTCGTCCACTTGGTGCTTCTGTGAGGTGAGCCAGAATCAGAGGTTGAAAGGACTATGAACGGAACCCAAGGAGACCTAGTGGATATGTTTTCTCTTTTTAAAGTAACTCATTTCCTTAATCTTTGGTGTAGGTTTGGGTTAAGTCACCTCTTTTCTTTAGGTCTCAGTTTCTGCTACAAAGTGAGGAAATTGGATTGATTACTGCTCCATTTGTTGGCTTCAGTTAGGGTTGCCAGATAAAGTACAGATAACTTAGTTTAAATTTGAATTTCAGGTTAACGGTGAAAAAGTTTTTAGTATAAATATTGCATAAGGCATGCATTATTTACTTTTTTTATTTTTTTAAAGATTTTATTTATTTATTTGACAGAGAGAGAGCACAAGTAGGCAGAGTGACAGGCAGATGGAGAGGGAGAAACAGGCTCTCTGCTGAGCAGGGAGCCGGATGTGGGGCTCGATCCCAAGACCCCAGGATCATGACCTGAGCCGAAAGCAGCCGCTTAACAGACTGAGCCACCCAGACGCCCCAAGGCATGCATTATTTAAAAAAAAATCCATTGTTTATCTGAAATTCAAGTTTACCTGGGCTTACTGTATTTTTATTTGATAAATCTGGTGACCCTACTTCAACATTTTTATCTCCTTTAAATTAGTTCCAGGAAGAAATTATAGATGCATAGACAGGAATGAATTGATTCAACCAGTCAAGACTCCCTGTTTGTAATCAGCAGTAGTGTGTAGTTCTTGAGAAACAGCTCTATTTCACTTGAGGTCCTTGTCATGAAGCAGTTCCTTTTCTGCCATAAGCACATAATGTTTAGGTTTATACTTTTGGTGGTAAACAATTTTTTTTTAATTTTTAAATTTAAAAAAGATTTATTTATTTTAGAGAGAGAGAGAGAGAGCTTGAGCAAGCACGGAAGGAGGGAGGGGCAGAGGGAGAGGGAGAGAGAGTCTTAAGCAGACTCCATGCTGAGCCTGGAGCCTGACTAGAGGCTCCATCTCATGACCCCGAGATCACGACCTGAGCCGATACCAGGAGTCAGATGCTCAACCATCTGTGCCACCAGGGTGCCCCGGTAAACAATTTAAATATCTGAAAGCAAAAAAAAAAAGCTAAATTTTCTAAAAGTAACAAATTTGGGTCATGAAATGGTATGTACTATTTTTTTTCTGTGAAAGATGTAACACTACCTGTCCTTCAGTTATATGATTGACTTTAAGACATGTTCTAAGGCAGTGGACTGTTCTGATGGTAAATAATCTTTCAGGAAGTTATTATGCCTTTGATTTGGCCCCCGGTGAATATGGAAAATAATCAGTGTATGCACTATAAACATTTTATATTTTAACTGACCACTGTTAATCTTCTATTTGCTATATCTTGAAGAATTTCAGTGTTGAAATTCTTTTTCAAGGAGTATAATTATTTAATTCCTCAATTTTTGAGTTTTAAAGAAAACTAGGCCAAATCTTTACTCACCTCTCTCTGAAATTGCTGAATTTTCAAATTCATTCATTCATTCAGTGGTCAACAAAAAATTGAGTGCCTTCTATAGCCAGGCTGATTAATCAGTGTTCTAGATCTTCAGGTGCTTATCTTTTTTTTTTTTTTTAATTTTTTTAATTTTAATTTTTTTTTAAAGATTTTATTTATTTATTTGACAGAGAGAGACACAGCCAGAGAGCGAACACAAGCAGGGGGAGTGGGAGAGGGAGAAGCAGGCTTCCCGCGGAGCAGGGAGCCCGATGCGGAGCTCGATCCCAGGACCCTGGGACCATGACCTGAGCCTAAGGCAGATGCTTAACAACTGAGCCACCCAGGCACCCCTTCAGGTGCTTATCTTTGACAGAGGAGTTAAATCACATGCATTCTAGGGATAATATGATGAGGGCCTTGAAGTAATACAAATACTGTGGAAATTGAGAGGAGGATGAGAACCCATCAGTTGATAGATTGAGTGGCAGAACCTCCTAGAGGAGGTGGTATTTAATCTAGATCATTGTGATAAAGGATTGGGTCAGGAAGACAGGCTTACAGAAAGGTAGGAAGAAGCAGAAAAAGGCAGCGAATCCATCTCTGTTCTACAAAGCATACACTTTGTTGGGTTAAAAGTAATTGGTAATATTGTTTATATGTAGTTTTTGGTTCCCTGTGATACTCTTCATCTGCATTAAGTATATTGGAATTAAATTTCTTCAGTGTGTATCTATATTAGAGAGATCTTCAGATGTCAGTGTAGCTCTCTGAAAAAAATGTTTATGAAATGTGTCACATGTACAAAAATGTGTAATTTGCATATATAAAGCTCAAAAAATAGCATATTATCACACCGTTGAAACCTGTGTGCCCTTTACTGATTAGACACCCACTTTCCTTCTCTTCAGAAGTGACCACCGTACTGAATTCTATCATTTCTTTGCTTTTCTTCATAAACTTATTTTATATGTATACAACCCCCCCAGACATTGTTTACTTTTGCATGTTTTTGAACTTTATGTAAATGGCATCATACTATGTGGATTTTTTTCTGAGACTTTTCTACTTAGGTTACTATGTTTAATTCATGTTTTTCCCCCCACCAAGTTTCCACCCATGTTAGTTTTTACCAAGGGTAAGGATTTCGCTGAGGTAAACACCTAGGATTGGAGCTGCTGCTTGTAGGGTATGGGTATCTGTAGTTTCCAAATATTGCCAAATTACTTTCCATTGTGGTTGTGCTGTTTCAGTTTTCTCCCCGCAGTGTATGAGAGTTCCTATTGCTATCCTGTCTACATGCTCTCTATTATTTCTTATGAGCAAATCATATATCTAATAAGAAAAGTTTAGTATCCAGAGTATGTAAAGAAGACTTACACCTCAACAATAAAAAGAAAAAGAACTCATTTTAAAAACAAAGGATTTGAATAGACATTTCTTCAGGCAAGACATACAAATGGCCAATAAGCACCTGAAAAGAAGCTTGATCTCATTAGCCACCAGGGAAGTGCAAATCAATACCACAATGAAATATCGTGTCATACTCACAGGGATGGCTGTGATCAAAAAGACAGATAATAACAAGTGTTGCAGAGATAGTGGAGAAATTAGAATCTTCATACACTGTTATGGGGAATGCAAAGTGATGCACCTACTTTGGGAAGCAGTCTGGTACTTCCTCAAACAGCTGAACATAGGGATCACAGATGGCACAGCAACTCCATTCCTAGGTTTACCTAAAGAAAAATTAAAATATATATTTACACCAAAACTTGTATGCAGATGTTCACAGTATCAGTATTCATAATAGCAAAAAGTAGAAACAAATGTATGCCAGTTGATAAATGGATAAATAAAATGTGGTTTATATATACAGGGGAATATTAGCCATAAAAGGAATGAAGTACAGATTCATGCTACCACATAGATGAACCTTGAAAACATGATGCTAAATGATAAAAGCAAGTCACAAAAGGCCACATATTGTATGGTTACATTTATACAAAACTTCCAGAATACACAGATCCAAAGAGTGAGAAAATAGATCGGTGATTGGGAGTTGGGATGGGGGTAGATGGGAGATTTGATCATGAGTAATAGGTTTCTTTTTAGGATGATGAAATGTCCTGAAATTGATTGTGGTGGTGGTTGCACAATTCTGTGAATATGTGAAAAGCCATTGAATTGTACACCTGAGAGAAGGGAGGATATTAAAACAAAACAAAACACACAGAAGGTTGCTACGTTGTGAGCAGCCCCATGGAGAGGCCCATATGATGAGGGATCAAGACTTGCCCACAGCCACATGACTGAGCTTAGAAGCAAATTCCTCCTTACCCCCTTTTACACAGAGCCAAGCCTTTAGATGATCCTATAGCCTGGCCAGCAGTTTTGACTGAAGCCTTATGATAGACCACGAGCCAGAGGTACCCAGTTTAGCTGCCTAGATTGCTGACCCATAATAGTAAATGTTAGATAGTAAATGTTCATTGTTTTAAATGAGTTTTGGGGTAATTTGTTATGCACAATAAATAATACGTGAGCATTAACACTGCATTATGTGTTGCCTTTCATTTGGTGTCGTGGAAGGCCATGATGGTTAAATTCATAAACTATAATTGACTCTTTTTAATCTATCATTTTGTTAACCACAACTCATGACCAAGAGTAATACATTTCTTGAGATATTCTCTAAATTATTGGTGGGGGGAGAATTTATGCTTAGAATAGGTTCAACTTGTTTTATTTTAATTTTTTGTTTATTATAATTTAAAAATTTTGTAATCCTGCGTGATGCATTATGAATCTTTATCAACCAGGGCAGGCCACTTCCAGACCATATAGCAGTACAGAGTATTTCTCATATTGTCATGATCTTCTGGTAACCCTTTTATATTTACAAGTTGTGGATGGTATTAATATATTTTAGGCAGATTTATTTTATTATTTATGGCTTTAGCAAAGCACTCAGACAATAGTTATTGAGACAAAACGGCAGTTCCCTAGAAGCAGCCTCATTTTACCATATGAAAGGAGGGTAAAGAAGATTTTTTTTTTCCTTTGAGTATTTCTGTATTTCAGTTGAAGAATGATTGTTTGACTCTATGGGTAAGGAACTCATGTGGGTTTTGAAATTTGATTTTAAAAATGAAGACATGTTTTGGGGCACCTGCGTAGCTCAGTTGTTGGGCATCTGCCTTCGGCTTGGGTCATGATCCCAGGGTCCTGGGATCGAGCCCCGCATCGGGCTCGAGCAGGGAACCTGCTTCTCCCTCTCTAACTCCCCCCTGCTTGTGTTCCCTCTCTCACTGTCTCTCTCTGTCAAGTAAATAAATGAAATCTATATAAAAAAAAAAAATGAAAACATGTTTAAAAAGGTTTATTTAAGGAGTCTCTTTGGCCTTTATTTTTCTTACCCTTTAAAAAATGTAAAAGATGTGTATTTATTAATATACAAAGGTATCAGAAATATTGTTATATGAAGAAAAGCAGGCCATAGAAGTTTTCTCCTAAAAGTTTTATAGTTTTAGCTATTATATTTAGGTCTATGATCTATTTTTAGGGTTTAGTACTAAGTGTATGTGGTATGGAGATAGGGATTTAGGTTCCTTTATGAATACACAGTTATTTTGGTATCATTTATTGAAAGATTATCCTTTCCCTATTGCATTTATTGTCATTCCTGTATTCTTTGCCCATTGCATTACCTTGCCATTTTATGTTGGAAATCAATTGGTGATACATCTGTGGATCTATTTCTGATTTCACTCTTCTGTTGATTTGTAGGTCTGTCCTTATGTCAGTACCATACTGCCTTTCTTACTGTAGCTTTATGTGGTTTGAAATTGGTTAGGATAAATTCATTACCTTTGTTCTTTATTTTCAAAGATCTGCTTCAAAGAACTGTTTTTAGTTTTGTAGTGTACATGTCATGTACATATTTTGTCAAGTTTGTATCTTAATATTTTATGGTTTTTGATGTTATAAATGGGATTAAAAATCATTTTCCACTTGTTCATTGCTAATATGTAGAAGTACGTTGGTTTTGTGTATTACCTTTGTATCTGGTAGCTTTTCTAAATTCACGTACTACTGCTAGTAGTCTTCTTGTTACTTTTTAAGAATTTTCTACATACGAGATCACTGAATAAAGACAATTTTACTTCTTCCTTTCCAATCAGTATGCCATTTCTTTCTCCCTGCCTGCCTGCCTTCTTTCTTTCCTTCTTAATCTCTTTCTTTGACCTCGTGCATTGTCTAGCACCTCAAATCCAACATTATGATAGAAGTGGTAAGCAGACATTCATGTTTTATTCCCAGTCTGAGGGAGAAAGGATTGAGTCTTATGAATGATACAACAAGCACTAAGTATAAAAATTTTTAAATGTTAAATTAGACTTAATAAAAATTAAAAACTTATGCACTTTAAAAGACGCTGCTAAGAAAAATAAAAGATATGCTACAGAATGGGAACAGGGGCGCCTGAGTGGCCCAGTCGGTTAAGCGTCTGCTTTCAGCTCAGGTCATGATCCCAGGGCCCTGGGATCGAGCCCCGCATCGGGCTCTCTGCTCAGCGGAGAGCCTGCTTCTCCCTCTGCCTGCCATTCTGCCTATCTGTGCTCTCTATCTCTCTGTCAAATAAATAAATAAAATCTTTTTTTTTTTTTAAAAGAATGGGAACAAATATTTGTATTTCATATATCTGACAAAGGACTTTTATCCAATGTGTATAAAGAACCTCTATAAATTGTTAATAAGGCAGACAATCCAAATTATGAAATTGGTAAAAGATTTGGACAGACACTTCACAAAAGAAGATATTTGAATTCACAATAGGCACATTTAAAATTCTCAATATATTCAGTCATTTAGGGAAATGCAAATCAAAATTATAAACAACTCTTTGCCTATAAGGATGGTTACAATTGAGGAGATTGACTGTATCAAGAGTTCGTGAAAATGTAAAACAACCAAAACTTACATGAATTGCTAGTAAGAGTTAGCTTAAATATGCATTTATGGGATGATCCAGCAGTTTTACTCCTAGTCATAAAAGATTACATCACAAATGATTTACAACCAAATGTTCAGAGATCAAAACCGGAAATAGCCCAAATGTTCATCAACAATTACACAGTGGAATACTATTCCACAGTAAAAAGGGAACTACTGATAATATCATGGCATGAAATTGAAAAACATTTTGCTGAGCAAAAGAAGCTGGACACAAAACAGTGCATACTGTATAATTCCATTCAATTCATCTTAAAGCCAACAAAACTAATCTATAATGAAGCAGTTTAGTGATTGCCTAGGGTCAGAGGGGGAGGAATTGACTGCAGAGGGGTAACAGGGAATTTTTTGCAGTAATAGAAATGTTCTGTTTGATTTTAATTGGTTAGTGGTTATACTGCATATACTTTTGTCAAAACTTTTCCAACATTACACTTAAAATGGGTATTTTATGTAAATTGTGGCTTAATATAATTTATTTTAAAAAAGCAAGGGTGTAAATAGCATTTATAGAATAAGCATATATGTGTTGTATATATAGTATTTCTATGTAAAATTTTTAAGTGTATGTATGCACACATGCATAAGAAATGTCTAGAAGGATGTTCAGCAATTGTTACTGATTATGTCTAGATGGTGGGATTTTAGGTGATTTCGAAAGAATGAACTTTCCTATAGTATTTGAATTATTTTTTTCAGTGAACATGTCTTGGCAAAAGCAAAAAGAATATTTTTTTTTGTTATCTGAAAGTTTTATCCCTTGATGTTTTCATCTTTTAAGTATTGAATAAGCATTATAATAATATGTTTAGATCTTAAATACTTTTATTCTGTAATCACCAATTAGGAACAAAACCTTACATTACCTTTGATGCCCCTTGGTCCTCCTCTCACCCCATCTTTTTACCTCCCCCCAGACATAACTGATGCCCTAAATTTGCGTTTATTATTTCCTTGTTATTTTTAATAGTTGTATCACATTTGCCTCTCTAAGCTATGTTCCACTGTTGAACTTAATAACTAGAATCATACTGTGTGTATACTTTCATCACCTGCTTTTTTTATCCCACATAATATGAGACTTGAGACTCACCCATGTTTCTGTATGTGGTTGTAGTACACTGATACGTAATTGTTATATTGTATTACATTATATGGATATTCCATAACTTGATCTTTTACTCTTGGTGAATAATTGGATTGTTATTTTTTTCCTGTTATGAGCAGTGGTTATGTGAACATTATTTTTGAAGTTTATTTATTTATTTTTGGGGTAATCTCTCTATGCACTGTGGGGCTTGAACTCACGACCCCGAGATCAAGACCTGAGCTGAGATCAAGAGTTGGACGCTTAATTGACTGAGCTACCCAGCCACCCCTGATTTTTCTCATAACAGTGTTGAAGTGCCTGTTTTCTTTTTTTTTTTTTTTAAGATTTTATTTATTTATTTGACAGAGAGAGGGAGAGCACAAACGGGGGTAGTGGCAGGGAGAGGGAGAGGAAGAAGCAGGCTCCCCGCAGTATAGGGGGAGCCCAATGCGGGACTCCATCCCAGTACCCTGGGATCATGACCTGAGCCGAAGGCAGTGGCTTAACCAACTGAACCACCCAGGCGCCCTGAAGTGCCTGTTTTCATATATATGTCTTTGAACATTCATGGAAGTATTAGTATAGTAGAGAGTCCTAAAAGTGGCATTGTCTGGCCAAATGAGATTTAAATTGTGTAGTGGCAATTGTTGCCCCAATTTTTATTTCAGTCTATACTTCCCCTAATAATGTGTAGGTACCTTTTTTCCATTCCCTTGCCCGTATTATCTGTTACCAGTCTCTATATTTTTCTGTATTTTAAAATTAATGTTTAAGTTTTCATCAAAATACTTGGATATTGTTTAAAAATAATGAACACAGAGGCAATTTATGTTTTCTTATTTCTGTGGTAGTTACCTCCATAGTTCTAAACTTAATGCTTATACATATTATTGATTTTTCAGTTTTAGATTATACATTGCTTTCCTGTTATGTGGATTTGGGCATCTTAAATTCCTCACTTACCTTTTTTGCATTCCAAGTATGGTTATAGCCCTATTTTTATTGAAATAATAGTCAGTGACCACTTAATTGCCAAGTAGTAGTCTGTGACTACTTTTTCTTTTGTACGTATCTTTTTAAAGTTACCTCTTTTTTCAGTGACATAACTTTTCATGTACACATTCTTAATTTTTACCAGATGCTCTCTTATATCATCTATAATATCTTTTCTTATCAATCTCTAATTTTCTGGAGACCTTTCCTCCTAGAGCCTTCCATCATCCTGCTTTAATGTGAACCTGAATTCTCTGGGCTTGCTGCTCAGTCACTATGTGGGAGACCTTTATCCTGGCCAGTTTCTCAGAGAATCATCTGTTCTTTCATGTGTATTAGTCTTGGTAATTTAAGCCCTTGCTCCTCAAAATGTATTCCATAAACCAGCCACATAAGTATCATCTTTGAGCTTGTTAGGGAATTACAAAATCTCAGGCTGCATCCTAGATCTACCGCATCAGAACAAGATGATTGGTATGCACTGAAAATTTGGAAAGCCCTGGGCTGTGTGTTATTGACAAAATATTGTTGTCATGCAAAACTTAGCACAAGATGGATGTAACTCTTTGAGCTTGTTAGGGAATTAACAAAATCTCAGGTTGCATCCTAGATCTACCGCATCAGAACAAGATGATTGGTATGCACCGAAAATTTGGAAAGCCCTGGGCTGTGTGTTATTGACAAAATATTGTTGTCATGCAAAACTTAGCACAAGATGGATGTAACTCTTCCATCTGCCTCCAGGCTGACAGTTGAAGAGAGCTGGATGGAACGTCTCAGTGAATGTTTTCAAGGGCCTACGAGTGACAGATAGTACTCTCCCCATATTATATTGGCCGGCAGCCTGTCACATGGCCTCTCACAGAATTGCAAGAGAAACGGGAAAATGTAGTCTCTGGTTTGCCTGGGAACAGGAAACTATGTAGTAGGTAAATGGCATTGACTCTGTTTTAGTTGGTCATTCTGGTCCCCAAACTGTTTCATTCTTTTTCCCACACACAGAGCACACTAATCCCCTATCCAACCAGTCATTGCCTTCAGTTCATAGTACAGGATCTCTATGCCTGGCTGGCTGTCAAGTCCACATCAGCCTTTCTTGTTCAGGTGAACTAAGAAGACGTGTTTGCCCCCAGCCCCCCAAAAAATATTCTAGTAAGAATACAGCATCATTAGTAATCTCATTTGGAAGGTGAAAAGCATAGAGAGACAGAAGTCACTCTTCTGTAACAGTTCTTTAATCTTTATGGGCAGAAAGGATGTTTCTTAATTAGACTCTGGATTTTGTTCCCTGGGACAAACCCTCACATTCTTTTTTCTTCATGGCCCCAGGGACCATCCTCTCGGAGGTTCTCTTTTTTTTCCCCATTGTCTTATTTGTCGACATCCCACATCCAAATTTGATGTTCAGAGCATGGTCTCCTTGGGTATTGTGAAGTTGGTCTTTTGTAGAAGGTTGGGCTCCCAGAGATAGCTGTTGGGTCTTGAACAGTCAGACCTTCTAAATTCGGCCTTCCAGTTTTTCTGCCAGTGTGTTTCCCTTAAAAACTTAGCAGACTCATTATCCATTTGCTTCCAGTCAATCACAGTGCCAATAACCAAATTTGTTTTTGAGACATAATTCTCAAATCTCCTTTATTTTTCTGCTTTCTTGCTTCTATTCAATCTCTGTCTTGTTTCAGTGGAAGCCATCTGTAATGTCATGTTATAATCTGATTTTCTCTGAGCTTATTATTTTCTTGTAATACCCTGCTAGAAATAGCTGGTAGTAACCAACACACCATAGTTTTCAACTTCTAGTTTTGTCAAAACCCATAGAGCTTAAAGTTCATCAGGTGTGTGGTTTGTCTTCTGAGAGCCATCAGCAGAGTTTCTAAATATTTTCCCTTGCATAACATGGATCATCATCTTTTCATTCTCTAATAATGAAGTTCCTCATTGCCTACAAAGTGATGACTAAATAAATACAACTTATTTAGGTTTTTGTTATGACAGCACCCTACTTCTGGTAGCTGTTTCTGGATGGGGAGGTGGCCAGGGGACCAATTGTTTTATTTATAGACTTTTATTGTATCTCTGCTTTTTAGCCTGTAGCTTGTTCCCATTCATAACCTGAAGCCTGAGCCTTTGGTGGTTTTTTTTTTATAGGCAAATTAGTTCATTTTTTAAACAGATTTTATTTATTTGAGAGAGAGCATGCACACGAGAGGGCACGAGTGGGGTGGGGGAGGGGGAGAGGGAAAAGCAGGCTCCCTGCTGAGTAGGGAGCCCTATGCAAGGCTCCATCCCAGGACCCTGGGATCATGACCTCAGCTGAAGGCAGATGCTTAACTGACTGAGCCACCCAGGTGCCCCAAATTAGTTCATTTTGTATCTTTATCCATCATTTCATGTATTTTACATTGTGGCCTTCTTCACCTTGCTAAGTTATTAATATTTCCATATTTTCTCTCTTCAGAAAACATATTGAGATCTTTTTTTTTGTCTGCTCGGGTGCCCCCTCTCATTTGTAGCCTTATTTATTCTTATTTATACCTTTTTTCTTTATTTATTAGTAGTTCTTTGTCAGATATGTGCTTTGTAAATATTTTCTCCCAGTCTGTAGCATTTCTTTTTACCCTTTGCAGAGCAAAATTTTTTATATTTATGAAATCTACTTCATAAATTTTTCCACTTGGGGATCATGACTTTGGTGTCAAGTTTCAGAACTCTTTGGCTAACCCTAAATCCTAGAGATTTTCTTCTAGGTTTTTTTCTCTCTAAAAGTTTTATAGTTTTATGTTATACTTGTAAGTCCATAAAGTATTGAATTAATACCTGTATAATGTGTGAAACTTAGTTCGAGGTTCATTTTTTTTCACTGTTGTTTTGGCACCATTTGTTGAAAAGCTACCCTTCCTCCATTGAACGGCTTTATCAAAAATTATCTGGGCATATTTGTGTGGATGTATTCTGTTCCATTGATTTATATGTCCCTTTGGCAATAATTAGGTTTATTTCACTGATTCTAACCTAGGGCAAAACTAACACCTGTAGATGGAAGGGAAAGAGCTCTTGACTCAGCATGATATGGACACATTTTTACAGCTACTCCTGTCCCAACATTGAAATGGGCCAGGGGCGCCTGGGTGGCTCAGTCGTTAAGCGTCTGCCTTCGGCTCAGGTCATGATTCCAGGGTCCTGGGATCGAGCCCTGCATTGGGCTCCCTGCCTTCTTCTCCCACTCCCCCTGCTTGTGTTCCCTCTCTCGCTGTGTCTCTCTCTGTCAAATAAATAAATAAAATCTTAAAAATAAAATAAAATAAATGGGCCACCTTAGGTGCTTCCTAACACTGAAAGGACAAAGGCCAAGTTAAGACTGGCAAGTGATGCTTCAGAGTCAGATCAAAGCTATTTCTGCCTCAGTCAGGTGTTGGTGCTGGGTGACTTCTATAAACCTTCTGGCCTCCCATGGGTGGAAATCATGACATGATAAAGTTGTTAAAATAATCAAGAAAAACCATATTGTAGTGTGACAAAATAGTCGCAGATTTTAACTGAATTATAACAATGACGTTCACATTCTAAATTTCTCTCTGTAGTTTCTTTCTTTCTTCCTTTTTTTTTTTTTGGTAGTAGTGTTAGACTAAGTGTTATTTGTTCTCAATTTTGAAAATGTTGCTCCTCCTAAGTCTTGTGTAGTTTTTGATAATTCATCTGGGAAGAGCAGGGCTATTATTTTCTTTGTTTTGACTGATCTGTGAATGTTTGCCACTTTTAAGCTAAGCTAGGAACTGTGAATTTGGGTTCTTGGGTCTTGCTAAATTTGTTGTTGACTGTGAGTGCATTGCCAACTGCTTTGGAGATGTTTACCAATCTGGATGGGCAATTTTGATAGTATTCTTACTGTTTCTGCTATGAAGCAGTCTTTGAAGAAGTATATGTAGGGGAGCACACCCTTGGGGGAAAAAGGTATTCTTATTACTTTTATTGAACTATAATGCTCTTTTTCCTACTTCTTGAGGTAGAATTTGGTCACCAAAGGAACAGTTAGTTGTCTCACCCTGACTTAGCATCTGGTTGAGGACGTTGTGTGTGTATGTACATTTCCTAAACTACCTCAGGTCTCCTTTACCTACTGGGTGTCCTCTTCCTTCTGAGTTGGAATTAGATTGTACTGTACTAGTGGATATCACTTTACAGCAGGTTTTTCATTGTTAGCACTACTGAGGTTTGGGGCTGGATAATTCTTTGTTGTGGGAGGCTATCATGTACATTATAGGGTATTTTTTAGCAGCATCCCTGGTGTCTTCTTACTAGATGCCAGTAGCACCCCCACAGTTATGGCAATCAAAAATATATCCAAAAGTCCCCTGGGTGGCAAAATTGCTCCAGTAGAGAACCACTGACTTATGGATGCTTTTCCTCCAGCCCTCTGCCACAGTAGTGGTCATCCTACTCCTATCTGGTTTCTCCATGTTGCTGGCTTTGTTCATGACTTCCTCCCTGTGACTGTGCTCTGCTCAGCTAATTAGGTGGAAAGTTGCCAAGTGGAAGGTGGGGAATAGGGCAGAGATAGTGGAATCAATGGGGAATAGGGCAGAGCTGGCGTAAGGTGTGGCCCTGGGTAGTGGCTGATCCCTGCAACACACGGATTGGGTGTGTTTTTTGGTAGCAGCTAATGATTAGACTTAAAAACAAATGTTTTTTGATGTGAAAGTGAGCTGACAGTGACAGTGGTATCATGCTCATCAGGTATGTGATGTCTTCATGCTGTCTGAAGCCTGCCTTGGGAGTCTGGGGTTTTGAAAGAAACCTCCAGGGATGTTCTCTTGTTAATGTTTTTATTTGAAAGAAACAAAGAGGAGAGAGACCGCTTCCTGGTGAACTTCCATGTTCAATTTTGATTTCATTGTTGAGGTGACTTTAATAGCTAGAGTTAATAGTTTTTTTACATATATGAAGCAAGGTAGGAGAATTTGTAAATATGAAGCAGCAAATGTTTGACGAGTGTAGCTGGGGATGGTGCCATGCCTTCAAGAAAGGCTGAATGCTGAAGAGCGAAGCAGGTAACTTATAATGATGCCACGAGGTAAGGAGAAGCAGCTCTGTCTTGGATGGGGGCAGGTGGTGAGGGGTGAACACGGAGAGCTCTCATAGATAACTTGAGAATTGGAACAGGTGTTCACAGTGCTTGTTTATATTCAATCAGTGTTTGTTATTAGTACTTCTATTCTGTGTTTCATGGATTTTTTTTTTTTTTTTTTTACCCAGTCAGGGTCATCCTTGAATGCCTGTTTTTATAAACTTTATTCTCTTAAAATTTATTGCTTAATAGTCCCCATTTTAAATAACTTTTAATGACTGCATATTGTATTTGTGATTATATCCTAATTTACTTAGCCATTTCCCTATTGTTAAATATATAGCATGCTTTAAAAAAGTTTGCTACTGTAAATATCCTTTGATGAATATCTTTGGGCATACGTTTTAAATCCACAGTTCAGATGACTTCTTTAGGATAGGATAGTATTATGAACTAGAATCACGGGGTGAGATGATGTGGATATTTTTAAGGTTTTTGACTTATATTTATGAACTGCTTTACTGAAAGTTTCTTTTTTTTTTTAAAGGTTATAATTAACACTCTCACTAACAGGGTTTGAGTGGCCATTTTAAGACATGCTTGCCAACTGATTTAAGAGATGGAAAACATCTCGTCTTTCTTTGCCTATTTAAACTATTAGCGAAGTTGATTTTTTTGTTGCTTTTCCTTTATTTTTTCTTAAATTTTATTTTATTTTATTATGTTAGTCACCATACAATACATCATTAGTTTTTGATGTAGTGATCCATGATTCATTGTTTTCGTATAACACCCAGTGCTCCATGCAGTACGTGCCCTCCTTAATACCCATCACCGGACTAGCCCATCCCCCACCCCTCCCCTCTAAAACCCTCAGTTTGTTTCTCAGAGTCCATAGTCTTTCATGGTTCGTCTCCCCCTTCTGATTTCGCCCCCTTCCTTTTTCCCTTCCTTCTCCTAATGTCCTCCATGCTATTCCTCATGTTCCACAAGTAAGTGAAACCATATGATAATTGACTTTCTCTGCTTGACTTATCCTTTTTAAGTTTATTAGTTTCTTTTATAAATAAGCTGGACATGCCCTTTTCCCATTAATCTTCTGGGGTGTTACTTTTTTTCTCAATGTTTTATACAGTTTCTTTATATATTAAAGGAAGTAACCTTTCGTCTATCATATTTGTCAAAAAGTTTTCCAGTTTTTCAATTACGTCTTTTGTGTTATGTGTTACTTTTTATTCTGATACAATTTTAAACTTACAGAAGTATAAGAAGAATACAAAGAATTACCACATATCTTTTACCAAGATTCACCAGTTATTTATATTTTACCCACTGGCTTTATCGTGTTCTCTCTATGCATATATATAAATGCATGTTTTTCTTTTCTTTTTTTTTTTAAAGATTTTATTTATTCATTTGACAGAGAGAAAGACAGCAAGAGAGAGAACACAAGTAGCGGAAGTGGGAGAGGGAGAAGCAGGCTCCCCACCGAGCAGGGAGCCTGATGCGGGACTTGATTCCAGGACCCTGGGATCATGACCCGAGCCGAAGGCAGCCGCTTAACTGACTGAGCCACCCAGGCGCCCCAAAATGCATGTTTTTCTGATTAATTTGAATCTAATTTGTATGTTTCCCAAGAACCAGGGCATTCTCTTATATAACCACAGTAAAATATTTGTCAGGAATTTAAATAATTAGGTACAGTACCTAATCCACAATTCATATTGCATTTTTAACAATTGTCCCTATAATGTCCTTTATTGTTCTTTTGTTTTCCCTGTCCAGTATGCAATCCAGAATCACACTGAATTTCTTTTTCTGTCTGCATGCATCACTTTATTGCCTTTGCCAAAAATTATTTGACCATGTGCCAAACTAACACAGCCATTTGGAATGGGTGGAGATTGCAAACTCTTGTCCTTACAGAATGGACACATGGTGTCCCTGTTTAGATGATTCAAAAATACCTATTTGGTATAGTCCATAAGGTGAGCTGTAAGTGACAGTTAATAAGTCAGGCTGCCTGAATGAAACACTGTTGAGACAGCTGAGTTACTAACATTGCTAGAAAGTGGGATGGTGAATAACAGGCCTGGGAAGCTCAGGTTTATTTAGTCTCCTTTAATCTGGCGTAGTTCCTCAACTTGTCTTTGTCATTCTTGATACTGACATTTTTAAGAGTAGAGATGAGTTATTTTCTAGAATGTCCCTCAATTTGTGCTTCTCTGAAGTTTCCACATGGTTAGATTCAGATTATACATTTTAGACAGGGAGAATACAAAAGTGACGTTTATTTTTCTCATTGCAGCATATTAGGAGCCACCTGATGATAGGTAGTTTCAATATTGGTGATAAAATCAAACACTTGGTTAAGTTGCTGTGGGCTAGATTCCTCCACTGTCAAGATACAGTTTTTCCTTTTGAAGTTAATAATTATTGACACTATATAAATACTGTGTTCCGCGACCAAGTGGGATTTATTCCTGGGCTGCAAGGTTGGTTCAACATCCGCAGATCAATCAACGTGATACAATACATTAACAAAAGAAAGAACAAGAATCATATGATCCTCTCAATAGATGCAGAAAAAGCATTTGACAAAGTACAGCA
The DNA here is from genome assembly GCF_054177405.1 of Leptonychotes weddellii. Lineage (NCBI taxonomy): Eukaryota > Metazoa > Chordata > Mammalia > Carnivora > Phocidae > Leptonychotes > Leptonychotes weddellii. The sequence continues at coordinate 35,562,296 of NC_138374.1, read as the reverse complement.
TCCTTTCTTGATCAAAACTCTTCAGAGTATAGGGATAGAGGGTACATACCTCAATATCATAAAAGCCATCTATGAAAAACCTACAGCGAATATCATTCTCAATGGGGAAAAACTGAGAGCTTTCCCCCTAAGGTCAGGAACGCGGCAGGGATGTCCACTATCACCACTGCTATTCAACATAG
>NC_138374.1:35542520-35561614 GCF_054177405.1 Leptonychotes weddellii | reverse complement strand
TTGTGATTCCACTCCCATTCTCTCTCTGGATGCTTTCCGGTTCCACTGTTAATAGTTGGATGTTACACACACCTCTACATTTGTGTGTTCATGCATACACACGTAGCCACACACATAACCTGCTGCTGTTGGAGGCAGACCGGAGAGCGCTTACCCCGTGCCCCACGTTGGCAGTGCAGCCGCTGTTACTAGTGCAGATGTCGTTACGTTTGACAGCGCGTCATCATGGCTTGGGCACCAGGATGGTCATTGTCACCCACGCTGCTGTTAGTTTTCTGGTTAACAGATTCTGCTTCCTGTGCTGCCAACTCCTAGAAATTTTATTGTTCTACAGAGCCTTTTTGAGAAGTGTCTATTTATAGCTCCCCTATTTTATGCAGCGTAGTGTGAGTGATGCACATCATGTTGTCCTCCAAACCACAACTCTTCTCATGCTCCGTGGCCTTATTTGGATTAAACCTGGGCTCTTGCTTTACAGTGAATTGTTGTTCCTCCCTCCCCTCCCTGCAGCCCACCCACAGAGATTTCTTGGTCCTCTTGGTCCCTTTTGTAAACAGGCCTTTGGCAGGTCTGGCCCAGCCAGTGTCCTCAGTCGTGTGCAAAATCTGTCTTCCTAGAATGGTCCTAGTGTAGACTCAGCTAGGAGTTATGCTTCAGTGGAATAAAATTGTATAAAAGTGACTTTTTTTTTTTTTAGATTTTATTTATTTATTTGACAGAGAGAGAGCACAAGCAGGGGAGTGGCAGGGAGAGGGAGAAGCAGGCTCCCTGCTGAGCAAGGAGCCCCACATGGGACTGGATCCCAGGACCCTGGGACCATGACCTGAGCTGAAGGCAGACGCTTAACCAGCTGAGCCACCCAGGTGCCCCTAGAAGTGATTTTTTTAAAAGAGATTTTATTTATTTGAGAGAGAGACAGGGAGAGAGAGAGAGTGCACAAGCATGGGGAGGGGCAGAAGGAGAGGGAGAAGCTGATTCCCTGCTGAGCAGGGAGCCTGATGTGGGGCTCGATCCCAGGACCCTGGGATCATGACCAGAGCCGAAGGCAGACGCTTAACCGACTGAGCCACCCAGGCGTCCCTCTTTAATATCTTTTAACATATAGGTTTCTCTTCTTATTTATTTACTTTGTTCTTGAAACATATTTGCTGAAGAAATCCTGTCACTTGGAGTTGCCCATACCATGAATTTTGCTGAATGCATCCCAGTGGTGTCATTTAACGTGTTTCTCCCCCTAACCCCTTATTTCCTGTAAACTGAATGTTAATTTTAGAGACTTGATTTGATTTAGGTTCATTTTTGTTCCAAGAATATTTCATAGAGAGTGGTTTCCAACAGCATTTCATGCCTGATTGTTTTTTCTTTGTGATGTTAATGGCCACTTGTAATTTGCATAGATCCATTACTTAATCAGGGGCTTGCAAGATGTTGCTGTTCTGATTTCATCATTCCTTCATTTATTAGCTGTAATACATCTTAGAGAAGTTTCCCTTTATTAAGTATTAGTTACTCAGAGGTAACAGTTCATATGGGACACAAGTTAAATGAATGTTTTTTTCTCTTTATTTATAACTCTTGGAGAGTTCTTAATATCTCCAAAGATGGTAAATGATGTTTTTTCTTCATTTTTAAAAACTATTATGAACACATGAATTTTAACATATTTGATTATTTTTTAAGTCCATCACAGTTATTCTTATTGATCATGTTGTCCCATCTTTGTCCAGTGAGAGCACCTTCAGATTGGCTCCTGGGTCCTTTTGACATGGACTCCTTTGACGTTTATATCTATAAATATTATTACTAACAATATGATAACTAAAAATGGTTTAAGAATTAAAGAACATTTTTCTCTGATTCTTTTTTCTACTCTTAGGATAGTATCCTCAAGGGATATATGGTGAAATTGTGTTTGAAGTCATTTGAAATAATTCCTTTTTGTATGATTATACCACTGATTATATAAATATTTAGGTTTGTTTCATTTTGCTTTTGAATTTTAGGAATTAAAAAGTTTTTTTGTCTTTTGTGTCTTTGCTTAATAATTATGGAAAACATGTTCATGGTCCCAGAGTCTATGGAACAAGGCAGGATCAGAAAACCCTATCTGATCCTTGTTCCCTCCGTTCTGGTCTTCTCTCCCTATCATTTCATTTAAAACATGTAAGTAAGTGTGCATGCATGCAGGTGCACTCACAGGTACATATTTATTTCTGCCTCTCAACCCCATCTTAGATGAATGGTAATATACTATATATAATTTTCTCTCCTTGCTTTTTACTCTTCTTGTTATTTCTTGGAGATCATACAATGCAAGTATATAGAGATATTCTTTGTCTTGTTTACAGCTATATCATATTCCATTGTGTGAATGTGATGTAGTTTATTCACCTAGTCCTTTTTTTTTTTTAAGATTATTTATTTATTTATTTGACAGAGAGAGACACACAGAGAGAGGGAACATAAGCAGGGGGAGTGGGAGAGGGAGAAGCAGGCTTTCCACAGAGCAGGGAGCCCGATGTGGGGCTCGATCCCAGGACCCTGGGATCATGACCTGAGCCGAAGGCAGATGCTTAACGACTGAGCCACCCAGGCGCCCCGACACCTAGTCCTTTATTAATGGACATTTTGTCTTTAGTCTCTTGCTGTTACAAATAGTGCTGTAGTGTATAACTGGAATATCTGTATAGTTTTGAATTTTTGCTACCGTACAGGGAAATTTAAGTAGAATAACTGACTGTAGGAAGCATACAGATGCAAGGTTACTGCCACTGACAGATTGTTCTGTCAGTCTGTAGTGGGGAATGTAGGAGGCCGATCTTTTGACCTAGAGTAGGAGTCTTTTTGAATATGCTTCCACTGATTGGAGTTCCAGATCATTGTTCTTTTTTTTTTTTTTTTTAAGATTTTATTTATTTATTTGTCAGAGAGAGAGACAGAGAGAGAACAAGCAGGGGGAGCAGCACGTAGAGGGAGAAGGAGGCTCCCCGCTGAGTAAGGAGCCCGATGAGGGACTCCTCCCAGGACCCTGGGGTCATGACTGAGATGAAGGCAGACTCTTAACCAGCTGAGCCACCCAGGCGTCCCAGATAATTATTCTTGTGTAAACTACATCCAGACGGTCGCTTGTATTTTTTAGTTTCAGTTTCTTTAAAGTAGATTGAGACTTTAGAAATTTTTGAAGCAATCTGAGCACAGAATTCCAGCATTTTAGAGTACTTTTTTTCCTAGTCTCTTGTAGTTGTCTTACTTAAACCCATTTGCCAGAAAATTTTGAGGGAAATAATATGCCTTCATAGATAATTTCCAAAGTAGTCAACTTAGTTTTTATGGGAATAGTAATTTCTTATTTTTGTAGCCACATTTTTGCTTATTTGTTATTAGTTTACATAGTATTAAATTATACAATTGCAATCATGAGTACAACTGACATAAACAGGTTTGGGTATGTTAGAAGAAAATTTTCCACAGGCAGTTTACTGATCTAGTCGGCTTTCATTCAGCAATTTATGAATTGGCAGCATCCAATCTAGCAGATTGAAAGAGCTGTACAAGGAGATTTTTATAGATCAAAGTGAGCAGGAACCAAGGAAGTTATACTGGCCATTTGCTGATTGGTTAGAGCAGGGTTACTTTCCTTATATGGAGCAAAGGGAAGTCTTGGAGCCAGGTTAGGTAACTTGTGCTGAACAGACAGTTGCTGATTGGTTAACCTAGACCTTCCTTTTCTGGAAGAGATGAACATAGAGATTTAGTTAAGTTTTGGTTTGTTGACATAGGGCTTATCTTGAGCGATTCCTTTTTGGTTCTATTCTGGTTATTTTAACAGGTATAAACAGTAGATTTTTGATATGCACATAACTGGTGGGAGCAGAAATGTGCACATTACTGAGATTTGCTTACTAAATGTGAATAGTCTGTATGTTCTAGGTATTAGGCAGTATATTTTAGGGAGGGGATGGCTAGAAACAGTCCCCTTCTAACATTTCTCGGTTCCCTGTAGGATCCTGGCACTTAGAAGGTGCTCAGAAAATGTTGATGAGCCATGTCAGTGTTTGGGCCATACTAGCTTTCTTATTCCTATGAAAATACATGTCTCTCCATTTGTTTGATTAGTTTAATTGATTCAGATATTTTATGTCTTCCCAAAGAGAAGGCATTTATAATGAGGTGAAAATCTCTGAGAATTGGTAGTTGACTTTAAAAACAAATAACCATTTCCTGATTTACATTTATATTACTTTTAAATTAGGCCTGGGGTTATTATTTTGATGATTGACTGAAATATTTTTTTCTCTAACTATAGTTTTTTCACTAGAAAATGCTATCTAGAGGGAGAAAACTAAAAAGAATGGGCTCCAGGATCATAAAACAAATAGTATACCCAAGTTTTTTATATTTAACCACCCATATGCAAATTAATATTAAAATTACTAATTTTTTTTTTTTAAGATTTTATTTATTTGAGAGAGAGAGAATGAGAGACAGAGAGCACGGGAGGGAAGAGGGTCAGAGGGAGAAGCAGACACCCCGCTGAGCAGGGAGCCCGATGTGGGACTCGATCCCGGGACTCCAGGATCATGACCTGAGCTGAAGGCAGTCGCTTAACCAACTGAGCCACCCAGGCGCCCAAAATTACTAATTCTTAATTGACTTTAACCACCTTTTGGGATTTTCCATAAGAAAACAGGACCAGGGTTACTTTTCTTTCTTTCAACTTACTGTTTTGTCATGCATTTACCTGCATGTCACAATCAGTGGGGGCAAAAGGTTAGGAAATGAAAGGATTCAAAGTTTAGTCATAAAGAAACACCAGTTAAAATTACAGAAGTATTTCACCACTGTTCTATATAGAACACTGTAGGGAATGCTAAAGAAATATGTAATGATTCAGAGAGAATTCAGCCGTTTAAGTAAACTAAGCTTTATATGCATGGGAATAATCTAAAAGTATATAGTATATTATATTAGGGTTCTCCAAATGTGTCTATCTATCTGTCTGTTTATCTATCTATCTATAGGGTTCTCCAAATATATTATATATATGATATATATGTGTGTGTGTACACACACATTTGGATATATCATATATATATTATATGATATATATATATATATATATATATCTCCTATTGGTTCTATTTTCATACATATATAAAGAGAGAGATAGAGACAGGGAGACAGAGACACCGAGAGAGATTGAGATTGAGATTTTGATTGATTTTGAGAAATTGGTTCATGTGCTGTGGAAGCTGGCAGGCTGGGAATCCGGAGAAGAGTTGATTCTGGGATTCAAGTCTGAAGGTATTCTGTTGGCAGAATTCTCTCTTCTTCTAGGGGAGGTTGGTCTTTTTTAAAATTAAGGCCTTCAAGTGATTAGATGAGGCCTACTCATGTTATGGAAAGTAATTTCCTTTACACAAATTTTACTGACTTAAATGTTAATCATATCTGAAAGTAATACCTTCACAGAAACATCTAGAATAATGTTTGACCAAGTATCTGGGTACTGTTGCCTAGTCAAGTTGACATAAAATTAGCCATTGCATATATTGAAGGACTGTTTTGTTCAAACTGTAAAGAATATTGGGTAAGTGCAATGGGTGGTATTAAAGGGGGAACTTGCTTGCTGTTTATTTCTTGTAGAGGAGACAAGCTTTAAAATGTGTTCTGAAGGCCAGGGAGTTTATGGCCCAGTGTACACAGTATGGAGAGCATCCCAAGAGGGTAGATGAGAATGAACAAGGGTAGAGTTGACTGTGGCATGTACAGGGGTCCTTGAGAAGATTTGTCCTGGCTGGACAGACATATCTTAGAAGGTGAGGGAGGTAAGACTGAAGAGTGAGGCAAGCCCCACTCTGGTTTCTGCACTTCACTGCAGTAAGTTGAGAAGGTGCTTGCTCCAGCCTAAGATGACAGCTGGCTTGGTGCAGGGCTGTCTGCACAACCAGCATTATATTCTATATTATGTGATGTGAAAAGAATTCCTTTTGCAGGAAGCATTTCAGATGAAATATAATTGCCTTAGATTTTTTTGTTGTAAAATGTGTTCCTCTATCGACTTAATAAAGATGCTTCAAAAGATCCATGTATTTGTGAAGAAACATGATAACTTCATATGTGAATTGCTGCCAGAGGTAATTCCAGTCTTTAAGCCTTGAAATATTTTTGGATCCTTTATTCTGAAATAGAAATAGTGCCCAGTAACTTTTTTTTCAAATTACAAATTAAATAACCTAATTAAATTTTTAAATGTAATAAGTATAAAAATACTTTGTGGTATAAAAAAACCCCTCTATCAATAAAAATAATAATTATTATCAGAGAGGAAAATAGCACAAATAGTGGTAGTTTGTTACAAAATAGCCCCTAATGAATTCTCTCTCTGTCCATATCTCTGCCTCTTTGCAATGTGAATCTGCTTGTTTCTTCCATCAAGTGGTAGAGTCTGTTTCTTCACCCCTGATGCTGGGCTTTGACATGTGACTTGAACTGGCCAGTGGGACATCAGCAGGCATGATCCAATCAGAGGCACCATGTGCAGTGAGTCACCCCTCTCAAGCCTCCCCTCTTGGAGTGCTGCTTGCTACTACATAAAGAAGTTTAGGAGGAAGTCCACACGCAAAGGGAGGCTCAGCCTTCCCCACTGAGCCCCGTCCCTGTCTGACCTGGACCCAATGCAGCAGCATGAGTAAGTCAGGTAAGGTCAGCAGAAGCCAACCCATGGAATTGTGAGAAATAGGAAATCATTGCTGTTGAAGCAACTAAATTTTGGGTAGTTTGTTTCCCAGCCATAGCAAACAGAAACATCCTGTGATAAATGGCCAGAATATATCTCTGTATTCTAGTCATGGTTCTATTACTGAACCCTCAAGTTGCCCACAGTCCAGTGAGGGAGGCAGAAATATAAGTAGGTCACTTTGTTACAGTGTGGTGAATGCCCAGGAAGGGCTCCGGGCTGCTGTGACCTTGATCTCTCCTCTGTCCCTCTTTCCTCATCTCTAAGGATCAGGCACTGTTCTCTGTAGGACAAGCTTTGAAGAGCAAATGGAGGAACTAGAGGAAGTAGACTATTTCTGTACTTCATTGAAAGTGTTTTCTATCTCTAAACTCAGTCAGTCTCACACTTCCGTTTCTTAGAAGTGAAACGCTGAAAGAACCCCAACAGATCTCTTTCCCTTTTGTTAACTGAGTGTTTTCAGTATTTTTTTTTTTTTAAAGATTTTATTTATTTATTTGAGAGAGAGAGAATGAGAGAGAGCGAGTACATGAGAGGGGGGAGGGTCAGAGGGAGAAGCAGACTCCCTGCTGAGCAGGGAGCCCGATGCGGGACTCGATCCAGGGACACCAGGATCATGACCTGAGCTGAAGGCAGTCGCTTAACCAACTGAGCCACCCAGGCGCCCCAGTATTTTTTTTTTTTTAAAGATTTTATTTATTTATTTGACAGAGAGAGACACAGCGAGAGAGGGAACACAAGCAGGGGGAATGGGAGAGGGAGAAGCAGGCTCCCCGCAGAGCAGGGAGCCCGATGCGGGACTCGATCCCAGGACCCTGGGATCATCACCTGAGCTGAAGGCAGTCACTTAACCAACTGAGCCACCCAGGCGCCCTGTTTTCAGTATTTTTGTATTTGTCCTGTGAGCAAGGGAATGCCCATGAGCATTCCTCCTTAACTTTCCTCAGGTTCAGAATCTTTTGGAAAATCTGGATGTTAGTCCAGGTCCTTCACCCAGTAATCCTCCTTGGTTCACCTAATTCACACACATGATGGAGTGGTTCTGCTGAGGTCTCCCAGGGTCATTGGAGAAGATGGTAGTCACTGTCTTTAGCTGAGTCCCATCTGCCCCACGTTATTTTCTCCCTTACTTGCTCTGTTGCTCTGCTCCTTGGGATTCTCAGTGACACATACTGGCCTTTAAGTCTGCAGCACATCTCTTGCCCATCATTTGCTTTTTTTTTTGTTTTTAAGTTTATTTAAGTAATCTCTACACCCAACGTGGGGCTCAAACTCAACCCTGCGATCAAGAGCCGCATACTCCATCAGCTGAGCCATCCAGGTACCCGCCCCACCCACCACTTGCTTTTGGCTAAGAACGTAGCAGCCGGATCCATCAGTTTTCCTTAGAGGCCCACTCTCCTCCCAAGGGGCAGCATTGTTGGGCATACCTGGAGTCCACTCTTCCCCTCTTCTTGAATCATCTACTGGAATAGTTTAAAGATATGACTCTAAGTTTTATAGAGCTGTAATAGTTAAAGGATATGTTATATATATAACACGTAGTTATAATAGTTTAAAGTTAGGGACTACAGTTCTAAAACAGTATTTTTCTGTGGTTTATGTTATAAATTTGCAAGTGAACTCAATGATAGTTAAATATCTTATAAGTTAGACAACTATCTGAAGCATGTCTTATTGCCTTAAAATAACCACTTTTGAAATATATAGATTATTGTCTTTCTTGAATTTTTAGCAAATATATCCATTACTTTGGTCAAATGATACTTCATATACATAAAAGTTCAGGAAAAAGCATGTTACTATTTAATACTTCACATGTGGATTCCATGTTATCTTCTGTATCCATGGTGATTATAACGCTTCTCTACCATAACAAAGCCAGCAACACGCTTGGTTTTAACTTTGTTTTTCCAATAGCAGTGCCACAGTGAGATAAAAAAAGAAAAAAACCTATGTATTTTAGGTTCAACTTATAACTCACCGCAGGCTACCATATTTGGTGAAATATAGCTATGAAACCTTGGGCAAGTGGCTTAACCTTCTCTAGGCCATGTGTAAAATGGCGATAAAACAGTTTCTCTACCTCCTGGCACTGCTGTGAGAATTAAATGAGTTAATGCACGTGAGGCACTGAAGTTTTTGCGGGTGCTTTCATCTGTTGTTTTTCCTCCAGCATTATTATCCACAGGTGTTATATCTATACTTTTCACCCTTTTTTTTTTTTTTGCTTTATCATGTTTATACTGTTTATACTTTGAATTTCATTTTCTACTTTGGCATTGCTTATGTATTTTTTAAAATATAACATTCATTAATTTTATCCTTTATTACCTCTAGTCATGCTCTGAATTAATTTAGGAGATTTAAAAATTAACAAACTATTGTCTTTAATTGTTTCTGAGTTTCTGAGTAAACTTTAGTCTGTGGGATATGTTTGTGTGTTTTATGATTTCTTCACTTTTGGAAATTGCATATAAATTTTCTGGTAGTTACTGCTTTATTCTGTTGCATTTAAATTTTTAAATTCATTTTATATTTTAAAAGAACTCATTGTCTTTGAAGTTCAATCTTAACAGGTAAGTTTATTTATTTATTTATTTATTTTATTTATTTTTATTTTTATTTTTTTAAGATTTTATTTATTTACTTGACAAAGAGAGAGAGTTAGTGAGAGCAGGAACACAAGTGGGGGAGTGGGAGAGGGAGAAGCAGGCTTCCCGCCGAGCAGGGAGCCCGATGCGGGGCTCGATCCCAGGACCCTGGGATCATGACCTGAGCCGAAGGCAGACGCTTAACGACTGAGCCACCCAGGCGCCCCAACAGATAAGTTTAAATAACAGCTTTGTCTCAGACTGTTTTCTAGGGAGTGGCATATGGAGACTTTGTGCTGTTACTCTATCATCTTCCCTAAAATCCTCAAAACCATGAAGTTTAATTTTGGTCTTTCAGTAAAGAGTAGGAGTAGGGTAATCTTTATACCTTAAGGTTTTTGCCTTGCTACCCAGTGCTCTAGTGAGGGCTAGTTGGTGGCCCACGTGTGAGCTGCTTGTGGGAGAGCTTTCTTCCCTAGCTTCGTCAAAGGAATAAGGCTTCGAGGTGATCTTGTTAATGTGATAGCATGTTTTGTGCCCTTGTTTAACCATGTATATATGTCTTTTGTAGCTTGGATTACTATTTTGCTTTGGATTTTTGACTCAAAGATCGTAATTTTTCATTTGTAACTTACGAAACTTGTTTTCTTTTGTCTTAAATGTGCAAATAAATGCTCACTCCAAATTTAAAAAAAGTTTTTATCAGTAATTCCCAACAATTTGTAATTGTGGCCTTTTAGAATTCTTTTTTTTTTTAAGACTTTATTTTTAAGTAATCTCTACATCCAATGTGGACTTGAACTTACAACCCTGAGCTCAAGAGTTGCATGCTCTACCAAGCGAGCCAGGTGCCTCTAGAATTATTCTTAAACCACGTGGATTACATTTCACTATATTTGAATTATATTACAACTTTGAACTTAGTCTGATGTGTTCATCTGTTGCAACCATTTAAAGATCAATTGTTTATTCCCAATGGATATTGTACAAGAATGAAAAATAGTGTATTTGTGTTACTGTTTTCTAAATTTCCACTATGGTACTTGATCAGCATTTGAGATAGTGAGCAGTGTTGGTTATAGTTTGAGTTACATATGAAATTCCCAGCTAGTTCTGGCTCTTCTCTGAGAGAGAGTGATCTATTCAACATTTATTGAATGGATTTTATGTGATAGTCATCTGGGTAGAAAGAGGAAATATAAAAGTAAACATGAGATAGGTTATCTGTCTTTGGGGAGATTACAGCCAGTAAGGGAGAAAGTCATTAATTAAAGAATTCAATAAATGTAAAGTTCCAACTGTGATAATTGTCAATGAAATAGAAGTTCTTCATTGATGCTGTGAAGACCTGTAAGTGTGAGATTTCCTCAGGATGGTCCTAGCATGAGGGGAAGGAAGAGCATTGCAGGACAGCATATATAGAGTTCCTGTGGTAGGAAGGAGCTGGGAAGTCTGAGGGGACTGAAATAGGCCACTGTTGCTGGACTGTAGAGGGAGAGAGTGGTACAAAATGAGATTGGCTAGAGAAGTAGTGGTGAAAGCACATAGGGCTTTGTAGACCATGTTAAACAAGCATCTCAGGTATAATTTACATTTTGTAAAATTCATTAAATTCTGTAAAAATTCTGTAAGTGTATACTTCATGAAGTTGATAAATTTGAAGTTATGCACCTATTTTGAGACATTTCCATTGCCCCCAAAAGTTCCCTGGTGCCCATTTGCAGTTAATGCTTGTCCCTACCCCAACACTAGACAAGCACTGATAATGCTGTCTGTCCCCATGAATTTGTCTGTTCAAGAAACTTCATAAAAATAGAGTCATAACATTTGTAGTCTTTTGTGTCTAACTTATTTTACTTTGCATAATGCTTTTGAGGTTCATCCATGTTGTAGCATGCATCATTAGTTTTGTTCATTTTAATTGCTGAATAGTATTCCATTATATGGATATGCTACATTTTATTTATTTATCAGTTTATGGAAATTTAGAATGTTTCCAGTTTTTGACTCTTATGAATAATGCTGCTACGAACATTGATATATAGGTGTCTTTGTGTAGACTTAAGTTTTCATTTTTCTTGGGCTGATTCCCAGGACTGAAAATTTCTGGGTCAAATGATAAATTTATATTTAACTTTCTAAGAAACTGCCAAACTGTTTTCCACGGTGTCTCTATCACTTTACATTCTCACTGGCAATACATGAGGGCTCCGGTTTCTCCACATCCTACAGTCGATAGTGAATGTCTTTTTGACTATCACCATTCTAGTGGGGATATAGTATTATCGTGATTTTAATTTACAGATGATTTCATGAGTTTATTAGCTATTTGTATATATTCTTTGGTTAAAGGTCTCTTAAAAGCTTTTGCCCATTTTTAAATTGAGTTGTTTGTCTTCTTGAGTTGTAGGAGTTCTTTATATATTCTGAATACAGGTCTTTTATCAGTTATATGATTGCCAAATATTTTTTTCACTGTTCAGTTTTCTTAATGATGTCTTTTAAAGCACAAAAGTCTAAAATTTGATCAAGTCTAATTTGTCAGTGTTTTCTTTTTGAGTAAAATGCAAAAAGGTAGTCATTGAAGCCACAGTTACGGGTTACATAACCCAGGAAAAGGGAACACAGAATGAGAAGCAGAGAGAGTAAAATGGAGCTTTGGGGAATCCTACCATTTAATATTCTGTTAAAGGGGGCGCCTGGGTGGCTCAGTCGGTTAAGCGGCTGCCTTCGGCTCAGGTCATGATCCCAGGGTCCTGGGATTGAGTCCCACGTCGGGCTCCCTGCTCAGCGGGGAGTCTGCTTCTCCCTCTGTCCTCCTCCTTGCTCGTGCTGTCTCTCATGCTCTCTCTCCCAAATAAATAAATAAAAATCTTAAAAAAAAATTGTTAAAGGAAACAGATCTACAAAGGTGAAGGACAAGTAGGAGGAAAACTATGAGAATGTTGTGTCATGTAAATCAAAACAAGAGAATATTTGAAGACTAGGAGGGGTAAAGGTGTCAGGTCAGATAACATAAGCACTAGAGAATGGGTCAAAGAAGAAATCAAAAAGTACATGGAAACAAACGAAAATGAAAACACAGCAGTCCAAAACCTTTGGCATGAAGCAAAAGCATTTCTAAGAGAGAAGTTTATAGCAAAGGCCTGCATCAAAAAGCAAGAAAAATCTCAAATAAACAACCTATCCTTACACCTAAAAGAGCTATAAAAAGAACAACACACAAACCCCAAACCAGCAGAAGAAAGGAAGTAATAAAGATTAGAGCAGAAATAAATGATATAGAAACAAAAAACCATAGAACAAATTAATGAAACCAGGAGCTGGTTCTTTGAAAAGATTAATAAAATTGATGAACCTTGAGCCAGGCTCCTCAAAAAAAGAAAAAAAAAGAGAAAGGATTCAAAAATCACAAATGAAATAGAAATAACCAACACCACAGAAATATAAACAAGTGTAAAAGAATATTATGAAAAACTATATGTCAACAAACTGGACAACCTAGTAGAAATGGATAAATTCCTAGAAACATAACCTAGCAAAACTGAAGCAGGAAGAAAGAAAAATTGAACAAACTGATAATAAATTCAAAATGGATGAAAGACCTAAATGTGAGACCTGCAACCATAAAAACTGTAGAAGAGAACACAGGCAGTCACTTCTTTGACATAGGCCATAGCATCTTCTTTCTAGATCTGTCTCCTGCAGTGAAGGAAACAAAAGCAAAAATAAACTGTTGGTACTTCGTCAAAATAAAAAGCTGCACAGCAAAGGAAAATTCAATAAAACTAAAAGACATCCTATGGAATGGGAGCAGATATTTGCAAATGACATATCCAGTAAAGGGTTAGTATCCAAAATGTATAAAGAACTTATAAAACTCAGCACCCAAAAAACCAATAACCCAATTAAAAAATGAGCAGAAGACATGAACAGACATTCTCCACAGAAGACATCCAGATCTCCAACAGACACATAAAAAGATGCTTGACATCACTTATCAGGGAAATGAAAATCAGAATTACAAGAGATATCACCTCACACCTGTCAGAATGGCTAAAATAGAAACAAACAAGTGTTGGGGAGGATGTGGAGAAAAGGAACCCTCTTGCATTGTTGGTAGGAATGCAAACTGGTGCAGCCACTCTGGAAAGTAGTGTGGAGGTTCTTCAAAAAGTTAAAAATAGGGGTGCCTGGGTGGCTCAGTTGGTTAAGCGTCTTCCTTCAGCTCAGGTCATGATCCCAGGGTCCTGGGATTGAGCCCCATGTCGGGCTCCCTGCTCGGCCGGGAGCCTGCTTCTCCCTCTCCCTCTCCCTCTGCTGCTCCCCCTGCTTGTGTTTTCTCGCTCTCTAATAATAAATAAAATCTTTTTTAAAAAAGTTAAAAATAGAACTACCCTATGATGAAGTTAATTGCACTACTGGGTATTTACCCCCAAAATATAAAAACACTAATTCAGAGGGATACATGTACCTCTATGTTTATAACAGCATTATCTACAATAGCCAAATTAGGAAGCAGGCCAAGAGTCCATTGATGAATGAATGAAGAAGATGTGGGGTGTGTGTGTGTGTGTGTGTGTGTATACATACATACACAATGGAATATCATTCAGCCATAAAAAAAACAAAATCTTGCCATCTGCAATGACATGGTTAGAGCTAGAGGTTATAATGCTGTGAAATAAGTCAGTTAGAGAAAGACAAATACCAAATACCATACGAATTTACTCACATGGAATTTAAGAAACAAAACAAGCAAAGGGAAAAAATAGAGAGAGAGAGACAAGAGTCTTAAGTATAGAAAATAAACTGATGGTTACCAGAGGGGTGGAGGGTGGGAGGGATGGGTGAAATAGGAGATGGGGATGAAGGAGGACACTTGTCTTGATGAGCACTGGGTAATGTATGTAATTGTTGAATCACTATGTTGTACACCTGAAACTAATACAACACCTATTTAACTCTCCTAGAATTAAAAGAAAAACCAATAACATGAGAGCTAGAAAATGTCCTTTAGGCTTAACAGCATAGAGAACACTGTTGACTTTACTGTATTGAAGCCAGATTGCAGTGAGATGAAATGTGCATAGAAAGTGAAGAAATGACAGTTTAGAAGAGCTCTAGAGTATACAAGAGCTCTGTTTTGCTGTCAAAAAGTAGGATATATGGGACAGTCCAAACTGTGGATCAGAGATTGTAGCACTCAAAGTCCTATAACTGTGCTCCACTTCTCCACAACCATTGTTTTGCTCCCCAGGGTGGCTGTGTATATCTCAGTTGTGTCTTCTCCTAGTTGCCTGGATATTCTCAAATGATATGCTTATCCTTTTTTTTGACTTATAAGTATTAGAAATTTTCTGTTGACTTCCTTTCATACCCCACCTCTCTTTTCCCAATCCTCCTGATTTGCTTATATCACAGTGTTGTTTATAGCATTAAAGTGTTTACATCATTATCAGTATTAAATATTGTTCAGTTTAGAGCTGAATGATTACATTTTCACTCTGCTGTAGTTTTGTTGTTAATTACTTTTTATTTTCACTTGTATGATTTTTATTATACTTATCCTCAGTTCTCTAAGGTATCCATGATATTATCTGTTATTCTGTCTTCCCTGTTGAGACTTCTTTTGTTCTGGAGACCTGTCCCTGGAAGTGTTCCATATGTCTGTTCCATTCTGTACTATACTTCCTAGGCCTGCTGTGTAGCTATAAGCCTGGAACTTCACTTTGTGTGCTTCTCCTAAGTTATAATGACTATTTTGTGCATTCTGTGTTTTTCTCTTCCTTGATTTAGTCCTTTATTTCACTAGAGTACATCTTCCCGGAATTTTTTTTAAGAAGGTGTGTGGGAAATTTATATTCTGACTTCACTCATACCATGAGATACCGTTATTCTCTTTTCTCATTTATTTGATAGTTTGGCTGGATATGAAATTCAGTGTGGAAATATTCCCTCAGAGCTTTGAAGGCATTATGCCTCTGTCCTCTAGATCCATTGGTGCTGGTGCTGTTGAGAGGTCTAATTCCATTTGATGTATTTATCTCTTTGGGATGTAATACCCCCTACTCCCTGGTCCTCACTCCCCCCCACCCTTTCCTGAGGACATTTTCTTTTTCAGATTTTTCTTTGCCCTTGGTATCCTGGGGTTTTATGATCATATGTGTTCATGTGGACCTTTTAAAATTTTGTCTTATTTTCTTTTTAAAATTCAGTTCATTGTACTAGGTGCATACTGGGCTGTTTCAATCTGGGGACTTGCATCTTTCAGTTTGGGGGAACTTCTTGTATCATTTCTCTCATTATTTCCTTCCCTCTGTTTTCTCTGCTCCTCCTTTCTGGAACTCCGTTTGGGTCAGATGTTGGAATTTCTAAACTGATCTGCATATATCCTTATATCCTCAGATCCTTCTGTCTTCTCTGTCTTATTTTCTCTTGCATACTTTTGTACTTTTTTGGGCAAGCTCTGTGACTTGATTTTCTAAACCTTCTGTTGAATTTCTAATTTTGCTTATAATTTTTAATTTTCAAGAGTATTTTTTTCTTTTTCATATTATCATATTTTAGCTCTGTGGATGGTATGTCATCTGTACATCTCAGAGGATATTGACTGACTTACTTAAAGGAGTTTTAAAAACTTTAGAAAATTATCTTTATGCCCCCTAGTTGTTGTTGTTGTTTTGTATGTATTATTTTGGTTACTTTCATTTGGAGCTCTTCTTCCAAGTTTGATCAGTAAATAAGAAAGGCCACGAACATTTTCTGTGAAGTGGGGGAACAGAGGTTGGATTGCATTAAATTGAATTGTGAAAGGCAAGAAAGTGAAGAACATTGTGCACAGGTCAGAAAGTTTTGTCGTAGAGGGAAACAGGATAGGAGAATTGGAAGCGTTTTTATTTTTGTTTTTAAAATGGGAGATCCACAAAGTACTTTAAAATTATTTATTGATGTGGAATTTAATAAATCTTTAGTAGCATCTAGTATTTCCTTGGAAAACTTACTTTGTTGATGTGAAGGAACCTTTGAAAGGAGAGGATCAAAGTATGAGGTAGGAGGATCGCTGATAAGTGAGGCCACTGAATAACCAGATGAAGAGGAGGGCAGAGAGCCCAGGTACATTCCCAGAGCAGGGGTCTCCTTTTCCTTTAAATCACATAATATAATTTACATAACTCATGAAAGCGTTGGGGACAATAGGCAAGTTTATGTGATTGGTGGCAGGAAATTGAGGAGCTTTTATAGTAAATGCAGTTTGAACAGCAAAAGTGCCTAATCTCATGGTCAGACCCTGGGCACATGGGCTTTCTTCACAAATAGACATCTCTTGTTAAGAGAGAACAATTGATTCTCTTGGTGGAAAGAAGGCATCTACTATTTTGGAACAAGATATAACCATGATTAGAAGGAAAACACATTTATTGAGTCCATGTTTATTCTTTTCTGTGTTCTGTGAAAGATGATGGTTCCTGCCACAGATATGTTTCTGCCATAGTAACAGGGATAAACATACACTGAAAAAAAAAAAAAAAAGCAATGTAAGCAACAGATGGCTTTCTAAGTGTTGGACAGATGCTCAGATTTATTAACAGTGGATGAGTAGTAACCTCCTCTGTCTGCCGTATTATAATACTAGACTCCTGTTTGCTACATATTCATGTTCTGAGTCTCCATTTCTGCTGGTGTGTAATAGCCATTCCATTTTGTGAGAAATATACAAACTAGAAATAGTGTGACATGAAAATATTAATGAAGTCTTACTATGTGTAGGATATGAAATAATGCAGTCTCCAAAATCAGTAACTTTAGAATGAAAGTCAGACATAATAAAACACTGTGAAGAAAGGTAAACTGTTACCACAATGCACAATGCTGTTTTTATTTTATTTATTTATTTTTAAAGATTTTATTTATTTATTTGAGACAGAATGAGAGACAGAGAGCATGAGAGGGAGGAGGGTCAGAGGGAGAAGCAGACTCCCTGCCGAGCAGGGAGCCCGATGCGGGACTCCATCCCGGGACTCCAGGATCATGACCTGAGCTGAAGGCAGTCGCTTAACCAACTGAGCCACCCAGGCGCCCTCTGTTTTTATTTTTATTTATGTATTTATTTTTAAAAGATTTATTTATTTATTTGTCAGAGAGAGAGAGAGAGAACACAAGCTGGGGAACAGCAGGCAGAGAAGAAGCAGGCTCCCTCCTGAGCAAGGAGCCTGATATGGGATTCGATCACAGGACCCTGGGATCATGACCTGAGCCAAAGGCAGACGCCTGACCGACTGAGCCACCCAGGCGTCCCGACACAATGTTGTTTTTAAAGGGAGAGAACTGTGCAAAAATATTAAAGGAAATGCTGAAAAAATTGAGAAGGAGCATAAAACGAGCACCATGTGTCCTGAAAAGGCATCTTCCTACTTTATTCATGTACAAATTAACATATTTGTAATTATAATGTGTGTATAATTTATATCATCTGCAAGAGAAACCCATGTTTCTCTTGCTTCTAATGCCTACGTAACATTCCTTTGATTGTACAGCACTGCGATTTAATTAGCTTTTCCCCAATTTGAGGAGATTAAGGGAACTTTGTGTTTTTCTTTGCTGTAAATAATGTTATCGTGAAAATCTTGGGGCTTGTAGATTTTTGTGTATTTTCTCAGGCTAAGCTTCCCAAAGGTAAGCTCTTCCACAGTTTCTCAGCCCTGTTGCTCAACATTTTTCCTGATAGGCATTCTGAGTTTATGATACTACCAGAGGATCATAAGAACATAGGCTCAGCACTTAGTGGTCAGTGGTAGGTTTCGTCATATTTTTTGTAGAATTTTGTGAAGAGAAAAAATGGTTCTTTGAGCTCTTGCTTTTCCCTGATTATTAAAATGTTAAGTGAGGACCTTTGCTGTGTCCTCTTTTGTGAAGCAGCTGTTCCTAAGCCCATTTTATCTGTGGGGATTTTAATGTTTTTGAAAAGCTATTTGTATTAACTTCTTATATATAAAAGATACTGATTTTCTGTCCTATATTCTACAAATGTTTTCCAGTCTTTTTTTTTTTTCCTATTTATTTTTGTTTTTAATTATAGGGTCATATCTATAAATCCTTCTCTTTTGTAACTTTTTTCCATTAATTTGAGGCTTAGGAAGTCAGTCTCCCTTTAGTTCCTTAAGATATTCATCCTTAATGCATTTTATGGTTTTATGTGGATTTTTTAAACATTTAACTTTTATATCCATCAGAATTTATTTCAGTGAATGAAGTGTGAGTCTTAATTGATATTCTTTTCCCTTCCAAATTCTTACCCAGTTATCCCAACATCAGTTAAGAAGTAATTTGTCCCTGAAAACCTACAGCGAATACCATTCTCAATGGGGAAAAACTGAGAGCTTTCCCCCTAAGGTCAGGAACGTGGCAGGGATGTCCACTCTCACCACTGCTATTCCACATAGTATTAGAAGTCCTAGCCACAGCAGTCAGACAACAAAAAGAAATAAAAGGCATCCAAATCGGCAAAGAAGAAGTCAAACTCTCACTCTTTGCAGACGATATGATACTTTATGTGGAAAACCCAAAAGACTCCACCCCAAAACTGCTAGAACTCATACAGGAATTCAGTAAAGTGGCAGGATATAAAATCAATGCACAGAAATCAGTGGCATTCCTATACACCAACAACAAGACAGAAGAAAGAGAAATTAAGGAGTCAATCCCATTTACAATTGCACCTAAAACCATAAGATACCTAGGAATAAATCTAACCAAAGAGG
>NC_138374.1:35489066-35542020 GCF_054177405.1 Leptonychotes weddellii | reverse complement strand
AGGGAATGTATAGAGTCCAAATTATTGACCAGAACCCAAGCAAGATGCACCTGTTTTCTTGGGACCTTAGGGTTGCTGGCCTCTTGTTTTCCCAGCCTGTCTTCTGTGGGAGGGGCCTGCCACGATGTTACTCAGGCAACCCTGTTTGGGCGGAGTTGCCCTGCCCCCCTGTGGCGGGGGATGGGCTCAGCAGGAATCAGTTTTTGGGGCTTTTGTTCTCTGGCGCCTTTCCCTGGTGGCTTTCCGCATCTCTTCCGCGAGTCAGAGCAGAAGAGACTGTTTCCAACCCTCTGCCTCAGAGCAGAGAGATCGCAGTCTGTTCTTCAGTGAGCTCTGCAGGCCACACCGTCTCGGTTTCTGTCTGTGCTGCTATAAACTGCAAAATTGCTATAAACTATAAAAGCGGCCTGGGTTGTGCGCCCCTCCATAGCGCTCCCAGTCTTGCCTCCAGGTCGGGGCATGTCTCTGTCCTTTGTGCTTCTAAAACCGCCAGCCGCTCCCAGTTCGCAGGCGCGACCCCGCCACTCCGGGTTTCTGTCCGGGGGCTGCAGTTTGCAAGCACGACCCCACCGCTCCGGGTTTCCATCCCCGGGGGCTGCCCTAAAGTCCTTTCCCCGCCGCTACCGGTCTGCGAGCCTGTGCCCCGTCTGCAGCACACTAGACTGTCACTCACCGGCTGTGTAGGATCCCCATGCCAACCACCCTCCCGCTGCCGTTTATCCTCCGATATCTGCCTGCAGAATCACGGCTCCCCGCTTTGTACCTCAAAACCAACCACCTGCGATATTCTGTTTGTAGAGATCCAGATCTTCTTACATCTCAGGCTGGTTTCATGGATGCTCAGAGTGGTCTGGTAGATATCCAGCTCAATTCCGGGGCCAGTTGAAATAGGGTACCCTACTCCTCCACCGAAAAGCTAGAACACTAAACTTTTAAAAAGAATATTCTTTTCATTCATTTTCTCATAGTGTTGATCCCTTCCAGTTTCTTATTCCTTCGTGTTATTTGTTGATCAGAGAATCTGATGAAAGAAATTAATTCTGTGAGTTCTGTTGCTCATTGGTTTTGTTAGTAATACTGCCAGAGGTGGGGCCAGCCACACAAACACCTACTTTTAGTCCAGAGCAGAGTTTGGGGAGAGGTGGAATAGTTGGCTGCCCTTAAGATGTGACCTTAGGGTTGGGCAGAATAAATTGCTACTCATCAAACAAGACCTCAGAGTTGTTAGGCCCTGTTGTTTACACTCCCTGGCTATTGTCCCACCCTCCAACACATGGTTAGTAAGTGAAAAACCCCAAATTAGAGATTCAATCTTTGGTTTAATGCTTCCATCCTTTGTTAAAATTCAAATAGCATGAAACATTGCTACATTAAACGTTATGGATAATTTGGGTATATAATTGGTTTTGTATACAGAGTTTGATAAATTTCAGTGGGGACAGAGTGTGGGGATAGAAAACATACAATCCAGTTACCAGGGACTTTGGAGGAATGTAGGAGAAAACCAGAAAAAAGGCAGGTGGGCCTAGAATCACTTATTTAGAAACTATTATTTTACCTAAGGGCAGCCTTCTTAGGATCCCAGGAATATCCATGATGACCCTCATCTTCCCCGGAAAGTTCCTTAGAACAGGGTTAGCACTACGGGCTTTGGGCCAAATCTAGCCTGCCACCTGTTTTTGTAAGTAAAGTTTTATTGGAACATAACCATTCTCATTCATTTACACACTTACTGTGGCTGCTTTCACACTACAACAGCAGATTTGAGTAATTTGGAAAAAAAAATATGGCCCACAATGCCTTAAAATATTTATTCTCTGGCCCTTTATAGGAAAAGTTTGCCAACAACTGGTCTAGAGAGTCTAATTTTTTTTAAGATTTTATTATTTATTTGAGAGAGAGAGTGAGAAACAGCATGAGAGGGGATAGAGTCAGAGGGAGAAGCAGGCTCCCCGCTGAGCTGGGAGCCCTATGCGGGACTCGATCCCAGGACTCCAGGATCATGATCTGAGCCGAAGGCAGTCGCTTAACCGGCTGAGCCACCCAGGCGCCCTGGTCTAGAGAGTCTAGACTTTCAGAAGGTTAAGCAGAGATCATAGATATTTTAGATTTATTTTAGACTTTTTAACCTTTAATCCTACCATTATGTGAATTCAAGGGCAGTGGTTTTAAGGAAAGATCACTACTTCTATCAGAATGAGTGCTTTTTCAAGAAAAAAATTTAACTTCAGAAATATTCTTAAAATAAAGGATGGCACTGCTGTTTAAAACCTAATGGCCAATGGAAAATTAATATCTGATTATACATGTACCTGATGCACAGACTCTTTCAGGTGTTCCCATCTTATTACATGAGAAAAATGTCAAAATTGCCCCCATAAAATGTTTACCTTCTGGTTTTTTTTGAATACCGAGTATTTATATCAGACATTGTAACTGCTTCGAATATAAATATAAAATGCTAATGTCACTGTTGGAAATTTGAAGTGTTTTAGCTCAGTTATGTCTTGTCTTCTCCCTCTCAGCTTGAGGTCCATGGCCCAAAATGACTCTACCACTGGAGACTCTCTTCAGTAAAGAAGACAACCAGACAGGAGGCTGGGATGAGCATGCCACTGCATCAGATCTCTGCCATTCCAACCCAGGATGCCACCTCTGCTAGAGTCTACAGAAGTAAGACCAAAGAAAAGGAGAGGGAAGAGCAGGTATTAGGAGAATACTTTTTTTTAGTTTCATTATTTTTGTTGTTTTCATTATATATGGTCTAGAATGGTAAGCTCTGATGATCAAGGTTTTCTCCAGTAATATACTAAAATGCATATGGTGTAAATAGTTGGGCTTAGAAGTTTTTTCTGTAGATTTCTAGGTTTTCAGATTTTGGTATCAAATTATTCTGCTATGGTAATACATGACTTATCTTCATTGCCTAAAATGGTATGATTGTTTTTGATAAATCTCTGAGAAAAATTCTTTGAATTCTCAGAACATGATGCAAAGGAGAAATTAATTTGAACCAAGATTTTATAAATACCTCATACATACTATCATATGTATGATATGTTATGTATGATATCATATGTATCATAGTTAACAGTACAGAGCCTATCTCTGCCCTCATATGGCTCTTGATCTGGCCTGACAATTAAAATGCGTTAGAGTCTAATAACAAGGTCAGTGATGAAGGAATGCAGGACCACTGAATTCCAGCCCAAGGGGTCAGGAATGGCTTCCTGGAGAAAATGACATTTACATAGAGACCCTGAAGGGTCCCTGGAGTTAGCTAAAGAAAGGTAGAGTATCCCATTTGGGAGAAATATTATATGCTGAAAGCCCAAAGGCTAAAGCAAGGTGAGTTTGGAGAGATTAAAATAGAATAACTGGAACATAAAGGGTAGTGGCAAGATGGGAGGTTGGAAAAGTTACAGGAGTTACCATAAGGAATTTGGGTTTATCTTTGCAGAAGAATGAATGATCAAGTTTGTGTTGTTAAAACTTTTCACTCAGAGTGCTGTTTGGAGAGTGAATTGAATGAGTGTTAGAGAGACTAGTTAGAGGATTATTTAATAGCCTATTTAGGCCAAGTTTGGCAAACTTTATCTGTAAAGAGACAGATAATAAATGTTTTAGACTTGGTGGGCCAGTCACATCTCCTCAATTCTGCCTTTGTAGCATGAAAATAGCCAAAGACAATATATAAATGAATGGTCTTGCCAATAAAACTTTACTTGCAAAAACAGGTGACAGGCCAGATTTGGCCTGTAGGCTGTAGTTTGCCAATTCCTGGTGATGGTGACTTTGTCTAGGATAAGGTAGTGGGGATAGAGAGATAGTTAGTTTATTAATCCACCGAGCTTGATAATTGCATGGGGGTGAGATAGGGAGGAATCAAGGATGACTCCTATTTTCTCCTTGCCTTTACCATGTGCTGTGTAGACATGTGCTCATTAGTTCTCACAGCCTTCCTATTTTGTAGTAAATCTTTGCCGAAGACTCTGAAGAATCCCTGTTAAATCAAAAAGTAATGTCTTGTTTGAAGTTGAGTCATCATAGTTGATGGGACACCACTCTTTGCCTTATTACATAAATAATGAAAAAAAAAAACCCCGAATCTATCACATCATAGCTCTTGAAGTACATGGACTATGGAAAATGCAACGGTACCGTATAACTTAAAAGAGGTCTCTATATTCTTAGTTTGTCTTTTACTTTTTTCAGTTGTTTGTGTCGTCAGTCTGCACCCTTTCTATTTTGCTGAGCTCTTAGGAGGAGTGTGGTCAGCATTGGTTGAAAGGCTGACCAGGGCTGGTGCTGGTGTAGATGTGTTTTGGCTATATCATTTTCAGTATTTCAGTTTTTCCTCAATTTGCTGGAGATGGGAGAATGCCCCATCTTTTCCATATTCTTTCAGTTTTCATTTAAGTTAATAGTCTTCATTTAAGATTCATTTAAATTAATGGTCTTTTCTTGTAACCCTTTAGTCCAAATGGATTTTTTTTGTTAAAGATTTTATTTATTTATTTGACAGAGAGAGAGGGAGAGAGCACGCAAGCAGGGGGAACAGCAGAGGGAGAGGGAGAAGCAGGCTTCCTGCCAAACAGGGAGCCCGATGTGGGGCTTGATCCCAGGACCCCGGGATCATGACCTGAGCCGAAGGCAGACGCTTAACTGACTGAGCCACCCAGGCGCCCCTAGTCCAAATGGATTTTTAAATACTGCTACATAGAACATTTTTTAGTCTAGGGTGCTTGCCTATACCAAATAGAGGTTGCTCGGTGCAGTGTCAAATTTGGACACCAGATGGCAGGAATTTCTTGATATGGAAGCTATCACTTGTTTGGAATAAAGGAAGAAGTCCAACATTTTAGGCCGGGAAGAGAGATTCTTTTGTATATAAAACCCTATTGCAGGTTTGTTGTAGTGGATATTCAGTAAATACTTACCGAATTGATCTATTCGATAGGGATTTTAAGGTTTAAATAAGTAGCATTAATGACTGTATTCATGGAATTGGGATTTTAATCGGTATTGGGAAAAGGCACCATTCTGTCCCACTTTAGCGTGGGGAATAGTTTGGATGCCTGATGGCAGTGAGACAGTTCTGGGAATCAGGGTGCCAAGGTGAGGCTGCAGGTGGGGGAGTTACAGCCGGGACAGGAGCTTGCAGGGCCCTGTAACCGTTTGGCAGCAGATGGCGCGGTGCTGAAAATGACTTCTGTGGCTGTCTCGGTTCTGAAATGTGGCATCAGAATTGATTTGGAAGGCACATTTTTGTCCATTGGAGTCTGCCTTTATCCAGTTTCCCTGGCACAGTGAGTTCAAAGCAGGATTCTTTGGTATGATTTCTGATCTCCTATGATTGGGAGAGGAGGCAGGAGGGAAAGAGAAGAATATTTTTAGAGAGTTATTGATTAATTGCTTATCCAGACTTAAACTGTCTTGTGGTTCGATAGGTCCTGTTACATTTTTCAAGATTATTTTTTGTTATGTTTTCTTTCTTTTTTTTTAGATTTTATTTATTTGACAGAGAGAGACACAGTGAGAGAGGGAACACAAGCAGGGGGAGTGGGAGAGGGAGAAGCAGGCTTCCTGCTGAGCAGGGAGCCCGATGCGGGGCTCGATCCCAGGACCCTGGGGTCATGACCTGAGCCGAAGGCAGACGCTTAATGACTGAGCCACGCAGGCGCCCCTTATTTCATTTTTAAACAGCTTTATTAAAGTATAATTGACATATAATAAACAATACATATTTAAAGTGTATAGTTTCTTCTCAAGCAAGATTGTGAACATATCCATCACTCACAAAAGTTTCCTCATGCCCCTTCCTCAAACAATCATTGATCTGCTTTCTTTCACTGTAGATTAGTTTGCATTTTCTAGGGTTTTACATAGATGGAATTATATGTTATGTACTTTTTTTTTTAAAAGATTTTATTTATTTATTTGAGATAGAGAGAACGAGAGAGAGAGAGCACATGAGAGGAGGGAGGGTTAAAGGGAGAAGCAAACTCCCTGCAGAGCAGGGAGCCCAATGCAGGACTCGATCCAGGGACTCCAGGATCATGACCTGAGCCGAAGGCAGTCACTTAACTGACTGAGCCACCCAGGTGCCCCTGTTATGTACTTTTTTAAATCTAGCTTTTTTTCAAAGATTAATTCTTTTGAGATTCATCCAAGTTGTGTGTATCAATAGTTATGTCCTTTTTTATTTAAAAATTTAAAAATTAAATTTAATTAATATATAATGTGTTATTAGTTTCAGAGGTAATTTAGTGATTCATCAGTTGCATATAGCATCCAGTGCTCATTACATCACATGCCCTCCTTAATGCCCATCACCCAGTTACCCCATCCCCTCACCTACCTCCCCTCTAGCAACCCTCAGTTTGTTTCCTATAGTTAGAGTCTCTTATGGTTTGTCTCCTTCTCTGTTTCATCCTATTTTTCCTTCCCTTCCCCTATGCTCATCTGTTTTGTTTCTTAAATTCCACATCTGAGTGAGATCATATGATACTTGTCTTTCTCTGACTGACTTATTTCACTTAGTATATATCCTCTTAGTTCCATCCATGTCATTGCAAATGGCAAGATTTCATTTTTTTTGATGGTTGAAAGAATATTCCAGTGTGTGTGTGTGTGTGTGTGTGTGTACCAAGTTGTGTCCTTTTCTTGCTGAGTAGTATTCATTGTATGAATTTATCACAATTCCTTTATTCATTCTCCTGTTGATGGACATTTGGATTGTTTCCAGTTTTTGGTTGTTATGAATAAGGCTGCTTCTAACATTCATACAAGCCCTTGTATGGACATATATTTCCTTTCCCTTGGGTAAATACCTAGTAGTAGAAACATATGGTAGATGTATGTTTAACTTTTTAAGACACCGCCAAACTGTTTTCCAAAATGATTGTACCATTTGACATTCCTACCAGAAGGAGAGGAGTTCCAATTCTTCTACATCTCTGCCAACACTTGATATGGTCTGTCTTTTTAATTTTAGCATCTAAATAGGTGTATACTAGCATCTCATTGTGGTTTTAATTTGCATTTCCCTCACGAGTAATGATATTGAGCATCTTTTCATGTGCTTATTTACCATCCTTGTCTTTTTTGTTGAAAAGCCTCTTTAAATCTTTTGTCCACTTAAAAAATTGGTGGCCTTTTTTCTTACTGTCAAATTTTGAGCATTCTGTATGTATTCTAGGTACAAGTCCTTTATCAGATATATGCTTTACAAATGTTTTCTCCCAATGTCTGGATTGTCTTTTAATGTTCCTGCCAGTGTCTTTTGAAGACTAAAGTTTGGTTTTAACTTTTTAAATTTTGGTGAAGTCAGGTTTATCCTTTTTGTCCTTGTATTTATTGTATTTTTGGTCTTCTATTAAGAAAGCTTCACTTTAACCCAAAGACGCAAATAGTATCTTGGAACTTTTATAATTTTGGTTTTACACATATGTCTGTGATCTATTTTGAATTAATTTTTGTATATTGTATGAAGTATATATCCAATACAATTTATTTTTTTTTTGTATATCCAGTTGTTCTAGTAACATTTGTTGAATAGATTGGACTGTCTTTTCTCCATCACATTACCTTACATCAGTTGCCCAAATATGTGCGTGCTTATTTCTTTACTCTTTTCTGTTTAAGTGATCTATTTACTATTTTTACATGAATAGCCCCTCGGCCTTTTGGCTAAGATCAAGTGTAATACCACACTGTCATAAACACTCCAGCTTAATAATAAGTCTTGAAAATCAGTGTTCTTTTTCAAACGTGTTTTGCCTATCTTAGTTTTTTTGCACTTCCATATGAATTTAAGAATCAGATTGTCAGTTTCTACACAAAAGTCTGCTGGGATTTTTATTGGGATTATTGAATTTGTAGTTCAATTTGAGGGAGAACTGACATTTAACAGTACTGAGTCTTGACCCATGAATAAGGTATGTCTCCTCTTTAAGTCTTTTCTAATATCTCTCAGCAATGTTTTGTAGATTTCAGTGTATAGATCAGTCTTAAACACCTTTTGTCAGATTTATCCCTATTTACTTTGTATTTTTGTTGCCATTGTAAATGATACTATTTTTTAAAATTTTTATTTTCTATTGCTCATTGCTAGTATGTAGAAATAAAATTGATGTTTGTGTATTGATCTTATATCTTGTATCTTGTTTGCAGTTTTGGCAAACTCACTTATGAGTTCTAGTAGCTTTGAGTCTATTAAATTTTCTACATAGGCAATTGTGTCATCTATGAATAGTGTTTTACGCTGCCTCTTTTTATATGGATGCCTCTCCTTTTTTGTCCTAGTGAACGTCTCTAGTCTTTGTGTTGTTCCTGATCTTAGGGTGAAATCATTTATTCTTTCAACATTAAGTATGATGTTAGCTGTATGTTTTTTGTAGATACCCTGTATCAAGTTGAAGTTCCCTTCCATTTCTAGTTTGCTAGGAGTTTTGGTCAGGAATGGATCATGGGTTTTGTCAAATGCTTTTTTTATGTCTTACCGAAGATAAAGCTGTATTCTAGTTAAAGCAGTAAGGGCAGGTTTTATTCAGTAATAACTATTGCAGTGGGGAGGAGAGTCCAGTGTGAACTGAATTCAGCTTCTTTTTGTGTGGAGGTGTCTAGGATATTTTAAAAGGAGAATAAGGGAGGAGAGAGGAGGAACAAATGGGAAATGAGTGGGGGCTTGAGCAGAGTTGGGGATGTTGAAATTTACAAAAAGTTGGAAAGGAGTTGATCAGTGTGATTAAACCATCTGGGTTTGCTACCTGGTGCTTACTCAAGTTAGGCTTGTACTCTCCTACAGAGATTGGGATATAGGGGCTCTATCTTTAGGTGTTGGCTGGAATAAACAGTAAATGCTTTTGGCAACCTGGAGTTTTTCCAGGCAGGAACTTAAGAGGGTTGTAATCATCATTCTAGGGACACAGCCATGAGAAGTTAGAAACTATGCTAGTGTTTGTTCAAGTCTCTTAGTGCACGGGTTTGGATGGAGTCATACGTACCAAAGAGTTCTTGCAGTTCTGTCTGAGATGATCGTATGTTTTTTATTTTTGTATTTTGTATATTCGTCAAGGATGTTCAGAGAGACAGAACCAGTAAGATATCTTTATCTATAGATATATAGATATAGATAAGAGGTTTATTATAGGAATTGGCTTACATGATTATGGAGGCTGAGAAATCCTACTACCTGCTATCTGTAAACTGAGAACCAGGAAGTTTGATGGTGTCATTTAGTCCAAATCCAAAGGTCTCAGAACCAGGGAAGCAAATGTTACTGAGTCAGTTTGATTCCAAAGGCTGGAGTCTGAAGGCCTGAGAACCAGGTGTGCTGATATCCAAGGATGGATGTGCTAGCTCAAGCAACAGAATACATCCACCCTTCCTCTGCCTTTTTGTTTTATTTAGGCCCTCAGTGGATTTGGATAATGCCCACCTGCTTTGGGGGGCATGCAAATGCTAATATCTTCTGGAACTGCTCTTACAGATGCACCCAGAAATAATGTTTTACCAGCTATCTGGGCATCCCTTAGCCCAGTCAAGCTGACACATAAAAATAACCATCACAGTTTGTTAATATGGCAAAGTACACTGGTTGGTGTGTTTTTTTTTTTGAATGTTAAACCAACCCTATGTTTCTAGTATAAACTACACTTGATTATACTGTATTAACTTTTTTATATATATCTAATTTGAATGTAATTGCTAAAATTCTCGTCTAGAATTTTTATATCTGTGTTCAAAAGGGATATCGGTCTGTAGTTTTCTTTGATTGTAATGTTTTTGATTTTGTCATAAGGACAATGATGAGGGAATTGTTTCCTCCTCTTGAATATTTTAGAAGAGTTTAAATAGAATTGGTATTACTATTTCTAACTTAAGATTTGGTAGAATTAACCAGTGAAGCCATCTGGGTCTGGAAATTTTTTTTTTAAAGATTTATTTATTTATTTTGGAGAGAGCGCATGTGTGTAAGGGGCAGGGAGGGGCAGAGGGAGAGGGAGAGAACCTCAAGCAGATTCCTCCCTGAGTGCCGAACCCAGTATGGGGCTCAATCTCACGACCAAGAGTCAGACATTCAACTGACTGAGCCACCCAGGGGCCCATGGAGATTTTTTGTGAGCAAGTTTTAAACTAAAGTCTCAATATTTTTAATATAAGGTTCTTTAGGTTATCTGTTTCTTTTCTAATGTACTTTGATAATTTGTGTCTTTTATGGAATTGGTCAGTTTCATTGTTGAATTTATTGACATAAAATTGTTTATAATGTTCCCTTATTGTCTTAGTCCATTCTGGGGTGTTATAACAAAATACCTCAGACTTGATGGTTTATAAACAATAGAAATTCATTTCTCATAGTTCTGTAGTCCCAGGTCAAGGTGCCAGCATGCTCCAGGGTGAGGGCCTTCTTCTGGGTTGCAGACATCTCATTATAGCCTCATGTGGCAGAAGAGGTGAGGGATATCTCTGAGGACTCTTTTTTATTTTTTTTAATATTTTATTTATTTATTTGAGAGAGAGAGACAGAGCACAAGCAGGGCAGAGGGAGGAGGGAGAAGCAGACTCCCTGCTGAACAGAGAGCCTGATGTAGGACTTGATCTCAGGACCCTGGGATCATGACCTGGGCCAAAGGCAGACCCTTAACCGGTTGAGCCACCCAGGCGCCCCTCTCTGAGGCCTCTTTAAGGACATTATTCCATTCATGAGAGCTCCTTGCTCTTCACCTAATCACATGCAAAGTCCCTACCTCTTAATATAATCACATGGGCATTAGGATTTCAACATATGAATATGAATTTTGGAAGAGACACAAACATACAGCTTATGTCACTGATTATCCTTTTTTCTTGATCATTTGGTCACAGGTTTATCAATTTAATTGATTTCAAAGAATTCTTTCAGTTTAATAGATTTTCTGTGTTACTTGTTTTCTGTTTTTTCTGTTTTTGTTTTTGTTTTGATATTCTTCATTTCCTTTCCTGTTTCCTTTGAGTTTAATTGGCTCTTCTTTTTCTAGCTTCTTAAGGTAGAAGCCAAGGTTATTTATTTGAGACCTTTCTTATTTTCTTATTTTTTTTTTGAGACCTTTCTTATTTTCTAATGTAGATATTTAGAGATTATAAATTTCCCCATTTCTGCTTTTGTGGCATCTGGCATATTTTACTTTTGAGTTTCATTTTTGTTCAGTTCAAAATACTTTCCAATTTCCCTTTGATTTCTTCTTTTATCCATGGGTGTTTTTAAGTATGTTATTTAATTTTCAAAATTTCGGGACTTTCCAGAGATCTTGCTCTTATTTATTTCTAATTTGATTCCATTTTGGTCTGTAAACATATTTTGAATAAGTTAAATCCTTTAAAATTTATCGAGGCTTGTTTAATGGCACAGAACATGGTCTCTTTTCGTAAATGTGCGTTGTACACTTTAGAATAATGTGTATTTCTCTATTGTTGGATGGTGTGTTCTATGAGTGTCAGTTAGGTCAAGTTGATTGATAGTGTTTTCCAAGTCTACTGTATCCTTGAATCTAGTTGTTCTTTCAGTTGAAAGAGT
Source organism: Leptonychotes weddellii (assembly GCF_054177405.1). Classification (NCBI taxonomy): domain Eukaryota; kingdom Metazoa; phylum Chordata; class Mammalia; order Carnivora; family Phocidae; genus Leptonychotes; species Leptonychotes weddellii. The sequence continues at coordinate 35,530,460 of NC_138374.1, read as the reverse complement.
GGTAGTGAAATTGCTGACTATAATTCTGGATTTGTTTTATTTTTCCCAGTTTTGCTACATGTATTTGATGCTCTATTATTAGGTGCATAAACATTTAGGATTGTTTGGTCTTCTTGATAAAATAACCCCTTATTATTATGAAATGATTATCTTTATCATGGTGATAATATTTTTTGCTCTGAAATCTACTTTGTTAATAATATAGGCACTGCAACTTTCTTTTGGTAAGTGTTAACATAGCATCAACTTTTCTTTCTACTTTTAACTCATTTGTGTCTTTATATTTAAGTGCTCTTTATATAAGCAGTATGTGGTTGGGTCTTTTTTATCTAGTCTGACAATCTCTGCTCTTTATTTAGATGTTTGGACTATTTATATCTAAAGACATTATTGAAACAGTTGGGTTAAGTCTTCCTGTTTGTTTTCTGTTTGTCTCATCTGCCTTTGTTCCCCTTCTCATCTCTTTTGGCCTTTTTAAATTCTTTGTTGGCTTATAAGCTATAACTCTTTATTTTAATGGCTTTTTAATTTAAAAATTTTTCAGGGTTTATAATAGTACACATTTTTAACTTGTCACAGTCTACCTTCAAGTGATATTATATTACTTCAGGTATACTGTATAAACCTAACAATAGTATACTTTCATTTCTCTCCTTCTGGCTTTTATGGTATTATTGTCATACATCTTTCATTAAATCCCAGAATTATAAATCCCAGAATTATAGTATTTTAAAACATTTTTAAAGAGATTAATATAATAAGAAAAATATCTATTTACTCTTATAAATATCATTTCTGTTGTTCATTGTCTCTTTGTGAAGGACTTTACCATTTCTTATAGTGTGAGTTGGCTGGTAAAGAATTTTTCAGCTTTCTTTTTCTTCTTTTTTTGTTTTCCTTATTTCTTTTTAAGATTTATTTATTTATTTTAGAGAGAGACGGGTGGGGGGGTAGGGGCAGAGGGAGAGAATCTTCAAGCAGACTCCCTACTGAGGGTGGAGCCTGTTGCGGGGCTTGATATCATGACCCATGAGATCATGACCTGAGCTGAAACCAAGAGGTGGATGCTCAACCAGCTGAAGTACCCAGGTGCCCCTTGTTTTCTTCATTTCTTGTGTCTGGGTTTGTTGAACTTTGTGGATCTGTTTCCATTAATTTGAAATATTTTTCAAATATTCTTCTGCTCCCTCCCTTTTTTGGGGACTCCCATTTCACACATTAACTCTTGGAAGTTGTCCAATGTTACGCTTTAGATTTTTAAAAATTTTATGTTTTCTTTCTGTGTTTTATTTTGGATCATTCTAATTGCTGTGTTTGAGTTTATTAATCTTTTCTTTTTCCATGTCTAATCTGCTGTTAATCTTTTTAGTGTATTTTTCCATCTAAGGCATGGAATAGTTACTGTCTCTAGAAGTTTAGTTTGGATCCTTTCTTTATATCTTCCATGTCTCTGTTCAACTTTTTGATCATAAGATCCAAATTGAACTTTAAAAAATTTATTTACAAATAAAACTGACTTAAGATACCAAGTGGTGGATGTCTTTGTAGACTTTTTTTCTTCTCTAATTTCAGCATAATTATAGTATCCACTTGATTAACTGAGATTTTTCTGTATTTCTTTACTAGTTCTCTTTTCTTTTTCACACAAATAATTTCACCATTTAAAAAAAATTCATGTTTTTCTCATTCTTTTGTCTCCTTTCCCCATTATTTGATGTTTTTCCTATCCTCGGGCCTATTTTATTTTATTTATTTATTTATTTTTTTAAAGATTTTATTTATTTATTGAGAGAGAGAATGAGAGACAGAGAGCATGAGAGGGAGGAGAGTCAGAGGGAGAAGCAGACTCCCTGCCGAGCAGGGAGCCTGATGCGGGACTCGATCCCAGGACTCCAGGATCATGACCTGAGCCAAAGGCAGTCGTTTAACCAACTGAGCCACCCAGGCGCCCTATTTTATTTTATTTTTAAAAGATTTTATTTATTTTTTGACAGAGAGCACACGTGTGCATAAGCAGGGGGAGTGGCAGGCAGAGGGAGAAGCAGGCTCCTGGCTGAGCAGGGAGCCCGATGTGGAACTCTATCCCAGGACCCTGGAATCATGACCTGAGCCAAAGGCAGACACTTAACTGACTGAGCCACCCAGGCGCCCCACTCAGGCCTATTTTAAAATACCCTTCTGTGCATTTGAGTAGGATTTTTAACATGTATTTTTAAAAGTCTAAAAGACAAATTTTGTATTTGGCCACCAAATCAATGTTTAGAAATACACATTTCATTTGACAGTATTTGTAAATTATTTTCCAGAATGATGTCCATTTTACCCTGTTATTGACAGGGTCCACTGTAAGCAACAGCATTATTTCCAATCAGTTTAAGGAGAGGGATTTCATATAGGGAAGTAGTAGATGCTTACAAAGTAATTGAATGGCTGGAGGAGCAGACTGAGTTTCTAGGAACAGCTAATCCCAGTACTCTTGGACTGTTCTCCTGAGATGAGCTGACAAAGTTGCTATTGCCACTGCTGGTGAAAAAAAATCATTATCTTTACCATAGTTGGAAAAGCTGCCACATTGCTACAGACTTTGCTGAAGTAGGAAGAAGCTGCTGGCTGTAGAACCACCCACTTTTGCCATGATCTGGATGGGCAAAGTGGATGCTCTGCCCTCTCTTTTTCTCCCCCATGTATCATCTCCAAATCAAAACTTTGAGTGTGACTGCATGAGTAAACACAACCTAATTATGCCTGGAACCCGTATTATAAGATTGTTCAGAAAATATAAATTTTCTGCTTTATACTCCTTTAAAATGAAATTGATATGGATACTGAATGAACTGGCGCACATTATGGTATTTCTTGAAAAGGATAAACAAAAAGGTAATTCAGTGAATAGCTTACATTGAAACAGTAAGTAAGTTCCATGGGAAAAGAACATACTATTTTCTTTTATATATTTATAAACAGTTCCTTTGCTGACCCCATTGGCTTCACCATCTTGCTTCTGATTTTGCCATGAAGCATCAGGATGATGATTGTGTTTTTTTATGCTTCGCCACATACATTTATAAACACTTGAGTCTTAATGAGATAATATGTTACTGGAAAGACAGTTTATACGTTCTGTAGTTTCAGTGAGTTAAGCACATAGCTATTCCATTTGCTTTTAAACATAAGTTTATACGCACTTATAGGATGATGATTATCTAACCACATTTATATTTGCTATAAAAATATATGAATGCTGGCAGCTAATACTGTACTCATCTTTACCTGACATCTTCTGAAAAGATGGCCTCTCAAGTGATAACAGTATTTTGAGGCATAATCACTATACTTTTACTTCTTAATTATTCTCTCTTTCTTTTTTTTTTTAAAGATTTTATTTATTTATTTGACAGAGAGAGAGAGACAGCGAGAGAGGGAACACAAGCAGGGGGAGTGGGAGAGGGAGAAGCCCGCTTCCTGCGGAGCAGGGAGCCCGATGTGGGGCTCGATCCCAGGACCCTGGGGTCATGACCTGAGCCTAAGGCAGACGCTTAACAACTGAGCCACCCAGGCGCCCCTCTTTTTTCTATTTGATAAATCGTTCCCTTTTTAAATCATAAAATCTGTGTTTTAACATCCTAGAATCTAGCCCAACTCCCAGTTTAGTGCTTGAACCTGCTTTGTATCATTGTGGCTGGCTTGTTCTTGGGGCACCATTAGGGCATCTCTCATGGCACTGACCCACTACTTCCAAAGGCAGTTCTTTTCTTTTTTGGGTGACCAGAATTTTGAGATCCAGTATAAGAACAAACTCTCTGTAGCTTTCTTTTATTGGCAGTCTTACTTTTTTCTTCCAGGGACCATCAGTCTTATTATGCAACATAAAAATCCATTGTTTCATGTATTACAAAATTGAATCTCTCAACATTCTGATTGTTCTCTTTTGGACCATTCCTGGTTTCTTCATATAAGTGTGTTGAAATGAAGAGATGAATATACATCTTTAAAATATACCTGTCCCAAATTGCTGTCTCTGGTTGTCACCCTCTGTGAGATCATTTGTATGACCTCTTGAATCATCTACCTACTTTACCTGCAAAAGCCCAAGAGATTAATATTCTCATACCTAGAAACGAGAATTTCTTTTGTCATCTGTTTACCTTTCCTTTGTCCCTGGAGTGGTTTTTAAAAGTCTACTTCCTAGCATGTTTTTCCTGCCTGATAATCAAATCTATCACTGTAACTCCTAGTTTGCTCAAGAACTCACAGAAAGTTGTAGCACGTTCACTGTTTAAGAAACAAATTCTGACTAATTCTTTTCTAAATGGTTGTTTTCTGCCTTGTAAGGCTTGTTTTCTTTAAGAATGAAGAAATAAGCTTAGATGTTTTTCTAGAAATAAAAAAGCAGGCTGTTATCAAACATTAAGTACAAATTGATCAGTTTGAACTGTTACATTTTCTTTTGCATATATAGATTTTGAAACTTGAATGCAGATAAAATTACATACAACTTCGAGGTCCTGCCATTTTAAATATTCTTAGTCAAAAGCCAACAGTATTGATTTTAGCTATTTTATATATTAACAGCTTACTTTTCCCAGCCAATTCTCACATAAGTCTTGGACTGGTAATGGTTTGCTGTTTACTTATTTAGGTATGGAGATGGAAGAATGCACAGAATGACTGTAGCTGAGCTCTTTTGTAATGCTGATCTAGTGAGAGTTTGTTAGATGAGTCCATGTCATGTAGGTAAAACTAAGAGTCTAGTTTGGTTGTGAAGTGAAACATTTGCAGTTGGCTTTGGTGTGTTGCATGTAAATTAACCGAAGGTGGTGCATAAGTATATTTGTTTAGATCCTACCTCAGAACTCAGTGATTATGGTTTGTTGGTTGTCACTATTCTCTTATAGCTGTCCCACCTGTATGAAACAACTAGGAGGCAGGTAATTTTTCAGATTACCTGTCAGTAAGCCTGTTGAAAATAAGAAAACCACTCAAATAATATTATAGTCCTGTAATATTTGTTGGTGGCTTTTATATCTGACATCATTGAGATATGACTCCTTTATTTTACACAAAAGAAGAAGCAGGTCCCAAGAGGAATGCCTTGCCCATGGACACTTGAGTTTGTATGATGTTTCTTCCATATTAGTTTGTGTCCTCTTAAAAATGCTTTCCCATGAATATAAATTCACTGCACACATTTGTACTTTCATTTATGCATCAAGCAGATATTGTACTGGAAAGAAGCCTGCCCTCGAGGAGCCTATAATGTAGCAGGAAGATAGGAAGAGCCATGTCAGAGAATTCGGTGAATACTCTGATAGCAGCTTCCCCAGTATATTGTAACCAGAGATCTTTTGATCTGTGATGTGGCTAGTTATGCTTTTGTTTTTCTTTATCCCATTTCTGCTTGGAATTTAGGTGTGCTCTTTCAGTTTTTGAAGTTGAGGACCCAGGCTCTTCTTCACTTTTGGGAAGCACTCACTCATTATTTCCTCAAATATTGCCTCTCCCCCATTCTCTTCATTCTCCCTCTCTGGCAGTAAAGCTCACTGTCTTCTGCCATGCTTTCTGTCTGTCTCTGTGTGCTGTGTTCTGGGTGATTTCTTCAGCATTCTCTTTCTGTTCACTGAACCTCTCCTTAGCCAGGTCTAGTTCTGCCATTGAGATCATAATTTCAATGTCTCCGTGTTTTTATTTCATAAATTTTTAAAATAATTTCCTGTTTTTGCATTGTTTTTTAGATTTTTTTCTTTATCTCTGTGAACATGTAATTCAAGTTTCTTTCCTTTAGCTTTAGCCTCTTGTTTAATGCTCTGACTTTAAATTTTTTCCTTGTTCTTGGCCCCTGGGAATTTTTTCTTCTTGCTTTTGAGCTTGGTTGTGTATTAAAAATTATTTTGCTATATTTTTTCCAGGATTTGTATGTGACTGGAGATGGGAATAGGGTGTTGTATTTTTTTGGTGTACTTCAGAAGTTCCAGTTTCCCCAGTGTACTATGAATTGTGTGTATATCTGTAAAAACAATTCTGTTACCTAAAGCTCTAGTTGAGAAAATTCTTCACATTTTACAGTAAATATAGCTGATACATCACCTTTCAGTAAGTGGAGGTATGCAGTCGTCCATTAATTATTCACTTCATAGGTGGCCATTTTTACTGCATCTAAATAGGTTGAGATACTACTAAGGATTTGTTTAATTTAACATACTTATATCATTATTATTCTGTACAAGGCACTGTTCTTCTAAGGACTTTACAAACATTAACTCAGTGAATTCATTTGATCCTCATCCAAGTACTATTAGGTATTATCATTGTCATCCATTGTCACTCTCATCTTATAGATGAGGCACAGAACTGTTGGATGAGTTGCCAAGGGTTCCCCCATTGGCGGTTGACGAGTATCAGAATTGGTATTCACACCCAACCTCCACACTCATGCTCTTCATTCACTTGCTTTTTGCATACTGCTCTGCCAGCCACTGGCGTTTATCTTTGCAAACCACACGTCTCTCCTAATGAAACTTGTCCAGCTTCGCTTGCTCTGTGTCTTCATTCCCCCAGCACTCAGTGAGTCTATACTGAGCACGATTCAGATGTTTTTCCATTTGCTTCCTTATGTCTTTATCTTCTGTCTTCATTGATCTGCTCATTTTTTTGAACAAATATATATTAAGCACCCATTACATGGTGCGTGCCATCAGACGTTGAGCATAAATGCTGCGTAACACAGAGACGCCCTCTGTGCTGCCTGAATCTCTCCCAGGCCTTATGCTTCTGTAAGCCACGCCTTAACTGTGGTCTGGGTCCTGGTCGACTCTCCTGCTGCAGCAGCCTGCACGTTGGTCTCCATACTTCGGCCTCCCACTTCCTGCTCTGCATACTGCCCACTGGGAAAATAGGCACCCAGTTCGGTGTGGTAAGTGCCATGGTCTAGAGAAGCACCCCGACCTAGTCTCATGGTGACAGGGAGGCTTCTCTGGAAGAGGAGATGTCAAAGATGAGTCTTAAGAAGTAAGAGTTAGTTGAAGATAGAGGAGAAGAATGTTTGGTACAGTACGAGGCAAAAATTCCTAGAGAAGAGAAGAATGGTATGTTTGAGGTACTGAGAAAAATTCGTTCTGCTGGAGCTTGAAGTGTCAGGTGGGGAGCAGTGAGATGAGGCGGGAGTAGCCACAGTGGTGCTAAGGGAACTGAAGCAGTGAAGGGTAGAGCTCTATTTTAATAACGTGACCATAGTTTGGTGAAGCGGATGGGGGTGGAGAGCACTCAGAAAGCTAATGCTATGCTCCGTGTGATGATGGCCTAAACCAGGGAGGTGGTATCGGGGAGGAGAGCAGTGAGCAGATCACAAGGAGATGGACAGGAGGCAGGATCAATGACAGTGCTGGTGGCTGATGGATTGTGGAGGTCATGGACAGGTAATGTCTGGTCGAGACATTCACTTTGATGGAGGAAGGGCAACATTAATCAGAAAGATGGGGAAATTGGATGGTGAACTTGATGGTGAACATGGAAGTGTGAGGTACTTGTGGGTGGGCCACCTGAAGATATCCAGAATTCAGTTGTGTCTGAATCTTCAGAGAGAAATCTATTTAAGCAAGAGCTAGAAAGAGAGAAATTTTGGAGTCGGATAGCATATAGAGAGGAAAGGAGGCCCTAGGAATAGATAAAATTGTCAGTTAGAATGAATTGCCTGAGAAGAAAAAAGGGTGTGTGACAGGACATTGAGGAAGGGGAGTCACCATCTGGAGTCACTGTCTCACGGACCTCCCCAGGTGACTTCTGGTACTTGCTGTATTTGAGAATATTTTATCTTTCTTCCATGCCACTTTTGCCTGGGCCATGAAATATTGCCCCTTTTATTCAGTCATCCTAGTGCTGAGTTTGTGTGTTTTTTGTGTTTGCTTATAAAGAACTCAATTTACCACATTTCAAAAGTCTGTCTTTTTTTAAATAGCGAGGGATTGCTGTCAGATTCACAGTATTTAGGTAATATGTGAATAACTAGTAGTGGTTGCAGTTACAAGAAAGTCTTAATAATGTCTTTTACCCTGGGGTTTTGTTTTTTAATTAGGCTTAGGCTGATTGAGGCATAATGCGTATGTATTATTAGCCGTGTGATTAGCACTTATAAGTAGAGTTGCACACCCAAATTGTGAAAGACATGCTCAAGTGATTCATACTGTACCCCAAGGTTCATTGACGGCTGTTCCCTGAGAGCAAAGGTCTTCTCTTTAAATACACTGTGTGACCTAGGATTCTGCTGAACTTGGATGAGCCTCTGCTTATCAGCATAGTTCTAGTCATCATTCAGTGAGTATCACTGTCCCCCTTTCTTGGCCTCAGTGGCCCTCCCATAACCAGAGCACTGATAGCAGTTGTTACTGAGAATATAACTAACAGACACAGAGACTAGCCAGAGTCTTCTAATAAGTGAACTTTGATAACTTTGAAAAAATTATTCCATTAAGCTCAAGATAATACTAAGAGTTTTTTGAGGAAAATTTAAACTTTGAGCCCCTCATTTTAAAAAATTATTTATTATGAAAAACAGAAAAATATGGGGGCACTATTTTAGATTTAAAGAGGCTTAACAATCAAATGTAATGCGTAAACCTTAATGGAACCTGCTGATAGAATAAGCTGCTATAAACTGTATTGAGACAACTGGGACATTTGAATGTTGTCTATGTATTAGATGATAAGTAAGTATAGACTTGTAGTTAATTTTCTTAGACATAAAAATGGTACTGTGGTTGTATAGGAGAATATCCCTGTTCTTAGAAAATGCATACAGAAATATTTAGTGGTAACGTGCATAATGTCTTCAACTTTCTTTTTTTAAGTTTTTTTTTATTTTTTAATTTTTTAAAAAGATTATTTATTTTGAGAGAGAGCAAGAGTGAGCATGAGTGGGTGCAGGGAGGGTTGGAGGGAGAGAATCTTCAAGCAGACTCCCTGCTGACTGTGGAGCCCGACATAGGGCTCGATCTCACCACCCATGAGATCCTGACCTGAGCTGAAACCAGGAGTCTGACACTTAACTGACTGAGTCACCCAGGCACCCCTGCAACTTACTTTCAAATGGTTCTGCCAGAAAAAGAAAAATAACAAGGAAAAGAAAAATATATATATGTATGTGTGTGTGTCAGAGAGAAAGCAAATGTGGCAAATTTTATATTGGTTGATGCATCTAGTTGAAGGATATAGGGTATCATATTATTCTTTCAACCACTCTGTAGATTAAAAAATTTTCAAAATAAAAAGTTTTGGGAAATAAAAGACTATGCTGTTGTCAGATGTAAGGTAAAGCCAGGACTGCAATAAACAATGATAAAACAATAAACAATAATAAACAATTTAAAGGCCAGTGGTAAGTTATCCAATGAGATGCTTCCTTAGGTATTCATATATTTTTTAATCTTTTTCCAAATTTTTTATATTTTAGGATTATGTAGACATTGGTTGATGTTTGTGCTCAGTTAGAATAAAGGGTTCTCTTTTTAAATGTGTTTATTGCTGATCATTAGTGATATTCCTTACCTATCACATTAGTAGAATATCCAAAATAAAGTTGTGACTAGATGTAGATTTTCTGTGTTGTATTTTAGGAGATTTTCTTCCTTTGTTTAGGTTTTTGCAAGTTGTACTATCAAATATCTGAACTTGCAGTGTTCTCAAATGTGTGGCTCACTCTTTGTGGTTGACCATTTTTCTCTGATGTATTTAAGAATAGCCTTCAACCTGGCATACCCATTTCTGGGAGGTGTATGCAGACTTTCCAAAGAATGCACAAGCAAGGGTGGGCTTAAGGGGATCCGTCTTCAGATCTTGCCCTTCCATTGTACACTTGAGCCTGAGACAGCCCGCCTGCACCTCTTCTCCCAGCAGCTCTTCCCTCCTCCTCAGAAGAAGGACACATCCATTTATTTAACTCTGCTGCCATTCCTAGGAAATAAACATCTCAGGCCATCGGAGGGACAAGTGGAATTACTGGTTTGGGGAAATGTTTTAATAAGTAATCAGATTACTTCATTATACCTGCCTAGGCCATTTATCTTTTCCTGTCTTATACTGACTGTATTTCTGAGGCCTCAGACCTAGGCTATATTGGCCTGTGATTGCATATTTTGAACTCATAGATAGGTTGATGAAAGTGATTTCATCTCTTCCACCCCCAATTACTGTTCTTTAATCAAGAGCTTTTGAGGGAGAAACCTTTGAGAGCAGAGCAAAGTAAGTTTCAAGTGATAAAAATGTTTTGTTTTATTTTTTGAAGATAACATATTTAAAGATAAGCTAATTTTTCAGCTATTCTCAGTTCTCAGTTGCTACGATGGATCATATCCGTAGAGTAATGCGTATTTGAACAGCTGAAGCAGTACTTGTTAGTGAAGCTGATTGTTTTAAATGTGACTAGAATATTTTCTCACCTTGGTTTTTGCTCCTCATCCTCTCTTGTGTGCTGGAAAGGAATTCATAGCCTACATCAATCTTTAGAACATACCAAAAGCATGTGATTGAGTTCCCTTGGTGACTGGCACAGGTCTGAGTCCTACTTGACACCTGTTTTAGACCCTACTTCCCATTCTGAATCCTAAGTCTGATTTTGCTTTATCCAAACCACACAAATCTTCATTTGTACTTTTTTTTATCCTGGCTATATATTTAGCATTAATTTTTTCTAGCATTGAAGGAACTTAATCTGATATGATTTAGTTTGCTAATTTATAAGTTTGATAATATACTGTATATTATGTCAAGTATTCAAGGATTGCTTTGATGTTTATTATTGTGAATACTCTTTTTTTTTCTATATTTAAGTAGGTCTATATAAAGTATTTAGAAATTCTCTAATTTATGTGCCCATTAGGGACTCCATTCTTCCACTCCATTCTCCATTCTCTTCCTCCATGAATGGATTGTAACAAGTAGATATGTAAAAGAGAGAAAGAGAAATTAGCATTTGTATCTCTGATGTGGCATTTTAAAAATTCTACCACATGGTTGTTACCTGTAGTTATTTGTTTGTATCCTATAATAGAGTATGAATTCCTTACTGGTGAATGATTTTCTTTTCCCCAGGCCCAAACTTTAATTGGGGAGCAGGGGAAAATAGAGAGGACCCACAGAGGAGGGAGATACCTGGAATCCATGAAGCACCCAGCGTTGATAGGGGAGTGCAAGTAGAGTGGACCTGCAGCTTTGGAGGCAGTATTAGGACTGAGGACATGTGGAGTGGGGATGCTGGGAACTCCTGGGGAGCCACGCTGCATTCCAGCACCAGGGTGCAAGGGTCCTGAGAATGGATGATATTTTACTCATCAGCAGAAGTCCCTTGTAGCATATAGCTATCCATGTTTGAATGAAGACATACTCAACCTTTTGTAAATGGTAATTATAATTCTGCTCAAATATTTGTATTTTCATTTTAAGAGTAGGTCAAAAAAGGCATTTGGAAAAATCTGGGAAAGATTTTCTCGTGCAGACTTCTTCCCAGCACATTTGTTAAGAGTTTCTGTAGCTGTGGGATTCTCAGTGCTTCTGTTATAAGCCTGGCAAGGTCCCCAGTTCTCTGACAAGTACAGTGGTTTGAAAGCTAAGTTGTTTTAATTAGTGTATGATACATGCTTTATTAGAAACATTGTGGTGTAGAGCAGTGATAGGATACTGGTTGCTTTGAGAATATTCTTCTTTGTGGCAGATAAGTGAGAAGAGGGCTCTAGGTAGAAAACTGTACCAGTGTCTGAGGGCACAGTCTGCTGCTGAGCTGTTATCAGCAGGCCAGGCTAGGACTGGCGTTCTAGAGATAATGTAGAAAGGTCTACTAAGTTCTCACACAGGGTGCTCTCTTGGGTAACTTTTTAGTATCGGAGAAAGACCAGTCCTTTGAAAGACCCAAACAAGCATATAGTAGAGGCCAGAGCAAACCAGATAGCTTGTCCAGGGTATGAGGCAACATTTAAGGAGCAGGTTTTAAGAATGTTCAAGAGCTGGCAAGCCAAGATTTCATCATCAGGGTCCTCAGAACAGTGGCCGACAGAGAAAAGCCATGAATGACTGTAGACTACAGGCAGGCAGGGTTATGGGTACTTTCCTTTTACATTTTCTGCTGCCTCAGGGACATGTCATTGTAACGGTCTTAAGAATTTTAGGGTCTTGGTTGGGACGTCATCAGTGGGGAGAGTATATGTGTACTGTAAACAAGCCACAAACTTTGTATTCTGTTTCACCTAAGGCTCTCTATCCTGCATTTCATGTGGCACTGTAGCATAGACTTGAAAGTACTCTAGGGCAGTCCAACTTCGATGTAGAGTTTTGTTTTTTCTTTTAAGATTTTATTTATTTATTTGAGAGAGAGAGAGCGAGAGAGAGGACAGAGGGAGGGTGAGAGGGAGAAGCAGACTCCCCGCTGAGCAGAGAGCCTGACGTGGGGCTTGATCCCAGGATTCTGGGATCATGACCTGAGCCGAAGGCAGACGCTTAACAGACTGAGCTACCCAGGTGCCCCGATGTAGTCTTTATGAAAGCTGGAAGGGCTTGCCTGACAGCCACCATCTTGCCCTATTTCATATTTTTTTAATGAAAGCCAGGCCCTCCATAATCAGGCCTTTCCCCTCAGACACCCAAAAGGAATCAGAATTCTTTATGAGATACTTGGAATATGCTGTGAGTTCATCATCTGTTGTTTCAGCTGCCAGATGAAATAATCTTTGGAGAAATAACCTTTACCAAAAAATATGTATGTTTTAAAGTCTTCAAGAATGGTTCTTTCAGTGAGAATTTTAAACCCAGAGCATAAGATACTTGAAAAGAGGAAGTTGAGTCAAGGAATAGATGACAGTAGTTGAGAGACAAAAAGAAAAATTAGAATGATAACTCAAAAGATTTGTTATATTTTAAAATATATAAAAAACCAATAGATTGATGACTAAAATGATGATTATCTCAAAATTGGAGAATTAGTTTATCATGTAGAATTAATATATTACCCAGCAATCTTTTATGCTTTTCTGATGGTTCGTCATGGAAAAAATGTTGAAAACCCTTACCTATTACATATTTAGGATGTGTTTACCCAAACTTTAGTCTGCTGAAGAGGACATGGAAAGTATAAGAAAATTCGAACAACTCTATGTTCCAAAATCTTCTCTTGTAGTTTTAGTTTCTGACAACACTTACAGGCCTTTTTAAAAAAGATTTATTTATTAGAGAGAGAGAGTGCATGCACGTGAGTGGGGGGAGGGGTAGAGGGAGAGAGAGAATCCTCAAGCAGACTCCCCGCTGAGTGTGGTGTCCAATGCAGGCTCGCTCTCAAGACCCGGAGATCATGACCTGTGCCAAAATCGAGTTGGCCGCTCAACCAACTGAGCCACCCAGGCGCCCCTATAGGCCCTTCTTATAGCAAAGATTCTCCTTTTTGCATTATATTCACATTATCATTCTTTTTTTTTTTTTTAAGATTTTATTTATTTGAGAGAGAGATAGAGAGCATGAGCAGGGGGAAGAGGGAGAAGCAGGCTCCCCGCTGAGCAGGGAGCCTGACATGGGGCTCAATCCCAGGACCCTGGGATCATGACCTGAGCCAAAGGCAGACGTTTAACTGACTGAGCCACCCCAGGCACCCCTCACATTCTCATTCTTACAGTGGGGAGTGGAAAGAGGTCCTAAAACACAGGATAGAATTGTACATGTGTGTAGTCCATAAGAAAGAGTTTTAATAATCTGGTTAAGAGGGGGCACCTGGGTGGCTCAGATGGTTGAGCGTCTGCCTTCAGCTCAGGTCATGATCCCAGGGTCCTGGGATCGAGCCCCACATCGGGCTCCTGGCTCAGCGAGGAGCCTGCTTCTCCCTCTCCTTCTGCCTCTCTCCCTGCTCATGCTTTCTCTCTGTATCTCTGTGTCTCAAATGAATAAATAAAATTTAAAAAAAATAATCTGGTTAAATGCTAATGGATTCACAATTCTGCCAGCTAACTCATGCTGTAGGGAGAGTTGGTGTCCACAGTGTGCCTTGTTCATCCCATTGCTGTACTGCTGCCGCCAGCATTGTGCCAAACTGATTGCCCGCTTTTTAGTTTGCTCTTAAAATCCAGTGTTCCAGTAGATCCCTCAGGCCGAAGGATGATGAGCCTGACAGTAACAAGGATTCATTTATCAGCAGAGTGAAGCTAATCGGTTGCCTTGGGAGGTGGCTGGAGAATTCTTTGTTCCTAGGAGTGTTGAGGGGAAACAGCCAGGGCTGCAATATTATACAAGGATTTAGGCTCTGTGTTGGGTTGGAATAGATGATCTTTGTCTCTGTTAATTCTGAGAATCATTGATTTTTTTGAGCGTCCTCAGCCATACTTGAGTCTTAATAATCAGTTTGAAGTTCTGTGTTAATTTTAAAAATATACAGGCTAACAAAACAGGGTTTAATAATGTAAATAGATAGTCCAAATGCCATCTGTGAGGATGCTTTCAGCTGCAAGTACCAGAACAACCAACCCATCCTGGCTTAAACAATGAATACTTTGCTAGCTGATATAAAAGGAGGTCTATATAAAAGGGAATGATGAGTCTCAGGGTGGTCAATCCAGCATATCAGAGACATTATCAAGGACCCAGGTTCTTTCTGTCTGTTTGCTCTACCATTCATGGGGTATACTTCATCTCGAGGCAGATTTCCCCTAATGTTGTAGGTGGTTGTCAGAGCTGATTATCTTCATCAGTAAACTGGGAGGTAGCGGAACACCTGACAAAAGGGAATGTGGATCAGGCAGGTCTGTTTGGAGAACAGTGGGGAAGAAGGAGCATATAATGAGCTGCAGGTGGCAGGGTTGGGTAGGGGTGGGGAGTGGGTAGTCAGGATTTGGGGGACAAGGAATGATGACTGCAAAGGAGAAAGAGAACAACCTGGGCCAGACTCTTTCTGGTGGAGATGAAATCTCTCAAGGATTGAGGGAATTAATGGGGAGGAAAAGAATATATCCCTGGGAGAGAAGCTCAGAGTTATGGCTGCTTGTAGCTCTAGTCCCAGCTAAGCTGGTTCCCTTCTCCCTTTTTCACACTCTGTGAACACCAGTTAGAACATAGCTGGTGGGGGAGGGGCTCCCCTAGACTACACACTAATACACGCAGAGGCGCTCTGCAGAACGTCCCAGTGAAGCCTGAGCCAACAAGAAGACATTGCGAGCCCTCTGCACACATGGCAGGAAGGGGGGAAAGGCACAGTACATGCCGAAGAAGGATGCAGAGTCTATTCTGGAAGAAATCCTCATTTCCCTCAGAATGAAGAGAATTCCTGAGTAGGATATTAAGGAGTAAGCTGTTAAGGACCTGGGTTGGATAAAACACAGGCTCAGAAATGATATAATAAAATAACAGAATGAAAAAATAAAATAAAATGACAGAATGAGGTGAAAGGGAAGAATACGGAGCCAAGGAGCCACATGAAAACCAATTTGCAGAACAAATAAATTAGAAGTAGCTAGGAATCAAAAACTAATGATGTAATGCATGGTGATTAACATAACATCATAAAATAAAATAAAATAAAATAAAAAGTAGCTAGGAACAGAATAGTCACAGCTGGAAAATGAACTTACTGACAGAGCACAAGCTTCAGATAGTCCCAGTGAGTGCAGAAGAAAAGGAATGAAAGATTGAAACAGGTAAAAATGATAGGTGTAGGATTGGACTTCCTGGAGGTGGAGCTGAGCTAGGAGGAGTATGGGCCTTCCGTTATTTTGTTCAAGTTCCTCTTGGCATCATGTGTTTGGGTGCAGAGAATTGACTACTTCAGATATCACTCATATGGAAATATGTAAGCACTGACAAATTGGTGAAAATGAATGTTCATGTTCTTCCTAGAAGAATACCAATGAGATGAAAGTTATATTTATAGCCTGAGGGACCAGGAAAATTCCCCCTTTGGAGCAATTTGTTTCCTGGCATTGATATGAAACGCCCCTCCCCTACCATGTGATGATTTCCTGTGCTCTGCTAGAACTGGTCTTTTGCTAAATGTAAGTACTGACCTGCTGATCTTAGAGCAAGCACTTTGCTGCTTTTCCTACCACCAGAAACCGCTGGGTAGGGCAGGTTTTATGGAGAAAAAATTCTGTGTGTGTATGGGTCAGATCTCTGTGGTTAATCATTTATCTTTCCTACATTTTAAGAAATCTCTTAAGTCTGGGTGATAGGTTACCATGAAAGAAGAGCAAACAGATCTACTAACATTTACTGTCATTGACGAGGAAAGTGAACTTTTCATTCTTTGCCTGCCAGCAAGTATGCTGCTTTAGAATCTTTACATTGCAAATTGCTGTGGGGAGTAGACCATAGAGCAGAAATGGGTTGCTGGAATGGACTTGTCATGAATTATTCATTCACTATGTAGTTCCTTGGAAATCAACTGGAGGAAATAGTCCAGTTTGATCCCAGGAGTGGTGTGCCAAGGGTTGCAGCAGGCCCTTACAAGTCCAGCTGCGATGATGTGTTTCTGCCGGCGGCTGTAGGGCGACAGCTGGTGCGCAGATGAACCCAGGAACATGTCGCTGGGGAGAGCTGCGCTGAGGACTCCCCGGTGCGTCTTGCTGGAAAATGAAGCTTCAGGTAGGAGAAGTGCCTGTCAGCAGTGGCCGGATTTCTCATCGATTTTAGGGATGCCATTAGGCCTTATGGAATAAATATATAGAGAACCAGAATTGTTCAAGGATGCCTCAGTATCGAGGTTCTCAATCAGAGAAGCTTAGTGGTTTAATTGCATTTTCAAGGATGTACTTTGTAACAAAACGGTTCTGTGAAAAGTATTCTTAGGCCAAATAAGCATTTAAGTATATAAATTATAGCAGATTTTTTTAAAATGGTATCCTCCTGCTAGTATAAAAAGTGTCTTTTTTATTGATGTGATATTGCCCATGTAAGTTTAAATCATGGAATTATGGCTTTGGAAAATCCTGAAAAAGACAACTTAGTTTATAATTTGAATGAGCACAGCTGCAGTCTCCGTTGCATTTTCTGGAGGAAGTATTGTCTTCAGAAGGCTCCTTGCTTGGTTCTTTTGCTGGAGCATTCATTCTGGGAAGATTTTTTTAGTTTCTTACAGGATAGAAAATGCTTAAAGATGGAACAGTAACAACGGCTCTTAGTTCTGTTTGTTGGTGTTATGTGTGTGTGTGTCTCTCTCTCTCTCTCTCTAAGCCAGGCATGTAATTTCATTTGGCAGGCACATTCTGATGTTGCCATTTGCATGTCTTATTTCTTATGGATGCTATCTATCTCTTGTTAACTTTGCTAAGGCTATGAGATGCTCTTGAGCTATAACGGACAAAGATAGTGAGGATGAAAGGAATAAGAGCCTCAAGGCCTCTGGGCCAAATTGGATGTATATATTTCACCATGAAATATCATTTATAGTTTTGAAACTCTTCAGTGAACAAACATGTTGTGAACAGATAACACTCTGAGCTCTGAGACAATCAGAGAAGACCAGCAGTCTCCTTCTGCACCATTTTCTAAAGCTCCACAAGAGTTGGAATCTTTTTTTTTAAAGATTTTACCTGTTTATCTTAGAGAGAGAGCATGAGCAGGGGGAGAAGCAAAAGGGGAGGGAGAGGGAGATAATCTCCAGCAGACTCCTAGCCATGCACAAAGCCTGATGCGGGGGCTCCATCCCACGACCCTGAGATCATGACCTGAGCCAAAACCAAGAGTTGGACACCCAACTGACTGAGCCACCCAGGCACCCCACCCCAAGAGTAGGAATCTTTGTTTTGTTCATTTATCATTCCCAAGGGCTTAGAATGGTACCTGACCCACAGTATGTAGTTAATAAATGTGTTCCCTGAATGAATACATTCCATACTAGAGAAATTAAATACTCTTTCTATAAAGGTTACTTACAGAAGGTAGGAAGTACCTTCTATAAGTACCAATTTCTATAATAACTTTTATAACTAATCTCATTTGTATTGATAAAGATTTTTCATCTAACCTCAAGGGTGTATGGATTTATTGGATATATAGAGTTTTTAAATGGCAGAAATTAAAATCTGTTTATTTTACTGTTTGTATAATTAAGGTTTTAAAATATCAATGATGAATACAAAGACCTTCAATTTTTTTCAGCAAACTTTATTTCATGTTCAAAAAATAAAAATGAAAATTAATGGAAACTCATTTGAAAAAGATTGTATTCACCAATATATTACTAGGAAGATTATCACTCTGCTCATGCTGTGTTACATTTGACATTTTAAAAAATATTTATTAGTCTATGTCAGAAGGGTTTTTGGAACTATAAACCCATTTATTCATATCTTCAGGGCTAAGTTTAAAACTGCAGTAAGTGTGGTGCTGAGTAGAACTAAATAGGGCAACACATTCCCCATAGATATACCACATTTGGGAGCTTAGAGGAACCAAAGGGGTCATCTTTGTTAACTTCTCTGCCCCACCCCCTTCCACACAAGCCCTCTTTATAAAGGGCAAAACTGAAGTCCGGAGAGTATAGATGAATGCCCAAGAAAAATTGGTTAGCTGTTATGGTCTTAATGCTTTCTAGTTTCTTGTTACTTTGTTATTGTCATGTTAAAGCTAAAAAAAGTGAAGCAGATAATCACATTACTATAAATTTGAACTCTTACTGAAGACAACTATTGATGCATTTTGCGTAACTTTAAATAAATTGCATAGTCCATGTGTTGAAATACAGTTTTATAAGCTTCCCCCCTGAATTTTTGTGATGTAATGGTTTTTTTCCTGAGTTATAATTGTAATGACTGTGTCCTAAATTTTATTTCAAATTTGAACTTCTTATAAAATATTTATGTGCCATTTTTGTTATTCCTTAAAACTACCTGAGTTTTGGGTTGAGCATCTGCCTTCAGCTCAGGTCATGGTCCCAGGATCCTGGGATCGAGCCCTGCATCAGGCTCCCTGCTTGGCGGGAAGCCTGCTTCTCTCTCTCCCACTCCCTCTGCTTGTGTTCCCTCTCTCGCTGTCTCTCTCTGTCAAATAAATAAATAAATCAATCTTTAAAAAAAAAAAAAGAACTACCTGACTTTTGCTTTTATTTTTGAGATAAGTGTAGATTACTTCATAATTTTTCTGAATCCTTTTGCCAACTATATTAGCCTGCTTGGACAGCCATAACAAAATGATAGTGTGGAGACAGAGGTCTCTCTCTCTCTCTCCCTCTTCTCATAAGGCCACCAGTCCTATTGGGTGAGAGCCACAATTAGGGCTTCAACATAGGAACTTTGGCGGGGGCAAGTTCAGTCCAGAGCACTGACCAAGGTGATATTTTTTAAAGCGAGATGTCTAGTAAGTTTTTTGTTTGTTTATCCTGTTTGTAGTTCACTCAGCTTCTTTAAACTGTCTTTCTATGAACTTGGGAGTATTTTAGCAAGTTTTTCTTCAAGTATTTTTCAGCACTCTATTCATTCTCCTTTTTAGATTCCAGTGATACGACTGTTAAACCACTTGGTTTTGCTTCACAGGTCCCTGAGATTTTTGTCCATATTTTTTTTTCTCTCTGTTGTTTAAGATTGAATACTTTGTTTTTCTATCAAGCTCTTGATCTTTTTTCTTCTGTCATTTCTCTACTTTTGAGTCCATTGTCTATTTTAAGAGTTGTGAATGGTTATTTGAGCTGCCTGCAGTCTTTGCCAGATAATTTCAACATCTCTGTCATCTTGTTATTAGTGTAGTTTTGTTATCGGTGTCCCAGGCTTTATTTTTAACCTGTTTGTATTTATATATGTAAAGTGTTTTTCTTGTATGTAGCATGTAGTTATATCTTGCTTTTATCTCCAATTTGAAAATCTCTGCATTTTAGTTATGGTATTTAATTCATATATACCACAAACACATATACATACATATATAAATACATACATACTGGTTCTGGTACTGATTCCAGTATGGGGAGGGGGGCTTCCTACCTAGCACCAAGCAATTCTCAGAACACCAGCAGAGTGTCTGAGAATTCAGCTCAATTCCGACACTATCTACCTGGTGATAGCATCAGATTCTAGAGGTTAAGGGTTCAGTTTTACCAGACGGCCCCCCCTTACCTCCACCATTCCTTTCCGATACCAGTTACAAGCCTAGGCTGTTAACCGTGCTTCTGACCAACTGGTTACAGATTGGAGGTTCTCATGACCCCTTCTCTGGACTTCATAATATCAGTCACAAGTCTAGGTTGTTACCTGTCTGACCTACTGGTTATAAATCAGGGGTTCTCACAACGCCCTACTTTGGATTTGATTAATTTGCTACAGTGGCTCACAAATCTCAGAGAAACATTTTACTTACTAGATCACCAGTTTATTGTAAAAGTATATAACTCAGGAACAACCTGATAGATGGAAATGTTGCATAGGGCAGGGTATGGGGAAAGGGCATAGAGCTCCCATGTCCTCTGCAGGTAAATCTTTAGCCATTGGCAACTTGATTCAACTTCCAGCCCCTTTCCCTTAAAAGTTCCAACTCTGTAATCACATGGCCCCATCCTTAAGTGCTTTCCAAAGTCACTTTTCACCTTTCCAAAGGTGAAAAGACACCTTTATCACTCTCAGGCTTAGGAAATTCCAAAGGTTTTGGGAGCTGTGAGCCAGGAACTATGGATGAAAACCAAATATATGAGAAGTAGATTTTGGTCATCTGAATGACCAAATATACATTTCTTATAAATCATGATATCACAGATACACAGTTGAAAAAATGATACAGAGAGATCTCATGTACCCTTACCTACTGTCTGTCACCCAATGGTAACATATTACAAAGCTCTAGTAAAATCACAATCAGAAGGCTGACACTGGTATAGTCAAGATATATAATATTTCCATCACTACAAGGATCCTTCAGTTGCCCTTTATAGCCATACCTACTTCCTTCCTTAGCCACTGACAACTATTAATCTATTCTCTTTTTCTATAATTTTGTCAACTAAAAAATGTTATATAAATGGAATCATACAGTTTGTAAACTTTTGGGATTGGCTTTTTTAATTATGTATAATTCTTTTGAGATTTCCTTTTTACTGCTGAATAGTGTTCCATGGTATGAATATAGCACAGTGTTTAAATATTCACCTCTTTTTTTAAAGATTTTATTTATTTATTTGAGAGAGAAAGAAAGAGCATGAGAGGGGAGAGGGTCAGAGGGAGAAGCGGACTCCTGGCAAGCAGGTAGCCCAACGTGGAATTGGAGCCCGATGTGGGACTCAATCCTGGGACTCCAGGATCATGACCTGAGCCGAAGGCAGTCGCTCAACCACTTAGCCACCCAGGTGCCCAAGTATTCATCTTTTGAAAGACATTTGTTTGAACTAAGCTACTGTAAACAGCCATATACAAGGGTTTTATTTTATTTTATTTAAGATTTTATTTATTTGAGAGAGAGAAAGAGCACAGCATACCTGTGCGGGCAGGGAGAGGGGCAGAGGGGGAGGGAGAGGGACAAGCAGAGCTCAGTGCATAGCCTGACCCGGGGCTCAATCCCATGACTCTGAGATTATGATTGGAGCTGAAATCAAGAGTCGATGCCCAAGACTGAGCCACCCAGGCGCCCCCCATGTACAAGTTTTAATATGAACATATGTTTTCATTTCTCTGGGATAAATGCCCAGAAGAACAATGGCTGTTCCGTGTGGTAATTGCATGTTTAATTTTTAAAGAAACTTCCAGTGTTTTCCACAGTTAATAAATTTACATTCCTGCAAGCAACATACACATGATCCAGTTTCTCCACCAGAATTTGGTGATGTTACTATTTTCTATTTTAGTCGTTCTGACAGATGTGTAGTGATATCTCATTATGGTTTAATTTCTGTTTCCCTAATGGCTAATGATGTTGAACATCTTTCCATATGCTTATTTGCCACCTGCATATCTTCTTCATTCAAATGTCTTTTCACATCTTTTGCCCATTTTCTAATCAAATTTTTTTTTGCTGTTGAGTTTTCAGAATTTGTATACATTCTAGATACTAGTCTTTAGTTGGATATGTGGTTTTCAGATATTTTCTCCCAGTCTATAGCTTTTATTTTCATCCTCTTAATGGAGCAAAAGTTTTAAATCTTAGTTTATCATTATTTTCTCTTATGCACCAGTCATATTTTAGATGTCAAGTATAAGAACTCTTTACCTAATCCTAAAGATTTTCTTCTATTTTTTTCTAAAAGTTTTACAGGTTTTTGTTTTGATTTATTTTGTTTTGTTGCTTATTGTCCAATGACTCCAGCACCATTTGTTGAAGATTCTTTCTCCAAAGTCAGTTTGGCACATTGTGCAGATCTGTTTCTGAATTCTCTATCCTGTTCCATTGATCTATGTGTCTGTTTCTCTGCCAACACCACACAATCTTGATTACTGTAGCTATTTAATAGGTCTTGAAATCATGCAGATTTATTATTCCCACTTTAATCTTCTTTTATGAAATTGTTTTAGGTATTCTAATTCCTTTACCTATCCATATAAATTTTAGAATAGTTTCTCTATATCTACAAAACAGTTGCTCAGGTTTTGATAGAAATTGGATTAAAACTGTATATCAGTTTGGGGAAGAGTTAACAACTTTCCTACATTGAATCTTCTAATCCATGAACACAGTATGTCTCTCTGTTTATTTAGATCTTCTGTATTTCTTTCATCAGTGTTTTAGTTTTAGCATTCAAGTCTTATTTTGTTAGATTTGCACTGTAAATAATAATTGTCATGTCCTTTTGTTCATTGATACATAGAGAAATGCAATTAATATTTTTGCGTTTATTTTGTACCCTGTGACTTTGCTGAACTTACTTATTCTAGGAATTTTTTGTTGGTTAACCAAGGAGATGAAAGACATGTACTCTGAAAATTGTAAAACACTGTTGAAAGAAATTAAAGCAGATATAGGTAAATGTAAAGACATCCTGTGTTCATGTATTGGAAGACTTACTATTGTTAAAAGGTCAGTAGTACCCAAAGTAAAACATTCATCCTAAAATTCATATGGAATCTCAGGGGACCCAGAATAGCCAAAACAATATTGAAAAAAAAGGACAGAGTTGGAAGTCTCATACTTCCTGATTTCAGAACTCATTAAGAAGCGACAGTAATCAAAACAGTGTGGTATTGGCATAAGGATAGACATTTAGACCAGTGGAATAAAATAGAAAGCCTAGAAATAAACCCTCACATATGTGCTCAAATGATTTTTGAGTGGGGCTCAAGCATTCAAGTCTTATTTTGTTAGATTTCCACTGGGTGGCTCAGTTGTTAAGCGTCTGCCTTCGGCTCAGGTCATGACCCAAGGGTCCTAGGATCGAGCCCCGCATCGGGCTCCCTGCTCGTCAGGAAACTTGCTTCTCCCTCTCCCACTCCCCCTGCTTGTGTTCCCTCTCTCGCTGTCTCTGTCAAATAAATAAATAAAATCTTTAAAAAAATGATTTTTGAGTGCTAAATGATTTAGGAGTGCTAAGATGATCAGTGGGGAAAGGACAGTCTTTTCAACAAATGGTGCTGGGAAAAACTAAATATCCATGTGCAAAAGAATGAAGTGGGATTCTTACACTGCATGTAAAAGTTAACTCAAAATGTGTCAAAGTCCTAACTAAACATAAACTATAAAACTCTTTGGAAGAAGAAAATATAGGAGGAAAAGCTTCATGACATTGGATTTGACAAGGATTTATTGACACTAAAAGCACAGGGAGCAAAAGTAAAAATAAATAACACTGGACTATATCAAAATTAAAAACTGTGCTTCAACAGAATGAAAAAGCAATCTGTGGAATAGGAGAAAACATTTGCAAATCCTGTATCTGATAAGGGGTTAATATTCAGAATATATATAGAACTTCCTACAACTCAACAACAACAAATAACCTAATGTTCCATTTATTTAGGTCTTTGACTTTCAAAAACATTTTGTAGTTTCAGAGTATTAACTTTGCACTTGTTGAAGTTATTCCTACGTATTTTGCCTTTTTTGACAATATTGTAAATGAGTTTTCTAAATTTTGTTTTTGGGATGTTCATTTACAGTGTATAGAAATGCAAGTTATTTTTGTATATTGTTTCTGTCCTCAGGATTTTCTGTATACAAGATCATGTCATTTGGGAACAAAGCAACTTTCACTTCTTCCTTTCCAATCTGGATGTCTTCTTTCTCTCTTTCTTTTTCTTGCCAAATTATCCTGTCTGGAATCCTCACTACAAGGTGGAAGAGAAGGTGAAAGAGTGAACACCTTGTCTTGTTCCTAAACTTAGTGTAAAACCATTCATTCTTTGATCATTAAGTGTGATGTTAACTACTGTGGATTTATTATAGGTGTACTTTATCAGGTTTTTATTCCCAGTTTATTGAGTGTTTTTATCAGGAAAAGTGTTAGATTTTGTCAGATGTTTATTGTGTGTATTTAAAAAATTTTTTTGAACTTGTGTCTTACGTTGAGTTTCAACTATTTCAGTGTTGCATTCCTAGCATAAATGCCACTTAGTCATAGTGTATATCCTTTTTATCTTTTGCTGGATTTGGTTTGCTAGTATTTTGGCGAGAATTCTTGAGTCTTTATTCATAAGGAATATTGGTATGCAGTTTTCTATTCTTGTGATATCTTTGGTCTATTTTTTTTTTAAAGATTTATTTATTTATTTATTTGAGAGAGAGAGAGAAGGAGCAGGGGGGAGGGGCAGAGGGAGAGAGTGCAGAGCCCAACGGGGGTCCTGATTCCAGGACCCCGACATCATGACTTGCACCGGAATCAAGAGTCGGCCACTCAGCCAACTGAGCCACTCAGGTGCCCCTATTTGTAGGAATTTTTTAGATAACTAATTCAGTCTGGTTTATTCAGATTTTATTTCTTTTCTTTCTTTATTATTTTTTTTTAATTTTTATTTTTAAGTAGGCTCCACACCCATTGTGGGGCTTGAACTCATGACCGTAAGATCAAGAGCCACACACTCTACCAGCTGAGCCAGCCAGGTGCCCCCAGATTTTTTATTTCTTCTTGAGTCACTTTTGGTAGTTTGTGTCTGTCTCTGTAGGAATTTCCTCCTTTTTTTTTTTTTAAGATTTTATTTATTCATTTGAGAGAGAGAGAGACAGAGAGAACACAGAGAAGCAGACTCCCCGCTGAGCTGGGAGCCTGACGCAGGGCTCAATCCCAGGACCAGGAGATCATGACCTGAGCTGAAGGCAGACACTTAACCATCTGAGCCACCCAGGAGCCCCTAGGAATTTCCTCTTTTACTTCTCTATTTTTTTGGTATAAAATTGTTCACAGTATTCCTTTATAATCCTTTATATTTCTGTAAGGTTGGTAATACAAGCTCTTTTATTCCTAATTTTAGTAATTTGAGTTGTATGTCATTTTTTACTTGGTGAAGCTACATAAATTTTTTGATTTAAAAAAAA
This sequence comes from Leptonychotes weddellii, assembly GCF_054177405.1. Classification (NCBI taxonomy): domain Eukaryota; kingdom Metazoa; phylum Chordata; class Mammalia; order Carnivora; family Phocidae; genus Leptonychotes; species Leptonychotes weddellii. The sequence goes on along the minus strand of NC_138374.1, from coordinate 35,505,074 downwards.
ATCTTGTCAACTTTTGGTTTTGTTGATTTTTCTCCATCAATTTTCTAGTCCTTATTAACATCTCCTTATAATCTTTCCCTTTGTTTGCTAATTTAGGTGTGCTTTGCTCTTTTCTTATCAGTGTCTTGTTGTGGAAATAATTTCTTTGAGCTTATTCTTTATATTTATCAGCACTTACAGCTATAAATATTTCTCTAAGCCCTGTATTTCTCTAAGCTGCATTGGATAAGTTTGGTATTTTGTGTTTTTATTTTTAGTAATTTCACATTTTCTGATTTTCCTTGTGAGTTCTTTGACCCAGTTGGTTATTTCAGATTTTATTGTTTAATTTCTACATATCTTTGAATTTCTCTTATTTCTTTCTGTTATTGATATCTAATTTAACTCTTGTGAGAAATCATACTTTGTATTATTTCAATTCTTTTGAATTTATTTAGTCTTGTTTTATGGTTTACCTTATAGTGCTGTCCTGGAGAATGTTCCATGTACACTTGAGAAGAATGTGTATTCTGTTGTTGGGTTTAGTGTTCTATAGAGGTCTGTTAGGTCTAGTTGGTTTATAACGCTGTTTAATTCTTTTTTGTTAGTCTTCTACCTAGTTGTTCTGTCCATTGTTGAATGTAGGGTATTGAGATCTGCCAGTATTGTTGAATTGTCTGTTTTTCACTCAGTTCTGTCAGTTTTTGCTTCGTGTAATTTTTGTCTCTCTTATGAGGTGCATATATGTTTATAATTGTTACATTTTCATGATAGATTGACTGTTTTATAATAAACATCCCTCTATCTCTAGTATAATTTTCTTAAGTCTGTTTTGTCTTATATTGGTATAGTCTTTTCAGCTTTGTTATGGTTACTGTTTTTGCAGTTTTATCTTTTTCCTTCTTTTAACTTTAATCCTATTTGTAATTTTCAGTGTAAAGTATGTCTTCAGACAGTGTACACTTGCATTTTGTGTTTTTGTCCACTGTGACAACTCATTTTGATTGGATTGTTAATATTTATTGCTGTTAATATGGTTGATTTGTCAGTCATTTTACTTTTTGTTTTTTATATATCTTATGATTCTTTTCTTTATTTCTCCTTTACTGCTTTCTGTTGCATTAAGTGATTAAAGTTATCATCTTAGTGTTTGCTCCAGGGTTTAGTGTATACATTTTTTTAACAGAATCTAACTTCAGATTCATCATATTAATTTAATTCCATAAGATAAAAAATCATGCTTCCTATGTACCTCTCTTTCCTCTTTCCCTTCCTTGCTAATGTTGTTATACATTACACTATATATTTTCCAAACCTAATAATATTTTACAGTTATTAATTTGTCATTTAAATAAGTAAAAGAAAGAGCATTTACAGAGTTTGTTCTTTTAAAGTTATTTACCATTTCTTGTTCTCATTTATTCCCGTGGATTTGTGTTGTCATCTGGTGTCACTTACTTCGCCAATACAGTTTTGTACCACCTACCTCTTTTGTTTGTTACTGTCAAATATATTAACATTTCTTTATGTTATAGGTCCAACAATACAATATATACATGTTTTTATATAATTCCTTTTACAATTACTTAAGAGATGAAAGGATGAGAAATATATATGTGTATACTGTCTTTTATTTTTATATAATTAGTTTTTTTGGTGTTCTTTTTTTTTCATATAGTTTCTAGTTATTGTTTGGTGTTACTTGTTTTCAACCTGAAGAACTTCTATTTAATATTCCTTTTTAAGGTGTGTCTGCTAGTATTGCATTTTCTTAGTTTTTGTAATTCTTGATATCTTCTAGATTTCTTTATTTTGTCTTCATTATTGAAGATAGGTTTGCTGGAATAATATTCTTGGTTAAAATTCTTTTTTTTCCAGTTCTCTAAATATGGCTCCCCCCCTCAATCTTCTGGCCTCCATAGTTTCTGATGAGAAATCAGCTATTAATTTTGGGGGGATTTTGCTGTATATAACTAGTTATTTTTTCCCTTGCTGCTTTCAAGGTTTTCTGTTTGTCTTTCAGCATGTTAATTTGTTGTGTTTGGATGTGGGACCCTTTGCTTTTATCCTACTACAATTTAATTTAGCTTCTTGGATATGGAGATTAATGTTTTTATCAAATTTTGGGAGTTTGCTTTGCAGCCATTATTTCTTTGAATATATTTTCTCCACCTCTCTCTTCTTTCTCTCTGGTACTCACATTATAGATATATTGGTGTACTTAATTATGTTCCATGTTTCTCTAAGGCTCCATTTAGTTTTCTTTATTCTTTTTGATCTCTGTTCTTCAGATTGCATAATCTCTTAGGATCCATCTTCATGTTTACTGATTCTTTCCTCTGCTAGGTCAAATCTGCTGTTGAATGCCTGTGATGAACTCTTCATTTCAGTTATTGTACTTTTCAATTCCACATTTTTCATGTTCATTTTTTGTAGTTTGTATTTCTGTATTGCTTTCATCAGTTCATAAGATATTGTCATCATATCGTCCTTTTCCTCTTTAAGTATGGCTTCATTTAGTTCTGTGAACATATTTATAATAGCTACTTTTAAGCCTTTGTGTACTAAAGACAATTTCTGGGCCCTCTGAAGGACCTTTTCTGTTACCTCCCTTTTTTCCTGTTTGGGTCATACTTTCCTCTTTCTCTGCAAGTCTTGTAGTTTTTGTATTCAATGCTGTATATTTTAGATAATACTTTTTTGCATCTTTGAATTAAAATTCTTTCACCCCCCCCCCACCTCCTGTGGGTTGTTGTTTAGTAACTTGGCTGGATTTTATAGTAAAATCTGTTTTCCTCACAATACATAGTCTCTGATTTTGCTTCTCAGAGGGGTAAGCCTTGAGCATGTACTCTCTCAAGTTGGGATGACTGTTTATAGCAGTGGTTTTTGATTGTCTCTCTCCCTGACCTGTTAAGTTTTCTTGTCTCTGTTGATTTCACACTCAGTTTTTAGTTCCATTAACTGCTGGCTGATTGCACTGCTATTTTGGACAATTCCCTAGGGCATTGTTCCATGGTCTGATCCAAGTAAATGCAGATTCCTTTGCTGCAGCTGTTTTTGAGGCCAGTATTTGAGGTTTCTTCCATCCTCAGGAGGACCTTCTTAGTTGTCTCTGTCCATGGTTTTATGTGGTACACTTTTATCTGTTTTATGGTTTTGCTTGTTGCTCTCTTAGGGCTACTAGCCACCTAAAATGCCATCATTTTTGCCAGTACCATTAGATTGGAATTTCTACATATTCTGTTCCAGTTAATGTTTGTTTCCTTGGAGACAGCTTATGAGCTCTCTGTTCTTTTGGCCTGCCTTTCCACCTTTGCAAAATCTAAGCTTGTGCTCTAGAGCTGGGGACAGGTGGAGTGGCCCACATCTTTTGGAGTGATGTACCTGCTTTATGTAGGGCAGTAGCCTGTGGCTTTCTTGGCTTGCCTGTCTTGGTGTGGAACTTCTACCCTATCAGTCTGTTGGGTTGAACAACGTTGGGCTGCATTACACCCAGTCTGCCATGCCTAGAGTAGAGCCTCTGCTCTGCTAGTGGGCACTGTACAGAATGGAGCCCAGACCTGCTTCTGAATCACTTGTGCTTGGAACATGGCTTCCAGAACATGAATGTGTCATGCTTGAGTCCTGACCCTCTCTTACCATCATGTGGGCTACTTGAACACTTTTAAGAATTTCTTTTTGTTTTATGTGTGGGTTAATGAGTGTATCTCTTTGTGTAGCTTATTTAGTGCTTATCTTTGGAAGTTTGATATATTTCCTATATCTTATGTCTCTTTAACTTTGGGAACATTTCGAAGACAATTATAATAATACTTTGATTTCATTTTCTGCTCATTTTAATATGTATGTCACTCTTAATTGACTGTTCTCATTATAGATTATGTGTTTTATTCCATTTTTGCATATCTGGTATAAATAATTTCTACTGAATACCGAAGTGCTGTGGTTGACTCAAGACAAAGCACTTCTGTGATTGAGTTGCTAAGTTAACTAGTCAATTTTAATGGAATACAGTTTTTACCTGAAAGAATTACTGGCAGTCAAACTCTAGTTTATTCTGACTTGGATATTTGGCAGACATTTTCTCTAAACTGAACGAATGAGCCAATCTTTCTTTCAAGTAACAGTTTTTTTTGCCGATGAAAAAAATTTGAAGTCTCTAAGCAAAAATTAGGATTTTGGAAAACTTGTAACCACCACTGTGAGCTTGGTAGCTTTTCAGTAATTATAGACTCTGATGGTCATATTAATGAGTGTGTTTTTTTTTTCATATTGCATAATGAAATGTGTCAGTCTTGTTGGAAGATTTGCATAACCCAGTGAACCAGTAATTTCTAAATGACCAGTTTAGTGTGGTGTTATAAAGTCATGCATGATTAAGAGATCAATTCAAAGTAGAAGAGGGACCAATTGATTTTAATGGAATATTAAAAATTTATTAATATCATTTAAGAGTGTGCATCACAGCTAATTACTTGTTGAGTTTTTGTGTAGTACAAAGAATATCCAATTATCTCAAATGGTTATTAAATACACATTCCTTTTATAAATACATAACTGTATAAGGTGAAACTTTCTTCATTTATTTCAGTCAAAACAACAGAGGAGATTGAATGTACAAGCAGATATGAGAATTCAGCTGTCTTCTATTAATTGGACAAGAACAAGATTTACAAAAATATAAAACTACGTTACTCTGCTCGCTTTTTTTTTCAGAAAAATAGTTGTTTTTCATAGAAATTTATATTAACTGGGTTTAATTATTCTAATTGAATTAAGAGATTCATGTTTTTAAAATTGTTTTAATTTCTTTTTTTTTAAATTTTTTTTTTAAGATTTTATTTATTTGCGAGAGAGAGAATGAGAGACAGAGAGCATGAGAGGGAGGAGGGTCAGAGGGACAAGAGGACTCCCCGCTGAGCAGGGAGCCCGATGTGGGACTCGATCCCGGGACTCCAGGATCATGACCTGAGCCGAGGGCAGTCGCTTAACCAACTGAGCCACCCAGGCGCCTGAAAATTGTTTTAATTTCTAATATGGCAAATATCAATATATATAATCCATGTAAACAAAAGGCTTGGGGATGGGCGCCTGGGTGGCTCAGTCGTTAAGCGTCTGCCTTCGGCTCAGGTCATGATCCCAGAGTTCTGGGATTGAGCCCCGCATCGGCCTCCCTGCTCTGCGAGAAGCCTGCTTCTCCCTCTCCCACTCCCCCTGCTTGTGTTCCCTCTCTCGCTGTGTCTCTCTCTCTCTGTCAAATAAATAAATCTATTAAAAAAAAAAAAAAGGTTTGGGGAGTCCTCAGTAATTTACTTGTAAAGGTGTCCTGAGACCAAAAAGTCGGAGACCTCTATGTATACTTTTTCTCCTCATGGTCTCAAGGTGACTTCTGTACCTCCTGGCATGACATCTTTATTCCAGGTTGACTCAGGAAAGAAGGAATGCTGGAGAAACGAGCAGTGGCTATATCAGGAAAGCAGAATGTTCTCTCAGATAACCTCAAGTTTAATGTCTTTAGGGAGAACTTTCTTACATATTTACCCATAATTGCAAAATAGAGTGAGAAAGTGAGAACTTTTAGTTGGATCCATTGCTGCCCAGAACAAATTTGTTCTATTGGTAGGGATGGATATTGGGTAGATACATAGTATGTCTGTTACACAGTTTTTTGTTTGTTTTGTTTTTTTGCTTGTTTGCTTGTTTGTTTGTGTGTGTGTATGTGGTGGTTTTTTTTTTTAAAATGACTGGTCCTGGTCAGAGTTTCAGGTACACTCCCACATGAAGTTTTATTGTTTGACTCCTTTATACAAAATCCTCAAAACTTGCTTAGACATCTCACCTCATTGTCTTCTCGTTAATTTTTGGCTTCTACTTTCCAGGGCGTGTTTGGTCTCTGTGGGCTCTGCATCTCCATTCTACCCTCAAGGTACATTCTTTTGGAGCCACACATGGACTTGCAAAACACCATTGACAGGACTGAGTAAATTGTGAAATGTCCCTTATTCTTCAACAGAGCTTCTCTTTATCTTTGTGATTTGGTAACTTCTTACATTAATAAAACTTTTCTTTCTCACACCCTCAGACTCAGTCTTTCCCAGTGTATGTATCAGTCTGTTTCCTGATTGATTTATTTGTATTAACTCAGTTGTGAGCTCACTACCATCTTTTATGCAGAAATTTACTTTTACAGTAGTCATGATTTGCTCTTTAAAAAATGAGTCATATTCAGTTATACCTCAATTAAAAAAATGAATCATAGCCTTTATGGATTATTCTGGCCCAGAAACTTGCATCTTAAAGTGTAGTCCGGGGACCAGCAGCATGGGAGTCACCTGGGAGCTGACTGGAAATGCAGAATCTCAACCCACCTCAGAACTAACAAATCACCATCTACATTTTACAAAGATCCTTAAATGATTCAGGTGCACAAAGTTTCAGAAGCACTGGTCTGAGGGAGACAACAAATGAGAAGAGGGCATGGAGTTGTGTTCTGAGGAACTCTTCTTTTTAATGTAGAAAACAAGAGCCCACCAAGCCAGGGGAGCATGTGCTATCACAGTGTGGCATCTCCTGGTGCCTTCTCTGAGGAAGGAAGGTAACAGTTTTTGCTATCAGCAGTGAGGCTTTGATCTCTCCCAGGATTATAAAATGGCGGACCCATTAAGCAGTGACTAACTATATTAAAATAATTTGCTAAGGTTTGTATCACTTGGGCATTGAAGCTTAGTTTTGTCTTGAACTGGAATGGAACTCTTTTTCTCTTTGGAATGGCTAATTCCAGTTCTTGATATTGATGTTTGGTAACCTTTCCTTCTTTTCATTCAGAAACATGCCAATGTGACTGTAGGAAAGAATGGTGTCACCCACTGTCCTGATATAATTCATGTTTGTGCTTTTTATGATTTAAAATTTTTTTAAATTCATTTTCTTCCCTGGTTGTATATTTCTCATTGAAACACTATTTCAAAGAAGTTCTGTGGTTAATTAACATCATCATTAGAACAGGCTTAGGAGTCAGATTTATTTTTGTCCATGTTTTGTGCCTAATACAGTTGTTTGCATGTGTTAGTCAAATAGTAAATAAGTATGGAATGAATGAGTCACTGGTTTGAATGAATCCTGGAATTTGCTTCCTGGAAAATAAGTCTGTTATGGTCCTGAACTTCTTAGATTTTTTTCAGTAAGTCCGAATAAATGTAGTAGTATTTAAAGGAAAAAAAAAAATGGTCTGTTGGAACTGTATTGTTAATTTTCTGCCAAGTAATGATGAAGCAATTCTAAATGTTGACAGGTTTCAGGCTTTAAAACATCTGTATGTTCTGGGGCTAGATAATTTGTTTGATTTTTACCAATGTAAAATATTGAATTGTTCTAACAAGGAAAACTGGATACAGGCTTACATCATTAAATTTACTTCTCAAGTTCATAAGGTAAAGAGCAACTTTCAGATCTCAGTCTGGATTTATAATGTTACCTAGCTTAACACCTAGGCCTCTCCCCACCCCAGTAACCCCTCTGTATGGAATCATAAATGTCAAAAAAGTCAGGGATAGAAATTACTGCTTCCCTTAGTACCTCAGAACTTCTCTGTAGATTTCAGGTGGTGTTAAACTGGCCATTTCCTTTAAGATAGAGGGTAATGTCATAGTGGTTATAATGATTTTCTGTACAGATATTCCAGGGCATATGGTATCTTTGTTTTAATTTAGTAAGGTAAATTAAAATTTAGTAGTAAATTGCAAGTAGATGAGCCTTTAAGCTTGGATACACAGCAGTGCCCTGTGTTCGTCCATCGAACATTGTTGACTCATGAATGACACTTGAATGGTTACAGATTTACCTGTGCTGTGGACAGAGAGACTCCCCACTCCCAGTGAGTGAATGCATGAATAAGATGAATGAATGAAATTTCTGATTCTTTTGGTCTTTTAGAAATAGTCTTTGTTGACATTGTCAACACTTTGAACATACTTTATAATTTTGTTTTTTTCCTAGAACTATCTAATTGACTAGCTTAAGACCAAGAAACATTCCATTGATGCTAAACATTTAATAGCAGTGTCTGTATTGTATTACACTTAAGAGATTTGAACTTCTGTTTTCACTCAGATTTATAAAATAAGAGAATATAATGAAAATACTCAAAAAAATTGCACGGACAGATTGCTGTAAAGACAAGACAACATTGCTAAAACAAGTGCTGGTTGGCAGGCCACTTGGGAGCTCTTGAAATGTTTCTTCACTAACATTTTAGGGGTGTCAAGTGTTCAAAAGCCAAGTGTACCAAAGTCAAGGCAGTATGTCATTTGGTGGGTTGTGGGAAAGGGGAAAGTTAAAATTTTCTTGATTGCTAGTTCTCTTTAAGGAGAGGCTTGGTGGAGTGGAATCAACTCTTTTCAAAGTAGTTTTAAAATGATCCACTAGCTCCTTTGTATTACTGACTGACCAAAAGAATTTTACCTGCTAATTACATCTCAAACTTCTCTGGTCTTCCCCATGGTTATTGTAAAGCATGTGAGATGAGTAGAGAATATGATAATCTTAAAAATACAAGTGAGATAATCTCTTCCATTGGTAATAGTTTCTGTTTTTGTTTTTTTACTCATTTGGGTTCAGAGCAAGAAATACTGGATTCAGGGAGAGTTACTTTCTTATTTTTAGAAAATCAGATTTATATTTCGAACATTTATTGATTTTCTTTTTTTAAGAAAGTTATAGTGTGGAAGATTCTTGTATTACTTGCTAGGGCTGCCATAAAAAAATAACCAGGCAGTGGGTGCTTAAGCAACAGGAATTAATTTTCTCACAGTTCTAGAGGCTAGAAGTCTGAGATTAAGGTGTCAGCAGGTTTGGTTTCATCTGAGGACTCTTTCATTGGCTTGCAGATAGCTGCCCCTGCCTTCTCCCTGTGTCTTCACAAGATATTATTCTTTCTGTGTGTACCTATGTCCTAAGTTCAGCTTCTTACACGAACACCATTCATATTGGATCAAGTCCCACCCTAATGACCTCATTTTAACATGATTACCTCTTTGAAGACCCTAGCTCCGAATATAGTCACATTCTGAGTATGAGGGGCTAGAACTTAACATACAAATTTGGGGGGACACAATGCAGTCCCTAGCAATTATGTATCAGGGATGTCACTTTCAGAGCAGGAAGATAAGTTAGGAAGGTATTCAAGAATTTCAAGTGAGAAATGAAGAGAAACTAAACCTAAGGCATTGACAGTAGAAATATAAATGAGATTGGAGATTAGCATGATGAATGGTTCTCCATCCCCTCACTTTCAATCTGGAGGTGTCTTTGGGTCTCAGATGAGTCTCTTGTAAGCAGCATATCCATGGATCTTGTTTTTTTATCCATTGGGATACCATGTGTCTTTGGAGTATTGAGTCTGTTTACATTCAGAGTAATTATTGATAGATATGAATTTAGTGCCATTGTATAACCTGTAAAGTCACTGTTCCTGTAGATTGTCTCTGTTCCTTTCTATGTTGCTTTTCCTCTCTCTTGCCTGCTCAAAGGGTCTCCTTTAATATTTCTCTCAAAGCTGGTTTAGTGTTCACAAACTCCTTTAGTTTTTGCTTGTTTTGGAAACTCTCTCTCCTTCTGTTCTCTTGCTGGATGAAGTATTCTTGGCTGTGTATTTTTCCCATTTAGCATGTTGAATATATCATGCCACTTTCTTCTGGCCTGCCAAGTTTCTGTGGACAGGTCTGCTACTAACCTTATGTGTCTGCCCTTGTTGATTTAGAACCTTTTGTCCCTAGCCGCTTTCAGAATTCTCTTTATCTTTGTATTTTGCAAGTTTCACTCTGATATGTCTTGATGTTGATCTGTTTTTTTTTAATTTGAGGCGAGTTCTCTGTGCCTTTTGGACTTGAATGCCTGTTTCCTCCCCCACATTGGGGAAGTTCTCAGCTATAATTTGTTGAAATAAACCTACTGCCCTTTTTTCTCACTCTTCTTCTGGGACTCCTATGATATGGATATTGTTGCACTTTATGGAATTGCTGAGTTCCCTAAGTCTGTATTTGTGACCTAATAGTTTTCTTTCCCTCTTCAGTTTCATTATTTTCCGTAATTTTATCTTCTGTATCACCTATTCATTCCTCTGCTTCTTCCATCCTCGTTGTGATTATATCCAGTTGGTTTTGCATCTCAGTTATAGCATTTTTTATTTCAGCCTGACTAGTTTTTAGGTCTTTTATCTCTACAAGATGGGGGTTTCTCTGGTGTCTTTTATGCATTTTCCAAGCCCAGCTAGTATTCATATGACTGTTGTTCTAAATTCTTGTTCAGACATATTACGTATATCTGTTTTGAGCAAATCCCTGGCTGTGATTTCTTCTTGATCTTTCTTTTGGGGAAAATTCCTCTGTCTTGTCATTTTGTCTAGGTTTCTGTCTTTTGCATGTTATGAAATCTTGTTATGTTTTCTGCTCCTGAGAGTAATGCTATATTAAGAAGGGGGTCATACACTGTCCAGGGCCTGGTGCTTCAGGAAATGTTTCTGGTGTATGCTGTGTGCACTCCGCTGTTGGTGTTTTGGCTACTCTTTCCCACAGGTCAGTCCTCTGCAGAGTTCCTCCTTGCTTGCAGTGGGGAGTGTTTGGACCTTTAACTAAGTGTGCTTTGATTTGTTTGTTAAAATAAGCCTGGAAAAGAAAAAAGAAAAAACCTGATCTAAGACAAAAGGAAAATGAACAAAAATACCAACAGACAGACAAAAAACTAAGTCTGACTCCAAAGAAAAAGAAAGAAAAAAGAAAGTTTGATCCAAAAAATGAAGAAAGGAAACAAACAAAAAGCTATAAGCCTGATTCTAAAGGAAAAAAAAAAAAAGAAAGAAAGCCCAGTCCTATTTCCAGCAGAACTGAAGCCAACACTTTGGAGCACTGTATGATCAGTAGACTTGGTACCTGCAGGGGGCCTGTGTTGGTCCTCTGGGGGAGAGGCCCACTGCACTGGTGGCTCACAGTCAGACCTGCCCTAGCAAAGATGCCCCTGCCGGTGCAGGGGGGTGGGGTTTGGTGTAAGTGGCTCCAGCCTCTCCTGGGGGCGCTGTGTTGCTTGCTTGTTTGCTGAAGTCTGACCGTGCTTGTGGGTGGGGGTAGGGGCGTGGAGATTGGAGCTTGCGAGACGTTAAACAGGAAGAATTTGATACAAGACTTTGTGACTAAAGGTGGAAGAGGCTAGCATGACTCTCAGATTTCTCTAATCCAGGAGGAGAAACAGGCTTGAGGGAATAGGTGTGAGCTGTGGGATATCCCTGTTGAGTACCCAGCACTTTGACAGCCAGACGACCTGGGTGGGGTCAGCTATCCCACTTCCTTCTTCCTGATCCTACAGTGGCTCCTTACGGCATGGACCACCTCAGATAAAACTCAACATGCAGTTTCTTGCCTCTGAACCTCCATTTGAATGTATCTTAAGACACCTAGAGCTCTTTTATTTTTAGTTAATTCCAAATTCCTGTTCATGTTAACTTAAGTTCCATTAAGGCAAGGACTACTGTGTCATTCATTTTTTCTAGTACATAGTAGTTTGGGCTCAGCAAATTCTAGTTGAGGGAATGATTGTCAGGAGGATTGTTATGAGTAATTACTTATTCTCTGCACATTTTAATCACCTGTTTCATTTTCTTGCAGAATGAGAAGACTTTGGGACATTCCATGAGTCATTCAAGTAACATTTCTAAGGTAGAGTGCCAGTGAAGTATGTTATTTTCATAGTTTGGTTTCTTCTATCTTGCATGTGTGTATACTCTTTACTTTTCAATATGCGAAGTTATTGATACAGTTCTTTAATCTGCTCTAGGATCATACAGTGAGGTATATGGCTGTTATGTTTTTCTAGCGAGGCAATTCTGAATGTGTGTTGAGGTTAGTGACTAATAGGAGAACACCCTGTTTCTTCCAGTGGAAATCATTTACTCTCAGGTTAAAAAAAAATCTCAGTCACCAGAGAAACGTCCCCTCAGTTAAGAGTGCATTTGACTGACAGTAACAAAAATCCAGCTCTGGTGACCTCAGTAGTTATGGATTTATGTGGTCCTGATGACAAAGTGTGTCTGGAGGTAGGTGGTTCAAGGTTGATGCAGCTGCTCACAGGTGGTATCAGGGACTCAGGCACTTTTTGTCTTCTCTGTGCCACCTTCCTTAGCACTTTGTCATCCTCATGTTTTAGTGCCTCGTGGCCTTAAGATGGGAGCTGGACCTCCAGGTACCATGGCCGTGGCCTTGGCAGGAATAAGAAGAATGATGAAGGATGGTGGGGTCTGTCAGCTGGGAGTGACCCTTTTCAGCGGGAAGGCAAAAAACTTCCCCAGAAGCCCCACCCAGCTGCCTGACTTCTGCTTACATTTCACTGGCCAGAACTGGATCACAGAGCTACCTCCAGCTGGAAAGTGCCTAGGAAAATGAGGTCTGAGAGGGTGAATTGGCCATCCAGCAGCACCGGACATACCTGTGGTGTAGTCACTCGACTAGCCTGTCAGGAGCATATCGGCTGCTATGGGTGACCCAGGAGCCAGCAGGCAAACTTGTTTGCAGGCACCGCTCATTTCTCAGCCCAGACATGGGCTCCGGCCACCTTGTCGTCCGTGCAGTATGTCCATGTAGGTTCCTTGCAGAGAGGGGTCTTCTCCCCATGTCTTTGTCAGCCAGCCAAACACTGACACAGATCCTGACAGGAGGATCTGAACAATGTGACAAAACATGTCCTTCTATCTCAGGCCTCCTGAGTACTCAGAAATAAACAGCCACATTATATGCCATTTTAATTTTCAAACTATACAGATACTCTCATTTATATCACCCTATTTTTTTTTTTTTAACTAAAAAGTAGAATCTAGCAAATCCTTTGAGACAATCAGTCTGTTCTTAGGCATATTTCTGATCTCACCATATCATCCATCCACTTAATTTTGCATAAAAAGAAAAGTCCATAGTGCTCAATATGACACTGAAGGCTATGTAGAATGCTCCTTGGTGCATTCCTGATCCAAGGAATCTTACAGTGAGAACAGTCTTTCAAGCCACAGGCTTTGGCCATCTCAAATGAATACCTTTCAACAAATAATCCCTCCTGTTCCAACCTCCATTTCTTTTCTTTTGCTCTTCCTTCAGCTAGGAATATGGGAGTTAATAGAACTGTGTAGTGGTAGATCATTACTGTCTGCGTTAAAAGGCCAGTTTTGTCCTACCACCTTTGAAGGAGCTGTCCAACGTTTAAGCATCGAGAAAAGTGAGAAGATGCAGGTCCAGATGACCTGTCTGGTTAAGTTGAATTAAACATTTTAAAAGTACATAGTAGCCCCTATTGCCTTGCCCCAATGGTGAGGGCAGTTCTGAAGGAGTCAACACCCTGTGCCTCAAATATATGTCTGTTTATGGTTTTAGTAAGATTTTATTTGAAGGGAAGTTTCCTCTTATAGTTTAAAAAAAATGTTTGTAAACCACTGGCTTACAGTGTCTATAGGAACATTTTAGGGGCTTGGTGCAAATTGGGTTGTGATATTCTGAGTTGCCTTGTGATAGTTTTGGACAAGGATTTACTAGCCATGTGACTTTGAGGAAGGATACTTCTTTGAACTTTAATTTCCTGTTGAGTAAAATCAGGGAATAATACAACCTTCAGGGTTGTTGTGAGTCTTGGGGATAATGTTTGCAAGGAACCCTAGGGCAGCTCCCTCATTGCAGTGAATCCGTGAACTAACTGTAGTCAAACTTTGTTGAACCCTGGTGATCTTAGGTGAATTGGGTCATGATAGTTCTTGATGATAGCTATTATTATTTTATTACTGATCAAAAGCAGGACTACATACTTTAAAATAAATATCAACTGGGGTGGAAATTAAGAAATCTAATAAAAACTCTGGCCTTTTCCTTTCTTCCTTCTTGCATACATTTTTATTGTGTGTTCTTTGTGCCAGGCACTGAGCTGGGTACTGGCATAAAATGATCAAAACAAACATGGCCAGTGATGTGACACTTCCCTGTGGGCAGGGTTGGAGTTTTCTTAAAAAGCAATTTTAGCTCCACACTTTCTTTCAGAAACAGGGTAACTGTGAAAGCTTCACAGCTTTCTGCCATATAGTAGGGCCAAGAAGATGTGGACCTCTTCTATTTTCAAAGCAGGAGTTCCTGCCCACTGAACTGGGGTCAGAGGGAAATCTCAGGAGTGGTATGTTATGCACACATTACTTCCCCAATGAACCATCAGCATGAAATTTTGTTGCAAAATGTACCCCTCTGAGATAAGAAAGTTGTATAATGTGGAGTTGTTAGGCATGAACCAGTTACATGGGGTTGGGGAGGAAGGGTGAGACTGCCATGAAAGGTAACTTTGTTTTTGAGAACACAGTTCTTTCTTGCAATATTTATAAAATGAGCCTGTTGTTTGAGGCCACTTTAGGCCATGGCACATAAAACTCTATTTTCAGTATAGCAGACATACTTAAGCAGATGCTTCATACCCTTGAGACAGAAGATACAAAAAAAGGTTAGAACACACACACGTTTTATGCTACCTGAAATCTCCGTTGTCTCTCGTAGGAAACATTTTCTGCTGATTCAGCCTCTAGCTGAGTTCAGTGCTAGTTTGTGTCCAGGGTAGTCAGTCAACTGCAGTGTGTATTATGTTCCCGCAGTTTACCGCTTACTGGTAACTGAAGTTACATGAAGTCAAGATTGAGAGCAGGTAAAAATAAACCTTCCATCTGTCTCCTCGTGTTCCATCTAGATCTTGTTACAGAGTGATGGGGTGTCTCATTCAGTGTTTGTTAGAGGCTCCCCATGTTTTGTTGTAGCCTCAGAAACCATGCTCCCCTTTCAAAGAAGGAAACAGGCAGGTTAGGTGGAATGTGGGAGAGGTGGCTAGACGGCTCCTCTGGCTTTAAAATGGGCGTCCAGGTGCGATCCTCTTAGTTAAATTAAGGGAGAATATTGGAACATTTAAGCAGTTTTGATCGCAAAGTCTTCACCCAGTACTTGGTTTTGCATTAATGGTAATGACGTTAAGCGGGTACTCTGTTGTATTTCGTTTACCTGTAAATCTTCAGAGTGAGGTGATATGCTTCCCTGTCCAGGGGAACCGTACCACAATTGCCCCCCACCTAAAGGCTCTCTTATCGCCCCACGCAAGATATCCTCAGCATTGAGGTATCGTCATCTGTAACATAGACAAGGGGGCCCAGTGCAGCATATACGAGGATTACATAAGTTCAGATTTTGTCCCACACTTAACTAACTCTATGCCAAGCATTGTGCTCTGAATGCTGAATCAAACAGGAAAGAGATGAGTAAGCAGACCTCCAGAAAATACAGGCAGCTGGGGAGAATTATTATGAAGGTAAAAGACAAGGGGCTGAGGTAGAGAATGACAAGGAACCGAAATTTAGAAGGGCTGCTTGGGGAAGGTGTGGCTGAGGAGGGGCTACTTACAGCAGGACATAAACAGTGAAAAGGTACCAGCCAGGATGGGATTAAACTGTAGAAAATGGTTGTCACCTCCCTGAGAAATCCAAAACAATAGGTAGAAATGAAAGGCAGATGTGCTGGGAGTGATGACTGTCATAGCTGTGCCCAACTGCAGGGGGCCTGTCAGCCATGTCGGCTGGGGGCACTCCAGTGAGGACCACTGCACTTTGGCCTAAAACTCTTTAGAGGGAGGCTGGAATTCCCTGGGGGTGCTTGAGCTCAGTCCGACTGGAATTTTTTCAGGCACCAGGAATTTGCTTAGGCCACGCTCATTGTAGAGGCTGGACTTTCTAGAGCCTCTGCTCAGGCCTCTCTTAGCACACGGACATGGCATTAGTTTACCTTGAGGGACGCATTCTCACTTGACCCTGAGAATTGAACTTGGTCCAGGTGGCACAATTTCTCGAGCAAGTTCATGATTGGTAGCACTATAAGGAGATGGTAGTGAAAAGCTAGACATACGTCATGAAAACTGGAGCACGGGTACTGTCCTTTCTGCAGTCAGGCAATTAGTCTTACTAGGCTCTGACATTTGCTGAAG
>NC_138374.1:35481390-35488966 GCF_054177405.1 Leptonychotes weddellii | reverse complement strand
AAGGCAGTCGCTTAACCAACTGAGCCACCCAGGCGCCCCGAGCTCTGTGTAGTTTTATTCAGATACCATAAGCGTTACGTGCCTCTGGTTAATCAGATATTCCTGGGTCCAAGTCAGACCAGACCTGTTGAGCGGGCACCTAATAAAATTATTGCTGTTCTATTGTTTGGCAAGGAGATCTGAGTGAATTTAAGCATTGGCTCTCCTAGATCTCTTGAATATTTTCTAGTTATTGCTGCTATTAGATAGGAATGAGTTATAGTAGAATGTCATGTGTAGATGTACATACAGCCTTAGGAAGGAGGCCACACTGTGGTATGGTTGTCAAGACTGGTGTCTGCTTCTCTGTGTTTCTAAATACAAAGTTGACCAGTGACAGACTTAGGTTGCTCAGACTTATAGGTTAAGTACAAGCCAAAATATACCTTTCTTAATTTATATTGAAGAAAACATCTATCCCAAAGACAAGATACTTTCCTGTGGCAGGAACAGGGAAGTGACTTGGAGGAGTTGAGTGGCATCACCAACATGGTGTAGCCTCACTTGGGATCCTGATGGAGTGCCATGGGCACTGTTTTGCTCTTTGGCTCACCTTTTGCAGAGATTGACCATGTTTTCATATATATTTTTTCTTCTGACTGCTTATAATTTCATTTTTGGCTAAAGCTTTAGACCAGCGGTTTTCAAAACTTAGTTCTGAGTCTTCTTGAGGGGGAAGGGGCAAGGTTAAAACCAGTGTCAGAATAACACTAGCAGATTATTTAATTGCCTTTTCACTCTTACTCTCTCATGAGTGTACAGTGGAGCTTCCCGGGGCCATGTAGCATCCGAGATGACATCTTCTCTCTGACACTAATGGAATGTGTGCTGGTGGCCTTGTGTTTTAAAGTTTTCTTTTCTTTTTAGAAAGAGAGAGGAGGGTGAGAGGCAGAAGGAGAGGGAAAGAGTGAATCTTTTTTTTTTTTTTTTAAAGATTTTATTTATTTGACAGAGAGAGAGACAGCAAGAGAGGGAACACAGCAAAGGGAGTGGGAGAGGGAGAAGCAGGCTTCCCGCAGAGCAGGGAGCCCGATGTGGGACTTGATCCCAGGACCCCGGGATCATGACCTGAGCCGAAGGCAGACGCTTAACGACTGAGCCACCCAGGTGCCCCGGAAAGAGTGAATCTTAAGCAGGCTCCATGCCCAGCGAGGAGCCAGACTCAGGGCTCAGTTCTCACGACCCTGAGATCATGACCTGAGCTGAAATCAAGAGTTGGACACTTAATTGACTGAGCCACCCAGGTGCCCCTTTTGTTTTAAAGTTTTCTAATATAGTAAAGATTGACCGATGTAACCCACATAAACACAAGCTCTTTGGGGGCCTCAGTAATTTTTTAGAGCATAAAGGGGTCCTGAGACCAACCAACAAGTTGGAGAACCTGTTTTACACCTATGAATAGGCAGTCACTGCAGAGTGCACTTGTTTTATTAAAACATTCAAATTCCTTGAACACCTACTGTGTGTCAGGCACTGTGCTAGGCTAAACAGCAGCGGCTTCTGAGTCAGCATATTATTCCAGAAACATCTTTTTATAAACCTTGGTAAGTGCTATGAAAGAAAAGAATGGGGTTACAAGGACAGTGAAAAGCCCCTTTTGAGGAGAAATCTTAGGAGGGGCTGGTCATGCTGGATGGGGTGTGGGAGCATCCTCAGGAAGAGCAAGGGGGTGTGGGGTGCTGGGTGACCCAACACCATGATTTTGGATCTCTTTATGGTTACACTTGTACTTTCTGGGAATGTGAAGTTATCTTTGCTCAGAAATCATTGCCTTTAATTTATTGAAAACCAGCAATATTTGTAAGGTTCCCAACAACAGCTAAAAGCCTGCTTTGGAAAATGAGCTATGAGAAAGTCCCCTCAGTGGTTCCTTTGCCTCTAACAGTGCTGTGATATATGCGCCTCATTGTGCTGGGGATGTAGTATTATTCCCATAACTCTAACTCTCTCTAAAAGGCCACCGTAGAAAAGAATTCAATGTTAGCACTACTTGCTAGGCAGTAATGAGAATCATTTATAATGGAACTCATTTGAGAATTCAGTAGTTTTTATTGTACACTCTCCTCCATGAATCCTATATTGTATATGTTCTATATTTACTTTCTTAATGGTCAGTTTTAATTAATTGCTGTTGTGAAAGCTTGTTCTTGGCACATGCCTTCATCAAGAGTCAACATGTATTTATCAGAGCAGCCACAGAACTGGCTCTCCTTCAATTGTAGCTCATTTTCAAAGTTGAATACAACTGGGTATTTATAGAAATCAGAGTCTCTATTTATAAGGAAGCATTTGTTTTCACAGAGCAACTTCTGTGCTAAGCAGAAAGTTTGCTGAAATTCAATGTCAGTCTGTATTGCAGTCTAACCAAGTTAGACTTTATTTGGCTTTATTTATATGAAGTCAGGCCTGCTGAGCTGGCAGTAAGGAGCAGATTATTATCTCCTGGTCTGGGAGGGAGTGAGGACGGCAGTAGCATTTAGTCACGTACTGAGCAGTAACTAAGTGTCAGGTAGTCTGCTAAGCACCATTTCTAAAATGCCCCACCCCGATGCCCAGACCCTGTGTATGTGATGAGGCATCATTCCCAGGATATTATGTTGTATGAATCACATGAGCTCTTTTTTTTTAAAGATTTTATTTATTTATTTGAGAGAGAGAGAATGAGAGACAGAGAGCACGAGAGGGAAGAGGGCAGAGGGGGAAGCAGATCCCCCGCTGAGCAGGGAGCCCGATGTGGGACTCGATCCCAGGACTCCAGGATCATGACCTGAGCCGAAGGCAGTCGCTTAACCAACTGAGCCACCCAGGCGCCCCTGAATCACATGAGCTCTTAAAAGCAGAGCCCTTTCTCTGGCTGGTGGCACAAAAGAGGACATGAGAGATTGGAAGTAAGAGTGGACTTGAGAATGGGGAGGGATTGATAGGGAACTCAGGTGGCCCCCGACTGACAGCCACATCCTGCCACCAACCCAAATGAATGTAGAAGTGTATTCTTCCCCAGAGCCTCCAGAAAGGAGGGAGACCCTGAGCAGAGGACCCCATCACACTGCGGGTCAGATTCAGCATTTGCGTGGTTTTAAGGCACGGAGGGTGCGCTCCTGTGTTACACAGCGGTAGAATGTAATACAGGTGGAAACGCTGTCCTCGTGGAGGAAAGCCCTTCCTTCTCAGGCGCTGTGAGAACTCGCGCCTCTCAAATCTCCGTGCTCACGGTGTCACATGCTCTCCTGATTGAGCCGCATCTTCTTTTTCTTCTTTGGGTATTTTGTATTTGTAGAAATAGTGTAATAACTTTCAAATTATTTTGACCATGATCAAAATTTGACCATGATTATTTTGTACCATGATTGGTACAAAACAGTTTTTACATTGAAACTCCGTTTACTCACAAACACAACTGAAAGAAAAAATTCCTCCAAAAGACTTAATCCTTAGGATGTCAGATGCATTCTGACATCTATTTTATTTCATTTATAAAAAATATGGATCATGACTCACTAACTCCATTTCTTCACGGGCCTTTCCAGAGTTGGAAAATCGGTACAGTTGATTGTGCTTCTGCAGTTTTATTTTACTTCTTAAACTTTTAATCACATGTTATTTAAAAAATGAATTTGTGGTTAGGAAATATGTGTTCATGGTAAAAGAGGTGTACTGGTTGGGAAGGGTCTCCATTGAAGTACTTCTTTCTCCTGCCCAGGGTCTCTGGTCTCCTTCCACATTTCAGAGGAAACCACTGTTAGGAGCCTTGCAGTGTGCACCGTCCTGTTGGTAAATAGTCTGCACAGGCCGGCACACAGGGCGCCGCTCTCCCCTCTGCCTGTCCCTCCACATCCCAAGTACTGGGCAGAACAGTACCTTTCCCTTCGCTGAATGGCCGCCTAGTGTTCCTTTCTGTTGATGTAGCAGCACTGACTCAGTCAGCTCCAGGCCCATGGGCACTGAGGTCATGCCGGGTGATTGCTCCCCCAAACAGTGCTGAACAAACCTATTTGTGCATATGTGTGGGGATGAATTCCGAAAGAAGAATTGCCGGGACAAAGTGAATGTGCATTTGTAATTTAGAGAGTAATTGCCAAATTGCCCTCTTCTGGAGTTAAGCAATTTGCTTTCCCACCAGCAATGTATAAGCATGGCTGTTTTCCCACATGTTTGCCAACACAGGTATTAGGTGATTTAAAACAAAACAAACAGACTTTTTTGTTGTTGCTGATGGTGTATCTCATTGTAGTTTTAACTTGTATTTCTCATTGTAAGAGAGGTTAAGCATCTTTTTATGTTTTTTTTTTTAAGATTTTATTTATTTATTTGACAGAGACACAGTGAGAGAGGGAACACAAGCAGGGGGAGTGGGAGAGGGACAAGCAGACCTCCCGCTGAGCAGGGAGCCCGATGCGGGGCTCGATCCCAGGACCCTGGGATCATGACCTGAGCTGAAGGCAGACGCTTAACGGCTGGGCCACCCAGGCACCCCAACATCTTTTTATGTTTTAAGAGCCATCTGTACTTCGTTTCCCCATTTTTTTCTATTAAGTTTGAGGTCACTTGTAAACAGAAGCCCAGCTTGTCTCTTACCTTCCGTATCCAGTCCTTCTTCAAATTGCTCCTGGCTTAAAAGCAAATGAACCCAACCAGACCATTTCTTGTGGCCCTATACCTGTTGATGTAAATCAGTTGGGTGAATTCACTTTTGTTAGGGCCCTGAGCCCCAGATGTAGCTTTGCCAGTAAATGAAAAGAAGATCCACTGAGGGTTTACAGCAGAGAAGGAGGGAGGGGATGGTAGAGAGGGAGGTTGGGAAGTAACCTACTGGAAGGAGCAGGGGAAGGAAGTGAAGCAAGAGGAGAGCCAGGGAAGGTCCGGCTGGTGTCCTGCAGTGAGAAAGTCCCTCTGAGTGAAATTGGTTAAGTTCCTGGCATGGACGGAGAAAAGTACTTGATGAGTCTGTTTCAATGGCAGTAGGTTCTTGCAAAAGGAAGTGCCAGCTTCTACCAAACCTATATTGGAAGTTTTCCTTTGGTTGTTTTTGGCAGCCTTGACAAAGTAATTTAAAACAGTGAGTTTGATAGGAAAGACAACCACTAAGTGACTTGAGTACTGACAAATTATCTAAAATTGTCATTCCTAAGAAATAAACTCAACTGGGATTTAGGTCTGGATGGAATCCAGAGGTTTGTTTGCATAATTGATTACGACATCTTAAGAGGAGGGGATTTTTCACGAAAATTTTTTTGTAGTGAGATTGCTTTACATTCCTTTACATGACCAGAACTTTTGTTTGAGAACCAACAAAGAGCTTCAGGAACACAGGGCTTTAGTTTTCTCGACACATGGGAATATTCTCATTATGAACATTTACATGTACTTTTACAGCAGAGTCCTGGTGTGGTCTGATCTTCTGGAGGAGAGAAGGTGCTCTTCTTTTCCCTTAAGGCGAGTAGTGCTGGCCCGTAGCCTCCCCCCTGCCACCTGCCCTCTGCCCTCGGGCTGAGTGGGAGAGCTCTCCAGTGCTCCAAGCCTCTGACGGGGCACTGCTGGCCCCTGACTTACCTTAACGTCCCCAGCTGGACTCTGGCACTGTATTTGAACTGTATTTGTAGGCTTCATTTTGTCCTTGCTGTTGACGATCATTCCAGTCTTTTAAATCCTCATTGGTAGGTTGATAGATTTTACTCAGCTTGATACCAGCAACAAGTTAAGCTTTTTAAAATTGTTGATGCTATGCTTTGGTGATCGTTTTACATGTGGACTTGTCCTGAACTTCAACTTCTTTAGCTGGAAACAGCAGGTGCCTCTTAAGAGATCTGTGATGGCCCCACAAATCTTGCTTGTTTTCTCATTCTTACTGGAGGAGTCAGCCAGGATAAGGAATTTGTTGGTTTGTATGTATGGATGTATTTATAAAGATTTTATTTATTTATTTGAGAGAGAGAGCGAGAGATCAGGAGCAGGGAGGAGGGATAGAAGGAGAAGCAGAGGAGCCCGATGTGGGACTCGATCTGCTGAAGGCAGACACTTAATTGACTGAGCCACCCAGGTGCCCTTGTTGGTTTGTATTTATATAAAACAACAGAAAGTAGATTTTAAAAAATTTCCTTGAAACCTCATGATCTAATAAGAGAAATTTTTTCTCTGTAATTGGGAGGCTTGTTGAGGCTTGGACATTACCTGCTGAAAGTGTCTCATGATTTTTTGTGGGATTGGAGAGGATGAAATGAAGACAGGGACACAGATAGGATGTTGAGACTATTCCTTTTTCCCTAAATAAGCAGATCAGGGGCTTGGGACCGCTGCCACCGACTCACAGGCATGATGCTTTGCTGCAGGTACACACATGACTGTATGAGCTCCCAGGGGTCCACCTGAGACACCAAATTCATGGGGAAGTGATCCCAGGTCCTGTTGTGGGTGTGGGCCGTCTGGCTGCTTCCCTGATGCAGGCCTTGCTCTGTCCTGAGGCTCTTCCCTCCTGCCACCCAGCACTCCCCTGTTTTGGGTGTGTGATGATGTGATCACTACCCCAGACTTCCCTTTTTGACATGGGTCACTTGAATTCAGGATGGGAGTGAGAAGCCATTTTCTTTTGATTTCAGCTTCCTGTCTGAGACCTGCCTCCTCCCAGGAAACCGACTATTTTCCACATTCAGTTAGAACATGTGGGTTCTTTGGTGACTGAGCAGATGTGCTAGTTGAGTACTACTGCAGGATTTTAGCACACACATTCAATGTGATATCATGTAACTTCTTGGACCAGGTTTCAGGTTGGGCTGGATTTTAAAGTGATGTTTAGTTCTCCAGCTGGGGAGCGGGACCACTGAAGCCCTCAATATGACTGCCAGCTCTGGCTCTCTCCAGGTGGGCGCATTTGCTGGGGAGGGCAGATGGGGAGAGCTTCTGGGCAGTGGTGCCGCCGGTCTTGGTGGCTGGCCCATGGCAGGGGTCCCGCAGCTTCAGTGCCAGGATGAGACCCAGCCCCTGGGGATGGGGCTTAGCAAGAGTGGGGTCTAGACCTCAGCCAGGGAATTGTGGGCCTCCCTCGAATCATGGAGCAGGGCTGAAGGCCACTTGGGGGGGTGGTGTGCCTGGGGAAGGTAGGGAGGTAATGTGGGCTTGCTCTTGATAAGACTCATGGTACTGTTTTCATGTGGCTGTTTAGGTGTGTGGGGCAGATGCTCACTCAAGCTGACTGTCTTAGGAGGGAAGAATGCATTTATATGAATATGCATAGTGCTCTCAGGGCCATGGGAACTCAGGAATCTGAGTCTAGAGAAGGCGTAGCAAGGATCCCAGAGAGGTTGGAGTGGGAGGCTGAGGGACCTGGGAGGCTGAGGTACACTCTTCCTGTTTCTCTCCTTCCACTTCTCTTTCCACTGTGGTGCTCCTTCACCCTCCTAGAGCTCTTTTCTCATCTTGGCTTGTTTATAAGCCCTCAAAGCCCCTGATCTGTGTCACGACCTTTTGCTACACATTCTTTCAAATTTAAATTTTCTTTTTTTTTTTAAATTTTATTTTATTATGTTATGTTAGTCACCATACA
>NC_138374.1:35467468-35481290 GCF_054177405.1 Leptonychotes weddellii | reverse complement strand
GTTTCTCAGAGTCCATAGTCTCTCATGGTTCATCTCTCCCTCCGATTTCCACCCCCCTTCATTTTTCCCTTCCTTCTCCTAATGTCCTCCATGCTATTCCTTATGTTCCACAAATAAGTGAAATCATGATAATTGACTTTCTCTGCTTGACTTACTTCACTTAGCATAATCTCCTGCAGTCCCATCCATGTTGATGTAAAAGTTGGGTATTTGTCCTTTCTGATGGCTGAGTAATATTCCATTGTATATATGGACCACATCTTCTTTATCCATTCATCTGTTGAAGGGCATCTCAGCTCTTTCCACAGTTTGGCTGTTGCGGACATTGCTGCTATGAACATTGGGGTGCATATGGCCCTTCTTTTCACTACATCTTGATTCTTTTTCTTAAATCACAATCCCACGATTAGAACTCTTGGGAACCTTCTGTGCTCAGCCCCCTCCAGGGCCCCAGGTCGAGCTATGGATTGGCGGCCCTGTGGTCACCTAGTCTCCCTTTTGTGTAAGGAGTTCTGGCGGCGGGGTAGCAAGGTGTCCTGGACCCAGTGTAGGGTGAGTAGGAGAGAGCACTCACATCCAGCCATCCTGATGAGGATTATCCCTGGAACCAGGTTAAAGAGTGCCAGGTGGGGAAGGTAAGCACTGGCAGGGAAGGCCCCTCACATCTCTTTTGCATTTGCAGATTCCATCTGGTTCTTTTCTCCTCTCTTCTCTCTTTTCCCCTCCCCTCCCCTCCCCTTCTGTAGGCTCCCAATGTGGGGCTTGAACTTATGACCCTGAGATCAAGAATTGCATGCTGTACCGACTGAGCCAGCCAGCTCCCCCCGCCCGCTCCCCCCCGTCTAGTACTTGATTTCTTGACTATGTATGAACTAATTCAATTTAAAGATTTTTTTTTAATTTATTTATTTGACAGAGAGATAGCACAAGTAGGCAGAGCGGCAGGCAGAGGGAAAGGGAGAAGCAGGCTCTCTGCTGAGCAGGGAGCCCGACGCGGGGCTCGATCCCAGGAGCCTGGGATCATGACCCGAGCCGAAGGCAGCCGCTTAACCGACTGAGCCACCCACGTGCCCCTGAACTAAATAAATTTAGATGCTCAGGAAATAAAGGATCACTGAATCTGCGGGAGATTGGTATTGCTGCTGTAGAGTCTCAAATAGTTCTTGGCTACACTTTTACACCCATAGAAGAAAAGAGTGCTGTTTGATTTGTTTTGCCTCAGCTCATCAGGACCTTAAATATGTATTACTCAGAGAGCAGTAGGAAATAGCAGGTGTTCTTAGATTCTCTGTCCATTGCCATTCAGAAGGAGATGGTGTCACTGTCTCCTTTGCTCTTTCCTCTGTAACTGACTGGAGGTGTGTCATTGCAGGCTGGGGGTTCTTCGTTGGCGTCGGCTCCGGTGTCCGCCTTCCCTCGCTCTTCTGTCACACCGTCCAATCAGGACATCTGCAGGTAACGCTCTGCTTCAGATGCTGTAGGGGTTCACGTGACATCCCGGAAATAAGCATTAGTGTCTGCAGGTTCTCGATTTTCCATTTGCTCGGTTAGTATGCCTTTGCTGTAAACAGCTGGCTCAGGTTTATGTACTGTTTGCTCACCAAGTTACCACACGAGTCTCATTTCCTCACTTGGATGTCTATTCTCTTTTAAGATTGTTTTTACTTCCTGTGCTTTTATTCCACTGTTCTCTGCATGCAGTTCCAGTGCAGTGTGTTCTGAGTGTTGTCACCAAAGTCCCGTGCAGTCTGCTGTTGTCTTGAAAGCTCCTCCCTGCCAGAGTTCTCTGACACAAGGGCTCACTGTGACAGTTATCTGTAAAGACACATTGTCCAAGAGAAATTCCTGTGGTTCAGAACGGGCCCAGGCCTTGAAGCCTGTTGACAATACCAAAGCCAGAAGAACACTAAAGTTCTCAAAATCCTTAAACGATGTGGGCGAGAAGGCCCAGGATACTGTGGAAAGTTTTGACTATGTGGAAAGAACTTGCTCCGAAGGGAAACTGATACTCCCTCCAGATCCGGGTCTGAGAATTAACAGGTTCCACCAGAAGGAAAAAAGAGCACTGCATTGCAAACCTCTTGGCAATTCCAAACATTCTTGTGTTTCCTCCCTTTCTGCCAATCGATCAACTGCCTCAGAGGTGGAAGCCGGCAAGGGGGGCATGCACGTCCCTCTTTTGGAGGAGAAAGCAGATGGCGAAGCCGTGTCCCGGAGCCGGCGGCTGCTCCGGTACCTGTTCTCGCTCTCACATGGCTCGAGCGCCCGCAGCCCGCACAGGTTCCATGAGCTGGAGAACTGTGCCACCCGTCTGCACACCGCCAAGTCCTCCAGCGGGCTGGCAGGGAGCGCGGGCTTCTGCTCGGATGAGATGGGAGACGACGATGTCTTTGAGGACAGCACATCTGCAAAGTGGAAAAGCAAGGTCCTGCGGGCGCCCCTTTGCTCAGTGGAGAAGGACAGTGACCTGGATTGTCCTTCTCCCCCCTCTGAAAAATGCCCCCCGATCTCTCCTGTGTCCACGTCAGGGGATGCCTGCAGGTTGGTTTGCCAAGAACCACCATTCTGACCAGCTCTGCTCCCCAGACCTCGGTGGCCTCATCTTGCTTTTAATATGTGAAGTTTCAGGAAAATGAAGTAATCGGGGGGGGGGGGGCGTTGGTAGACAATTGTGGGTTAATGGTTTTCTCCAGAACAATGGAGTATTGATATCATTTGACAAACCAGTTTTTATGAGACGGGTCCCACATAGTTTCACAGATGATTAAAGGGGAAGAAGCTACACATATTAAAGGCCAAGCTGACTCTTCTCAACCAAAAATAAGTAGAGTTTGCTTAAGGAAATTGGAAGAAAGAAAATAGTATCTCGTTTTCCAGCTTGAGGATCTAGATGTTAAGCATTGGCTGCCCCTTCCAGCTTCATTTTTACCCTTTGTTCCAGTTGCAACACAGTGTACATGGGAAGAGGCCGGCCTCCCGCAGCACCTTCCTTCCTTCCTTTTTAACTCGGATGTGGTCACCTCTGCCCAGGTTCTGACTCCACTTCCCACCTTTGTCTTCCCATGTGCAGCATCCTTGTCTGGCTTCCAGAATCTTTCAGAATCCGCTTTTTGTCACCATGCTCAAGCTTTCCCTATTCCAGTCTTTCCCTGGGTGCCCCTTCCGGGCCAGCTGTTACCATTTCTAACAGTTGGATCAGAAACCCCGCTCACAGAAACAAAGAGCTGTGAGCCTGGCCAGGGCCCAGCTCCTGTCAGGCCAGGTGTCCCTACCTGTTCTCCAGCTGCTGGATCAGACCCTTCCTTTTCTCAAAAGTCTGCTAAATTCCTTGAGGTCAGTAGCTACATCCTCTTGCATGCACCCTTAGAAATCATGAATGATTTAAAATTATCACTTCCTCAAAAAAGAAACAAATGGCGGCACCTTCTCATGGGGTTTTTAGGTCCAGGAGAGGTCCTGTGTTTTCTCTGTGTACTGTCTGAGGGAGGACGGAGATGTGTAGTATGGTGTGTGAAGGTGAAGTCAGTGATTATGACTAAAAAGCAAGTTCATCATCTTTTCAAGTCACTGGTATTTTTGGAAAGTAGAGTGCTAGTTTTGTTTTACACAGAAATGTTTCCTCTAATTATTTTAACATGTTGTGAAAGAGGCTTCCATGTTGCCTTAAATTTGGCTTTCAGTGAAGTTCTTAAATCTTCCCAAAAATGACTGCTTTGTCATTTCTTATATCATTTTTTCCTCTCTGATGCAAAATGCCATCCAGACTTTCCATGTTGGTGCGGTAAGCTAGAAGTTTTTAGTTTGTAGTCATTGTTCACGTCCTTGTTTGTGTGTTTTTGTGCTTGTGGTCCTTTCTGTGATGTTTGTTGTTGAAAGTTTTCACTGGGGGGATTGACCCTCCCTTGAAGCGTCCTCTTCGCTGGTATGTGGCCCTGCTGGTAATGACTGGCTTTGCTCTCCCCGCAGGATCTGCCACTGTGAAGGGGATGACGAGAGCCCTCTGATCACCCCCTGCCACTGCACGGGGAGCCTGCACTTCGTGCACCAGACCTGCCTGCAGCAGTGGATCAAGAGCTCCGACACGCGCTGCTGTGAGCTCTGCAAGTACGAGTTCATCATGGAGGTCAAGCTGAAGCCTTTGCGAAAAGTACGTGGAAGGACACCTTCGGAAGTGCTCTCACCTCTTGGAAATGAGGGGCCCCTGGCAGAGTAGCCCCTTGGCCGGGACGAAGCCGTAGCTCGCTTACGCTCCTGTCTGTCAGAAGTGGGTGCCGGCGCAGGTGTTCACGCTGTAGGCGTCGTCATTTCCGGGTCTTCTTTCCTGCTCCCTCCTCTCAGGAGGAAGCTCTTTCTGACCCTTCGGTCCTAACGTGTTTTTCAGTCAGACTAAGACTGCTTGCTTGTCTGTGTCAGTCGTTTGGCCCCATGTTGGGACCACAGACTGTTTTGTGACATCTTAGCATTTAATTTTGTATGTATTAACCGTTCATGTCTTGCCTCTGATTAGGACTGTATATTGTTACCCTTGCACAAAGCACATAGTACATTTAGTTGTTAGATACCTGTGATAAGTATTTGCTAGTTGGTAGGGGGATGCAGGCAGGTCTGGTGCACGAAGTGCAGGCCCCCCCCCCTTGCAGCGGCAGGGGGTGATCAGAGGGCTCTCATCATCCCCTTCACAGTGGCAGATCCTGCGGGGAGAGCAAAGCCAGTCATTACCAGGAGGGCCACATACCAGCGAAGAGGACGCTTCAAGGGAGGGTCAATCCCCCCAGTGAAAACTTTCAACAACAAACATCACAGGGTGGGTGGGAAAAGAGAGGAACTGCAGGCCCTATGGGAAACGCACCTCTCTTCAGGCCCCACGTCACGGCTCCCTCTGAGTGGAGCCTCGTCTGGTAGGCACCTCCTGTGTAAGTGGTTTAATGTGTTTCTCTATATGCCCAGCACATAAGGTTTTGTTTGGTAGAATAAGACTTGTTCATATCTCAGACTTTTGATATGTATATTCAAGGGGGATCACACAATCACATCACAACACACGAATGTTCAATTAAATGGTGGCAGAGCACGTCAGACATTTAGGAGCGTTGGCTGGGGGCTGGAGCCTTGGGGAGGTGGAGTGGTGGTAGCATCACAGAATGTTTGGGTGTTCAAGCCGTTCTTGAAGGGTCAGTAGGATTTGGAGTAAAGTGAAAGGAGTTTAGAGAGGTCAGACTGTGTAAAAAAGCATACACCAAAAGGTGAGGGTGAGCGTTTCAGGTCAGTGTGAAAGGCTTGGGCTGAGTGTATGTAAAGAAATAGCAGGAAATCAGGGAGCAGGGGGGCATTTTAGGAGGAAAGCCAAAAGAAGATACTATATAAAACCATAGCAAAAAGCACTCGGGGTGTTGGAGAGGCAGATGCAAACTACTTAAAAAATGTTTTGCCCCATAAAGACCGTATAATTTATTGGATACCTACTCTCTGCTGGTCCCTCAAATGAGACTTGTAGCAATTCGACCAATGTAGATAATCCACGAGGCTCTACTTTCAGCTTGTCCTACATAGAACCATCTGGAGAGAGGCTGTGACTAGGGCTGGCCAAGGATATGCAGAGTGTTTACACTTTGTTCTTTTTCTCTATCTTTATGTTTTCTTCTGATTCGGAAAGCAGTAAATGAAAGAGAAAATCTGGCTCTTTGGAGTCAATTAATGAGCTCCTAGAGGAGATGGGACTGGCAGAGCCTGCTTGTACCAGGAACTCTTAGCATCGATTTCAAGCTGTTGCTGCCAAAGCAGCAAAGGACCAAAGAGTGAGCGCCTTCTGCCATCACCTTCATGATGTAGTGTGACCCATCTGCTAGTGTGTTGTGGCATCATCAACCCTCTTCCCCTTGCCCACGCCAGTCAGCAAGGCAGGGAGATCTCCTGTGTGCCACCTGGGTCGGGGGCCAACATGCTGGTTTCATCAGGACTGGAACCATAGAGTCCTTCAGCTAGCCATTGGCTGTCTGCCTGCAAGAATAAGCAGACAAGAGGATTGATTTCTGGTTGTGGTCCATAGCTCATCTTGATCCCAGCTTCTTTTCATTGCATAAAAAGTTGGCTGTTGACAGAATACCAGTGCCTGGTACCTGGTTGAAGCCAAGTGGTTTAAGGCAAATGACTTTTGGTATTTGGGAAAATTCATGAAGTCTGGGAAAAGGGGAGGGGAGAGAAAGCCAGTCTTACCCATCTACAGTGCTCTCACCCCCATTGTAGCCCTTTATGTCTGGGGTCCTGCACCTCATGCTCTGTGTGTTGTCTTTCCAGTGGGAGAAGTTGCAGATGACGGCCAGTGAGCGCAGGAAGATCATGTGCTCAGTGACATTCCATGTCATCGCCATCACCTGTGTGGTCTGGTCCTTGTATGTGCTCATCGACCGTACCACCGAGGAGATCAAACACGGACAGGCAACAGGTATGTGCTCAGAGTGAAAGATGAGCTCAGCATAGAGATCCTGGATAACACATGGGGGTCATTCCAGATTGGTTTTTAAGTCAGACTTCAAATGTCTGGGTTTCTGGAGCAGGGGCATCAATTATGAAGAACCAAGCATCATTTTTGGATGTTTCTCTTGCTGTGGTGAGTACTTTTTAAAAAACCCAGTTAGAAGAGGTCAGATCAGGGAGAATCTCCACACACTGTCTCCTGGAAGAGCAGCAAGATAAGAGAGTGGATACCCTCTGCCATACCACCTTTGATGAAGCAAGATTTGATGAGTGAAGAATCCATTGGTCATGGGTGGGAAGGTCAGAAGTTGTGTTTTGTTTACTTTAGATCTTAAATTAGGTCTGCTGATAGGCTAACCGGGTTTTTCCCCTTCCAGGAATCCTAGAGTGGCCTTTTTGGACTAAACTGGTGGTTGTGGCCATCGGCTTTACCGGCGGACTTCTTTTTATGTATGTTCAGTGCAAAGTGTATGTACAATTATGGAAGAGACTCAAGGCTTATAACAGAGTAATCTATGTTCAAAACTGTCCAGAAACAAGCAAAAAGAATATTTTCGAAAAATCTGCACTAACAGAACCGAACTTTGAAAATAAAGATGGACATGGAATCTGTCATTCTGACACAAACTCTTCTTGTTGGACAGAACCTGAAGACACTGGAACAGAAATCGTTCATGTCTGATTTTGTGCAGGGGTTAGTTTTCCTGGACATCGAAGAACAGCTGAAGGAAATTGTTTACTGCCAATTGTGTACCTTTTCTTACGTCCTTTAATAGCATAGACCAGGCAGGTGACTGTTTTAATGGCTTCTCTTTTTCTAACCCCTCCTTAGTGAATCTTCTGGAAAGCCCTCACATTGGCTGTGCACGGCCGGGTTCCACTTCTGCCAGCATTTCCACGGGAAGGGAGGTCCCTGTGATGCCATGTGATGGGGAGCTGGCTGGGCTGTGGCCCATGAGACCTTGAGCAGAATGAGAGAATAAAATGCCCAACCCGAGGGAAGAGCAGGAGCAGGGTGGCACCCCGGCCTCTCCCGGTTGGCAGCAGCCCCCACCCTGGCGCGGAGTGTTTGGGACTGTCTAGCAGCCGTGATGAGAGGATTTCCCTCCTCACCAAGAAGAGCCCAGGAGCTGAGCCCGTCTGTTGACGCTGCTGCTGGCCGTTTTCCGGAGCAGACGGGGCTGTGGTGCTCTGTGCGTGGTGGCGAGGGATTCACTAAGCAAACAGCACTTTACAAAGAGAGAATCTTTATTTTGTAATATGTGTGTCCAGTGGGATGGACATTTAAAAGAACGTCTCATTTAGAAGCCTTCCTTTCATGATCTCTTTTACGTTATAATAGATCTAAAACCCTTTTTGCCTTATATATTCTAAAAAACCTGACATCTGCTCTGTGTGCATCAAAGGGACTTATGGCTCTAAAGCAGGACAAACAGATCTGAGGCTTTTTCCTAACATTTCATGGAAATTAATGGATGCCAGATGGCAATTTGAGCCCAATTCCTGTGGTTTCAAGCCTATTTTATAAGTCTAAAGACTGCCCCAAACATTTCTTTTTGGACAACACTGAAAAAGAAGGTTATGTGAGATCTAAATGAAAGGAAGTGAGTAATTAGAACAAAAATGAGTATTTAAAATGACTCCTCTCCGGACAAAGCTCTCCAGTTTGTGCTGGCTTCACCAAAAGCGTAAGCGTGCGCTGCCCTGGTCTGGGGCTCGGATACCAGGGGTGCTCCTGGGTGCCTGCCGCCTTGGATGGCCTCTGGTCCTGGGGAGGTCCTGTGGGTCACTGGCCTGGGCAGAGAGACAGACGGGCTGGCTCTGGGACAAAGGCCAAGAGTGAGCAGCAAACTGCCGGGGCCCACGGTCACTGCCCCCAGCCCTGCCTCTACCCGTGTATAGCCTTAACTGGACTGGACAGAGAGGATCCTTGTGATCAGTTCATTCTATCATCAGGGATTATCTCCTGTACCATTTTCATAAGACAAAACCAAAATCACTACCATCAAATGGCCTTTGTCCCTTTAAAGTCTGCTTAAAATTCTGTTTTTAAAAATGAGTTTCGTTTCGCCAGGTAAATAGGAGTTAACTCCAGGAAAATAGGCCGGGAGGGTCCGCAGTATCACAGGCATGTGTCCAGGTACTTACTCTCCAGGTGACACTGCATCTGTAGAGCCTCTTCTAAGGGGAAGGATGCCCGGGGGTCCTGCCCTCAGTCCCCTGAGCCTTAGGTGCCTTGCCTGTCTTGTTAAGAGGATGAAGCAAACACAAGACGATCCCTTTGCCTTTCAGAGTAGAAGTGCTCTGGTTTGTTTGGAAAGCCAGGAGGAGGCTGAAGCGTGTCTGAGCTCTGGGGCAGGGTGCGTGGTAGCAGACTTTGCCCTGCTGTCCCTTCGCATGCGGTGTCTGATTCGTCAGCATCACGGACTCTGGTCTGAGGAGCTGCCCCACCCCACCGTGGCCTTCCTCTGGCTCGGCAGGCACCGTCCAGCCATGGCCAGCCCCTGAAAATAGGTCAGCCTGCTCTCTCTCTCCGTCTCCCAGGCCGCATCCAGTCCGTGCCTGTGTTCACTGTGCCCCAAAGTGCAATTACCCACACTCCTTCTCAGCCTGCGGACGCCAGGCAGCTACACGCTATCTACTCAGGGGAGCCAAGTCCTGGGCCAGCCCTGCCTGTGTCCCTTAGAGCTGCCCAGGCAAGGCCCCTTGGCCTTGCCCTCTTACAGCAGATGAGTAGTCACGTGAAGACTGGGATCGATTTTTAAGTGGGATTCCTTCCCCTCTCCCCGATGGAACCCCTTATGCTGAACTTGAAAGTCACTAAGACTTCTGCAGAGAGGAAAGCGTGCTTAGGTAGGGATGGCCTCTGGGCAGCCCACCTCTCATGGCTGGCACCCTCTGTGGCAAAGGTGCCTTTATAACCATGACTGCTGTGTTGCTCTCATGTGAAACCCTCCCTTCTTTTCAGGAAGGCCTAACACCATCTCATCACCTCCACCAAGCTCCTAAAAAAAAAGCCTTCTGCCTGGGGACGGTCCATCCCACATCCTTCTTTCCTCTCCTGGGTTGGCACACAGATGCCCTCTTGCCTTTCTCTTTTCTCATAGGTTCTAGTTGAGCACCTCTGACTCCATCCTTAGTCCTGGCTCTAATCTCTACCTCCCAGAGACAGACCCAGGAAGCCAGCAGCTCTGGAAAGGTGGTGCTGTGCTGTCATCTAGTGGGGGCGGTGGGTCTGCCAGGGGTTCCTTTAGTCCATAGCAGCTTGCCTTCTAGTTTTTTTTGGGGGGGGCGGTATTTATTCCCGTTTCCCCCTCATTCTGCACGTGGCTTTCGTGGAGGACAACACTTGGCTGAACCAGAAACGTGGGATGAGCTGGTGGGTCTCAGGGCCTGGAGGGTTGGTACTTGGGGACCAGGCCAGGTGGGGAGGGAAGTGGCCTCGGGTGTTGCCAGCCAGCCTTCTCTGATTTGGCCTCTATTCCCTCAAAAGTTCGTTTGGCTCGAGCGCTTCTGACTTTGGCTGCCAGCAGGAATTTGGTTTTTGTGCCTGAGTTGATTTTAAGAAACCTGGAAACTCTCAAGCTGTGCTCCGGGCCTCTACTGTGTCCTCCTTTTCTGCCTCATTCCACTCTTTTCAGTCTCCTGGGTCTAGTTCTCAACCTTGCTGGCATGCCCTACCTGGTTGCAGACGCAGGCCGCAGGCAGTGGGCCAGTCCCGGGGCTGCAGGTGGGGCCTGCACAGCTGGGGCTACGTCTGCTGCCTGGTGGGGGAGGGGGGACTATAGCGCTGGAGGTGGCCTGGGAATGACGGGGTCGAGGGCCTCGATGCTGTGTGTTCGGCCTCATGCAGAGACACTTCTTGAGTACTTTCCCTTTTGAATCTGATTTGAAATATGCAGCTTCCCTCTCCAGCCCAAGGAAAGACTGAAACATAGGGAAATAAAAACATTTATCTTTGTTTTGGACGTACTTAAGTTGTGCAGCTATTCACCTATTTAGATGCAGTGTTTATAGAAAGCTGATTGTTAATAAAAACCAAATTTACACTGGCATGTGTGATGTAGTTTTTAAAAGGCACTTCACGTTTGAAGATTTTCTTAACTTGCAGAGTTTCTGGTTGTCTAAATGTCTGGTTTTGTATCCTTTTGTGTATGTTCACTTTCTCAGTATTACCACTTGAATCATTCTCGGGAGGGGGTTATACATGGGGTGTCTAATTGCAGCAATAAAGCATTTCTTTAAAAGGGGATTTTGCCCTGAAAGTGTTTTCCTGCAAGAAGGCAGGGAACATTGGCAGGCATTCCAGTGGTTCTGCTCCCCTTTCCACCATCCTCTGCCTTGAATGTTGGGGAAGAAAATCATGCAACCTCCTGAGGTAGCTGTTTTCCTCGGCCTGTCCCTGCAGGCAGGGAAGGTCCCCCTACCCCCCACCCCCCGACACTGGTGGTTGGTTGGGGGGGAGGGGGTGGGTTCAGGAGAGTGTGCAGGCTTGGAAGTAAATACAGAAGTAGCTCACACAGGTGTGCTTGCTTTAAACATCCAGGCTCTACTTGGACTCTGTGCCCTGTGAGAAGCCAGGTTCAAGTTCAGGGTATGTATGGCGATGTGACGGTGGAGCAGTTGATTAATGCCTAACTCGCCTTATCTGTTCAAACACTGAGCCTTGGCCTAGCTGAGTAGGAGAACCAGGGAGGACCGGCAGGATCTCTGGTGATAGCCCAGGCTGGCTGTATCTCCGGGCTTCTGATGCAGTCTCCCTAAGTCATGGTGGTGTCTCGGAGCCTCCTGTCTCTCGAGCTGTGTGTGCTGAGGGCAGGCACCTGCCTTTACCTGGGTGCATAAGGTGAAAACAGGCCAGGATTGCCCTGTACATACTGTCCCCTAGGTGAGCCCAGGTACCACAGTAGCTGCCAGGAGACTTTGGAGCTCAGCGGGAGGATACTTTGACAAGTGTCCTTGCCTGACTTTGGGAGCTGTTGTGGCCTCTGGCGGAGGATGGACCGCAGAAGAGCTGAACAGGTATGTGCCCGTGCAGGGGAGGGAGTGCTCAGGTGCTCGACTATGGTTGGAGGGGTGAGGAGGGTGGAGCTGAAAGAGCAGTCTGCTTCAGTGAGGTGAGATGGGGGGTTCTGTCCAAGGGGAGCCTCTCTGCTTTGGGGATCCACCAAATTTGATGAGTTTGGCTGAAAAGATGCGCAGTGGGATCTTGGTTGCACACAGGCTTGAGCATGCCTTCCCCAGGCCTTTCTGCCCTTTAACACCAGCCACAAAGTGATGGGGTGAGGGCTGCGCCATGGCGCACTTCAGCCCTCCGTCGGGGCAAGCTACTCGCAGGCCAGCCTCCTGTTCTTACAGCCCCATTCATTGACATATTAACATACTGCTCATTACTTGGGGTGTCAGGCTGGTGGGAGGAGGAGGAATCCAGGTGCTATAGTAGAACTACCTAGATGATCAGATGACCAGAAAAGATGAAATGTTTGATTAAACATTCCGAGGGGAGGGGCAGGCATACAACAAGCAAAGCGGTCAGCATGGTTTTAAAAAAAAAAAAAAAGCAGAACATCAAACAGCCCCTTCTCCAGGGAAAGGCCTTGAGCAGGAACCCAGCGCTGGGTCCCTGGAAGGCAGAGGTCTGGGCCATAGTCATGCAGTAAAGGCATCAAAAACTCTTCACGTGTCTGAAATCTGTGAGAAATGCGTGTTGCTTACTGCAGTCACATGACACGCTCCCTCACATCTTGCTTTTTTCACCTAAAAACTGGATACTGATACAGATCTTTAGGTTGCTTACTTGACTTTTGTTATTAGAAACAAGGCTCAAGTCCACATCCATGACATTTATCTTTGTACACTTGTGTGTGTGTGTGTGGTGGCAGGGGGGGGGGCAGTTCTGAAGATGAATTCCTAGAAGTGGAGAAAGGGGTAAAGGCATTTAACTTTTAAGTTGCAAAAGCACCCTCCAAAATGATTCACTTATGAGAATTTGAGTCTCTTTCCTTACATTGTATCATGTAGGTGTTTTTTAAATTGTTACTAAAATGATTGTTGTCCCCTCTTATCTCATTGATGTTTTACTTTGCATTCTTGGGTAAATGAGATTGAGCATCTTTTGTTTACCCTGCATGTCTGCATATGTGAATGTCCATGCCTTGGCCATTTCTCTTGGGTTTTTTGGTATATTTTACATTAAATCATCGTTACTTTTTATGGTGAAAGAACATTAACTCTGGTTTGATGTAACTGGCAAATAAGTGCTGTTCGTTTTTTTCACCATTTTATGAAAAATTTTAAATAATTGTATAAGTGAGAAGTCATTTACCCTAGATTCTACAATTAACATTTTGCTATATATACTTTACCACATATCTCCATCTATTCATTACACTATCCTTCCATCACCTTGCTTTTTTAATGCATTTCAGAGTAAATTACAATGAGAAGTATACACTTCACCCCACTTAAGTTTGTATATTATTAGCTACAATTCAACATTTATGGTTCTTTTTGTTCTTAGGAAAAATTTACATACAGTGAAATGTACAAATCTTAAGTGTACCATTTGATGAGTTTTGGCAGATGTATACACCTGTGTAACCCCAAACCAGATGTTCTGTATCAAAATGCAGAGAACATTATCTCAATCCTGAAAATTCTGTTGCCCCTTCCCAGTGCATCCCTGTCCCCATACCCTCTGAAACAAAATCGTTGTTCTGATTTTTGGTTTTAACTTGTCCTGGAGCTTAATTTTGGTGGAGTCATGCAGTTTACCCTCTTGTGTAGGGGTTCTTTAAGTCAGCACAGTGTTTTTGAGTTTCATCTATGCTCCTGTATCCGCACATTCCTGTTTTGTGTTGAATAATATTCCACTTTCTAAATACACCAGTCTCTTCATTTTCTTACAGTTGGAGACTTGAGCTCTTTCCAGTTTTTGGCCATTATGAATAGAACTGTTGAGATTATTTTTGTGGACACATTTTAATTTCTCTTGGGTGAATACATAAGCATAAAATGCTGGTTCAGAGAGGGTAGCGATGTTTAGTTTTATAAGAAACTAAACAAACATTTTCCCAAGGCAGGTGTACCATTTTACATCCCCGCCAACAAGGTATGAAGCTTCCAGTTACTTCAAACCCTTGCAACATTTGGTGTTGTCAGTCACTAACCTAAAATACAGAATTTTAGCTGTTCTCATAGATGTGTAGTTGTAATTTGGTTTTAATTTGCATTTATGGTTTTAATTTGCATTTTCCCAATGACTAATGATATTGAGCATCTTTTCATGTGCCTCTTGTCACATGCTTATCTGCTATTCACAAATCTTATCTGTCTTTTTTTTTTTTTT
>NC_138374.1:35457488-35466968 GCF_054177405.1 Leptonychotes weddellii | reverse complement strand
AAAAAAAAAAGAAGAAGAAGAAGGTAGCAGGAGGGGAAGAATGAAGCGGGGGAAATCGGGAGGGGTAGACGAACCATGCGAGACTATGGACTCTGAGAAACAAACTGAGGGTTCTAGAGGGGAGGGGGTGGGAGGATAGGTTAGCCTGGTGATGGGTATTGAGGGCACGTTCTGCATAGAGCACTGGGTGTTATGCACAATGAATCATGGAACACTATATCTAAAACTAATGATGTAATGTATGGTGATTAACATAACAATAAAAAAATTTAAAAAAAAGAAGAAAATTAGAAACTCTACGGAAGGTCATTACATAAGATCTAGATGGAGGGAAAGGCACATTGTGTTCTCGGTGGGGGTGGGGGGACTGAATGTCAGCATGTCAGTACATAACACATTTATACGTAATTCAAAGCTATTTTCATCATGAAAATCTTAAAAGAGAACAGTGAGGTACTGACAGAGCTATTAACATATATTAGAAAGTTATAATAATCAAAACATGGTGCGGGGCTACAGGGTGGAAAAACGAACTAACACGTGAAGTCCAGAAACAGCCCCAAGAAAATATGTAAATGTGACAGAAAACTAGCTAACACTTACCGAGTGCTTTCTAGGTGCCAAATACTATTCTATGTGTTTTCATGGCTTAATCCATTTAATTCTCTCAAAACCCTGTGAGATAGTACTGTTCTTTCACCCATCTTCTAGATTGAGGGGGTGAGGCACACAGAGACTAAACAACTTTCACAGGACATGGAGTGAGTGGCCGTAAGTGGGAGCAGAGCTCGGAGACTGGCTTCAGAGCCCATGCTCAGAACCAGCATCCTGGGCCGGCCCTGCGCTCGGTGGGTGTCATCCCCCGGCAGTGGGGAGGAATGCAGTCCATAGTAAGTGATACTGGGGATGCTTGAGCCTTGCTTCACATCACGTATAAAAACACATGGCAGGTGAATTAAGAGCCAAATGTTTAAAGACTAAATCGCAAAAGTATTAGACAAAAATATAGGTGTATTTATGTAACACTGGGGTGGGGAGGGCCTTCTTACGCAAAGCAGGAAACCCAAACGCAATAAAGGAAAACCAATACATGTAGTTAAGAAAACAAAGAACTAAAATCTTCTATGACAAAAGCAACAGAAGACAGATGACATATGCTATACTTATAACAAAAGGATACTAACTTGATATACAAAGAGCTCCTTTAGATTAATCATAAGACAAAAATAAAGCATACACATAGGCAATCCAAAGAAGAGACAATGCACAGAGGCGAAACTCACCAGTGGTCAGGGAAAGGCAGATTAAGACCACAAAGGGGTCCAACTTAGGGATTTTTAGATTGTTAAAAATAGAAAAGATCGGCATGACCAGGGATGTCATATGTATACACATGCAACTGGAAAATTGCACCTAAAATTACTATAAAATTGTGGGACAGGATTTTTCTTAGTATTTCTTAAAATGAAACTGCAAATTAGACCCACCAATGTGAGTTCTGGAACTTAATGTGACAGTAATGAAAGCACCAGGACATGAAGCGGCTTGTCCAAGACTGCTTCCAGTAACACTGTTGGTAATGCCAAAGGCAGACAGACAGGTGAGAAACAAGCTGAATGTCCATCAGTAGGGGAATGGCTGAATTCACACATAGCTAGAAATATGTGGCAATTTAAGAATGAGGAAATCAATGAGATATGATTTCAGGACATTAGACTGACCCACATGAGAATGTCTCAAGATGCAAAGTATGTCAACAATGCAGGGAAATTGCAACCCTCAAAAACAGCTGCTAGGGGGTGAAAACTGGCAGAATCTCTTTACAAGACAACTAGCAATATCTAGAAAACTTAAAATGTGGTCTGCAATCCTGCAAGTCTATTTCTAGGAAAATTCCCTGGAGAAACTCTTCCATGACAGCACCAGAAGATGTATGAGAAAGCTCCCTGAGGGGTGGCTTGCGACAGCCGGGAATTAAAGACAGTCCACCTGTGCATCAGCCGGAGCGAGGGTGAGCCTGGTGGTTCATTCATACAATGGTGTGCTGTACAGAAGCTAAATGAATGGATGACACCTATGTCAACTGACTGCCCTTCAAAACAGAATAATGAGTGAAAAAAGCAAGTTGCGAAGTGATTACATATTATAGATCACAGACCACCACACTATACGCTGCTCTGTCTGAGCGCACCATCTAGGTATATGCACTCACAGTGAGAACAGGGCAGTGGGTGATGACCTGTGTGGGCCTCTCCATCTCCCTGTTTGGCTGACTGAGGGATGAGGGCCAGCTGGACCTGCAGCTTTCTGACAGACTGGAGACTATGCTTACTTTACCTCCAAACTCTCATCTAGAACTCCGAGAGCTTATGTGAAAGAGGAACCCCTAGATTATGCAGATGATGCAAAGTTCAGTATTTCCTGAACGGAAGCAGAGGGAGGCATCTGAAAAGGACCGATCAGTGGAAGGAGGAAGAAAAAATGATGATTAGATCTAAGAAGGGGGAAAACTGTTTCTCCAGAAAGCTCTTGGCCCATCTCCCTAGACCGCACCAAACCCTATCCCTGTGAGACAAACACACCACTGAATCCACCGCTCCCTAGGAAAGGGGCATTTTCCAAAGGGTGCTCCACAGAGTACTTGTTCTGCAGGATGTTGAGAATTGTATGTCAGATTCTCCTGTGAAACACTGGGCTAAAAAAAATTAAGCACAGTTCACCAGCACAGAACTTCTCAGAATTCTCAAAGCTTATATGCACTGGGAACCTCCAGGAGGGGGATGTGATTTCCCGAACCTGTCTTATCATGGGGACAAAGTTTTGGGACCACTACTCCAGGGCGTACTTTGGAAAATACTGAGTTAAGACAACATGCCTGTAGACTACTTTATCAGCCATTAATATCTTAGTCTGAATTACAGTGGAACTGATAAAACTTGCTGTCTACTCATCTAACAGGACAAAAACTAGCCCGATTCTCTGAAAGTTGTTTAGCATCACCACAATCTAAGATTCCTTCTTCCCACAGGGCCAAAAATACATGAAGTGCTCACTGCTGGGGCTTTGATAGGGGTGGCTGAAGTGGGGAGGAAAGCTGAGGAAGGAACATAGAAAAAACAATCCTCAAAAAGTTGAAAATAGAGCTGCCCTATGACCCAGCAATTGCACTACTGGGTATTTACCCCAAAGACACACATGTAGTGATCCGAAGGGGCACCTGCACCCCAATCTTTATAGCAGCAATGTCCATAATTGCCGAACTATGGAAAGAGCCCAGATGTCCACTGACAGATGAATGGATAAAGAAAACATGGTACATATATACAATGGAATACTACTCAGCCATCAAAAAATGAAATCTTGCCATTTGCAATGATGTGGCTGGAGCTGGAGGTTGTTGTGCTAAGCGAAATAAGTCAATCAGAGAAAGACAATTATCATATGATCTCACTCATATGTGGAATTTAAGAAACAAAACAGAGGAGTACAGGGGAAGAGAGGAAAAAAATAAAACAAGACGAAACCCAGAAAGGGAGAAAAACCATAAGAGACTCTTAATCATAGGAAACAACTATAGGGGAGGGGGGTGGGGGGATGGGGCAACTGGGTGATGGACTTTAAGGAGGGCACATGATATAATGAGCACTGGATATCAGACTAATGAATCACTGACCTCTACCTCTGAAACCAATAATACATGATATGTTAATTAATTGAATTTACATAAAATAACAAATAAAGTGGGAAGAAATAAATTACTTCAGAAAAAAAAGAAATAACAATCCTTTAAGATGGGAAGGGTGGTGCAGAGCTCTCAGACAATGCCTTGTGCGCTGTACCAAATACAAAAGTCTCAGAACGCATCATAGGGTGTCTAAGCTGAGAGGCTCACACTCAAGTGTCTTAAAACAAATCACAAATTCATAAATCTTTAACATTACTCAAGTCAAATCAGATTACCTTCCTTCACCTGATATAAAGACATAAAAGTTTTAAACATTTTATTATAAAATCGACTATATAAATACATGTATGTATGTGTGTGTATGAATATATACGTACAGACACATGTGGAAAAATGAACAAAACATCTCTATAACCAACATCCAGACCGAGAATCAGAATGTTACCAGTACCCCCCACTGCACCTGCTCCCCACTCAATCTCCCCCAATCACCATCCTCCCTTTTATGAGAACCATTTCCTTGCTATTATTTATTGTTCCGCTGCTATATAACTTTCCATAAACAATATAATTCCAAACTCTACGGAAGCCTTCTCTGGCTTCCAGTGATCAACACCGTATTTGTTAGGTTTGCCCGTGTTGCTCTGTGTAACAGCCATTCATTGATTCCCCTTCTTTTGCTTTATTGGATTAAAAAAACCTGACATACTACATATTCCTTGTAAGAAGCTACACTATAGAGGAATATGTGAAAAGGTGTAATGGTCATCAGTCCCCAAAAGCCCCTCCACAGCCCAGGTAAACATGCTGATTGTTTAGCACAATTCTTTCCATTCCTCCCCCTTGGAAGGAGTCACAAATTCAAATGTCTCCAATAGCCAAAGTAGGACATGAAAGATGCCTTGACGATAGACAGGTGCTGGACTGAGAAAACCTGGGGAATAAGAACCCTGTTTACTTAGGGCTCCAAAATGGCCATGAGACAAATTTACAGGCTGGATACAGCCCACTGACTGCCATTTCCCTGATGAGCACTCTAGATCATGTATTGTTTTCAAAAACAGCTATACTGAGATATAATTTACATACAATAAAATTCATCCCTTAAAAGTATCCAATTAAAGGATTTTTAGTATACTTACAGACTTGTACAACCTTCACCAAACTCTAATTTTGGAATATTTTCACCCCAAAAGGAAACCCTGTGCCCATTAATAGTCACTCCCCATTCCCCATCTCCATCTGCCAGCCCTGGGCAAATCAATAATCTACTAATCTGTGTTCACAGACTTGCCTGTTCTAGACATTTCATATATATAGAATCATACAGTATGTAGTCTTTTGTAAATGACTTTTCTGTTTAGCATAATGTTTTTGAGGTTCATCCATAGTTTAGCATAGATCCATAGTTCATTCCTTTTTAATGCCAAGGAGTATTCCATCATATGGATATACCACATTTTGTTTATCCATTCATCAGTTAATGGAATTTAGGTTGTTTCCACCTTTGGGCTATTATAAATAACATTGCTATGAATATTATACCAGTTTGCATGTGTGGGGCTATGTGTGTAGAGGGACACCTATTTTCATTACTCTTGTGTACCACATGATACCACATGCAAAAGAAAAAAGGGGTAGAATTGCTAGTAGTAAGTCTGTTTAAGATTGGAGAAACTGCTAAACTATTTTTCAAGGTGGCTGCACCATTTTACATTCTACCGGCAATATATGAGGGCTCCAGTTTCCCCACATCCTCACCAGCACTGGCTATTGTCTGTCTTTTTGATTTGAGTTATCCTGGTAGGTGTGAGGTAGTTTTTATTATGGTTTTGATTTGCTATTTTCCTGATGATTAATGGTGTTGAGCATCTTTTCAGGTGCTTATTGGTCATTCATATATTTTCTCTGGAGAAGTGCTGATTTGTTCTTTTTTTTTTTTAAAAGATTTTATTTATTTATTTGAGACAGAATGAGAGAGAGAGAGAGAGAGAGCACATGAGAGGGGGGAGGTCAGAGGGAGAAGCAGGCTCCCTGCCGAGCAGGGAGCCCGATGCGGGACTCGATCCAGGGACTCCAGGATCATGACCTGAGCTGAAGGCAGTTGCTTAACCAACTGAGCCACCCAGGCGCCCCGATTTGTTCTTTTTTTTATGGCCAAAATATATTCCATGGTATAGACATACCACATTTTATTTATACATTCATGAGTTAATGGACACTTGGGTTATATTCACCTTTGGTTATTATGGATAATGTAAACATTCATATACAAGTTTTTGTGTGGACATATGTTTTCACTTCTTTTAGGTATATTCCTAGGTGTGGAATTGCTGGACCATACAGTAACTCTATTTAATAATTTGAGAAACTTGGGGCGCCTGGGTGGTACAGTCAGTTAAGCGTCCCAACTCTTGGTTTCTGCTTGGGTCGTGATCTCAGTGTCGTGAGACTGAGCCCCACATTGGGCTCCATGCTCAGTATGGGGTCTACTTGAGATTCTCTCTCCCTCTGCCCCTCCCACTCCTGCTCTGTCTCTAAAATAAGTCAATAAATCTTTAAATAAAGATAATTTGAGTAAATACTAGACTGTGTTCTAAAGCAGCTGCACCATTTTACACTCCCACAAGTAGTGTATGAGGGTTCTGATTTCTCCACACCTCCACAACTCTTGTAATTATCTAACTTTTTTATTTTAGACATCACAGTAAGTGTGAAGTGGTAATGATTTGCATTTCCCTGATGAATAATGATGTCAAGCATCCTTTCATGTGCTTACTGATCATTTGTATATCTTCCTTGGAAAAATGTTTATTCAGGTCCTTCTCCATTTTTAAATTAGATTGTCTTTTACTCTTGATTTATAAGAGCTCTTTATATATTGTGGATACAAGTCCCTTATCAGATATATGATTCACATATATTTTATCCAATTCTGTGGGTTGTCCTTCACTTTTTTAAAAAGATTTTATTTATTTATTTATTTGAGAGAGAGAGCTGGAGAGAGAAAAAGAGCACGAGAGGGGTAGAGGGAGAGCCTCTTCAAGCAGACCCACCTCTAAGTGTGGAGCCCAATGTGGGGCTTGATCCCATGACCCATGAGATCATGACCTGAGCCAAAACCAAGAGTTGGATGCTCAACCGACTGAGCC
The DNA here is from genome assembly GCF_054177405.1 of Leptonychotes weddellii. Classification (NCBI taxonomy): domain Eukaryota; kingdom Metazoa; phylum Chordata; class Mammalia; order Carnivora; family Phocidae; genus Leptonychotes; species Leptonychotes weddellii. The sequence goes on along the minus strand of NC_138374.1, from coordinate 35,460,131 downwards.
ACTCAGGCGCCCTGTCTTTTCACTTTCTTGATGGTATCCTTTGAAGCACAGAAGTTTTAAAATTTGGTGACATCAGTTTATCTATTTCTCCTTTGTTGCTTATGCTTTTGTCAAATCTAAAAATCATTTGCCAAATCCAAGGTTATGAAAGTTGACCCGTCTTTTTCAATGTTTTACAGTTTAAGCTCTTACATTTACATATTTGATCTATTTTAAGTTAATTTTTGTACATGGTGTAAGGGTCCAATTTCATTCTTTTGCATGTCGCTAGTCAGTTGACCAACACCATTTGTTGAAAAGACTATTTTCTTCTCCATTGAACTGTCTTGCTGCCTCCATGGCTTATTTCTGGACTCTCAATTCTATTTAATTGCTCTACGTATCTAGCCTTATGCCTATACCAACCACATTGTCTTGATTCCTGCAGCAGGGTAGTAATTCTGATATTGGGAAATGTGAGTTCCCCAACTTTTTTTTTTTTTTCAAGATTGTTTTAATATTCTGAGTTCCTCATATTTCCATATGGATTTTAAGATAAGCTAGTCAATTGCTGCAAAAAAGTCACCTGGGATTTTGATAGGGATTGTGTTAAATTTGTACATTGCTATGGGGAGTATTTTTTTTTTTTTTTAAGATTTTATTTATTTATTTGACAGGGAGACACAGCGAGAGAGGGAACACAAGCAGGGAGAGTGGGAGAGGGAGAAGCAGGCTTTCCGCTGAGCTGAGAGCCTGATGCGGGGCTCGATCCCAGGACCCTGGGATCATGACCTGAGCCGAAGGCAGACGCTGAATGACTGAGCCACCCAGGCGCCCCGCTATGGGGAGTATTAACCATTTTAATAATATTAAGTCCTCTGGTCCATGAACATAAGAGGTCTTTCACCTTATTTAGGTCTTCTTTAATTACTTTTAACAATGTTTTGTAGTTTTCATTGTATAAGTCTTGGACTTCTTTTGTTAAGTTTATAAATATTTTATTCCTTTTGATGCTATTGCACATGGAACTGTATTGACCTTGTATCCTGTAATCTTCCTGGCTTAGTAGTTCCAATTTTTTTTTTTTTTGAGATTTTATTTGAGAGAGAGTGATAGCAAGAGAGAGCACGAGCAGGGGGTGGGGGGGGGTGTGGCGGAGGGGCAGAGGGAGAAGCAGGCTCCCCCCTGAGCAGGGATTTCCCCCCTGGGGGCTCGATCCCAGTACCCTGTTCCAATAATTTTTTGGTGAATTCCTTAAGATTTTCCACATACAAGATCATGTCATCTGTGAATGGCAACGGTTTTACTTATTGCTCTTTAATGTGGGTGTCCTTTGTCCCTTCTTGCCTAATGGCCCTGGCTAGAACCTCCAATACAAATATTGAATAGAAGTGGCAAAAGCTGACATCTTTATCTTGTTTCTGGACCTTAGGAGGAAAGCATGTGGTCTTTTCCCATTAAGTATGATGTTAACTGTAAATTTTTTTTACAGATCCCTTTAACAGGTTGAGAAGTTTCCCTTTAATTCTTATTTTTCCAGGGGCGCCTCGGTGGCTCAGTCGTTAAGCTTCTGCCTTCAGCTCAGGTCATGATCCCAGGGTCCTGGGATTGAGCCCCCGGGCGGGGTGGGGGGGAATCCCTGCTCAGCGGGAGCCTGCTTCTCCCTCTACCACTCCCCCTGCTTGTGTCTCTCTCTCGCTGTGTCTCTGTCAAATAAATAAATAAAATCTTAAAAAAAAATTCTTATTTTTCTAGTGTTTTTCAATTATGAAAGGGTGTTGGATTTTGTCAAATGCACTCTTGTGTGTCTTTTGAGATTATCATGTGTTTCTTTTTCTTTACTCTATTTTTATGGTGCATTACATTACCTGATTTTTGGATGTTAAGCCAAACTTCCATACTTAGGATAAATCCTATCTGATCATATTGTATCATGCCTTTTACGTGCTGCTGGATCCAGTTTGCTAGTATTTTGTAGAAAATGTTTGAATCTATACCCATAAGAGATATTGGTGTATAGTTTTCTTATGATATGTCTGATTTTGGTATAATAGTGATCTCATCCAATGAGTTGGGACGTGTTCCCTCCTCTTCTGTTTTCTGGAAGAACTTCGCAGGATTGCTATTAATTAACCAGCGAGGCCGTCTAGGCCTGGGCTTTTCTTTGTGAGAGGTTTCAAAATTACTAATTCAATCTCTTTGCTTGTGATTGTTTTATTCAGATTATTTATTCCTGAGTCAGTTTTGGTCACTTCTGTCTTTTTAGGAATTTGTCCATTTTACCCAAGTTATCTAATTTGTTGGTGTACAGCTGTTTATAGTATTCCCTTTGATTCGTTTTAATTTGTGTGAAGTGGGTACTGATGCTCCCTCTCTTATTTTTAAGTTTTTTTATTTTATTATGTTATGTTAATCACCATACATTACACCATTAGTTTTTGATGTAGCGTTCCATGATTCATTGTTTGCATATAACACCCAGTGCTCCATGCAATACATGCTTTCTTTAATACCCATCACCAGGCTAACCCATCCCCCCACCCCCTCCCCTCTAGAACCCTCAGTTTGTTTCTCAGAGTCCATAGTCTCTCATGGTTCGTCTCCCACTCTGATTTCCCCCCCTTCATTCTTCCCCTCCTGCTATCTTCTTTTTTTTTTTTTTTT
>NC_138374.1:35400364-35457388 GCF_054177405.1 Leptonychotes weddellii | reverse complement strand
GACATCCTGGCTCTTTCCACAGTTTGGCTATTGTGGACATTGCTGCTATAAACATCGGGGTGCACGTACCCCTTCGGATCCCTACATTTGTATCTTTGGGGTAAATACCCAGTAGTGCAATTACTGGGTCGTAGGGTAGCTCTGTTTTCAACTTTCTGAGGAACCTCCATACTGTTTTCCAGTGTGGCTGCACCAGCTTGCATTCCCACCAACAGTGTAGGAGGGTTCCTAATTTTAATAATTTGAGTTCTCTCACTCTTTTTTCTTGGTCTGTTAAAGATTTGTCAGTTTTGTTGTAGATTATATGTCCCTTTTACAATCGAATTATTATCAGAAGACATAAGAAGTGAGGGGTAATCTCTACCATGGGAGGTGAAAGAACATTAATGTAAATCCAAGCTTTGGCTGCCCCATTCCTCCTAAACGCCGATATGGCTGACCTCAAGTTTTTTCCATAATGCTCTACCATCTCTGCCTGGAGTGGTGGTCAGGGGGAGCTGGGGGTTGGGGAGCACTCCAGGGAACTAGTGGCATGGCCATCATTTACCAGCAGTGGTCGGCCATAACCCGTGGGCACAGTTTATTTATGGACGTTCGGTCTGATGTCATAACTCACCGATACTGTTTTTGCCGTGTTTCCAGCTCTTTACGTCTGTGCTGCTTGAGAATGTGAATTTGGTCATCGCAGGCCAACTTTGCTGTGAGTAAAGGACAGGATTGTGAGAAGAGCCACGAAGGTAACAAGGTCCAGTATTTGGGTTCCCCTCCCACACCCTACCCATGCACCATCTTTACCTACCCAAGAACAGCCCCCTTCCCCCACCCCCACTCATACTGAGGACACTGGGGTCTAGGGAGGTTGAACAGCTTTGCATTTGAACTTTGCCCAAGGTCACACACCGAATTAGTGGATTTTCAACACAAGATTCAAATCTTGTGTTCTTAGCCCCTCCCATTATAAAAGACAAACGCAGTTCCCTCTCTTTCTGCCTGTTCACTCAGCAAGCCGGGGGCCCTCGGGGCGCTGAGAATCACATCCAGGTACATGAGCCAGGCTTGGTTCTTGTCAGGCATCATGGGGGCAGGCCAACGATTCTCTGACTCTCCAGCAGGCACAGGGCATAGAGCAAGTTGCCTTAGCTTCCTCACATGTAAAATGGGGAAAATAATGCCTATTTTTAGGGTCATGATGGGGATTTAGTGAGTACTTCACACAGTGCTTGGCACCCAGTAAGGTGGAACAATAATTAATATTATTGTCCTCATAATCATGATGGACCTGAGCTGCTTCTTCCTCCCTCTTAGCGCAGATTCAAAGGTGTCTTGGTTCTCATTTCAGGAGTGGGGTAAGTGGCTTAAGGGCAGGGTCAAGCTGCTCAGGGCCTTTAGAGTAGGACAGGCTGGTTCATGATTACCCTTTATACTGTTATTTAAGGTAAAGCCTGTGAACACAGTGGGAGCCCAGACTAGTAGGATTCCAGAGCATCTCCTGAAAAGGGGGCCTATAATAGTGCTTCTCTAGCTCTCTGTGGTTTTTAAAATTTCCATTCCATCACAGACTGATATTTTTGCAAAATATAATAAAAATTAACTACTGGAAAAATGAAATAAAAAAAAAACCAAAGACATTCAAAACACAAGCCCTGTTTTTAGTATAAGATGCAATAATCATAGAATAATTCTTGCAAGTTGCTATAAAAGCTTATAAGTGTCTACTTTCAGACCAACACCCAACAGTTCTTAGCCCACACTCAGAGTCCCTTCTGGCTGAGGCAGCTCCAGCCCAGGGCTGGGAGCTGGGGCCCAGAGAGGAGGATCAATGGAGCACCTCTTTGTTCTCCAGTGGGGATGGAAAGCCATGCAGTAGGGGCGGCCGGAGGCCACTGAAGGCAAGATGAGTATTAACTGTAACAACAGCTGTCACTGGCTGTACAAGACACTGTTACAGGCACCCGACATTCATCATCTCTAATCCACCTCAAAGAAACAGCCTCTTAGGCACCTGGCTCTGAGAAATTGGGTCTCTTCAGTTTCAGTGGTATGAGTAAGTCAGAACATGTGGAACTGCACATACCAAGTGTCAAAAGGCATAAACTCCATTTCTCTTGGACATTCCACCCTGGTGGCTGATGGAACCTTTGGGAACACAGCAGATGACCTCAGGTGACAAGACCTAGACTGAATGCCCCAGAGTTCGGGAGTAGGGGTTGATTCCAAAACACTGATATGAGTGCCTTACTGAAGCTGTCTTTTCACAGAGCTGCTCTGGATCCTGGGACCACAGTGACGGCCCTCTGACCATTATGTTCATGCCAGGTGCCGTGGTGAAGTATTAGATGGCAGAGGTTACCATGTCGCTTGTGGGCTGAGCCCCTTCATTTTCAGTTGTCCCAAGATTGGTTGTTGTGCTATGTGGTGGATTAAAGATGGCCATAAATTCTTTGACGTTCTTTCCATTGAGAGGTGGGGGTCTGTGTCCCCTCTAAGTCTGGATAGGCTCTGTGACTGCTTGGACCAATAGAATATGGTGGAAGTTACCCTCTGCCAGCTTCCAGGCTCAGGCAGGAGAGACTGGCAGCTTCCACCTTCTGTCTCTTGGAGTACTTACTCTTGGAAGCCGACCACCACATAAGACCACCCTGTGACCACCCAGTTGTGAGAAGCCCAACGCCATAGAAAAGGCTTGAAGAATGAGATTCCAGGTGGAAAGAGAGGCCAAGGAGCCCTGAGGCACTAGACATGTGAGAGAAGAACCGTCTTAGAAGTGAGCCTTCTAGTCCTTCCCCCTCAGCCGATGCTTCATGGCTCACAGACGAACTGCCCCAGCTGAGCCTTTCCCAGATCTCTGACCTATAAGATCATGTGCAAAATAAAAAGGCTGTTTAAAACCACTCAGATTGTTACACAACAATCGACAAGTGGAACATACTGGATGGATAGCTTCTATGTGTCCCTCCAGATCTACCCTTCACCTTGTCCTGTCCCTGAAGGCCCTGATCTTGTCCTTGATTGGAATGAATTGCAACAATGGGCTTCACATTGGGTTCAGCCACTGGGAAGCCTGACCAGAGAGAGGAGGGCATGGGAGAATGAGGAGAGTGTTTCCCCAGGCTGTCTGCATCTCTAGTGGGGGCCACAACTACTCTCAAGGGAGCTCTGTCTCAAGGACACTCCCCTTCTGGGATTAATCTGGCATTCTTTCCCTCCCCTCACCCCACCTGGACTAGCAGTGCTAATGGCCTGCACACTGGTGTGTTCCTCTGCACACTGACCTACACCTTTCTAAACATCCTCATTTGAATGTGCCATATGTTTTTTTGCTGGAAAGGGATTCAGGATCTGTGGGAAGAAGGACTGTACGCAGGAGGGAGACTTGGAGCTAGTGTTTTTCCAATACTAGAGAAAGAGAAGAACCCTATCCACAACCGTTCACATTCTGGCCACTACAAGACAGAGTGAATTTTGTGGGTTTTTTTTTTTTTTTGGCATGAGGTCGGGAGACAAAAATCCTTCTAGCTCTAATCATTCAGCTCAGAAATATTTTTGGAATTTGGTTTCTTAAATTCCATGTGAGAAACAATGGGATGTGGCCTGATAGTTTAAGAACACTAGGTAGAAAAGAATTTTTCCTCCTCCGTCTTGGTTTTCTTAGCTAAAAAATGGGGGTAGTAATCATTTCCATTTTACCTACCCCACTGAACTCTAAAGAATGAATGATCTAGTGATAGGAATGCACTGTCGACTAGGAAGTATTAAACATCTCACGGGTAAAACATCTGTCCTCCTCGTTATTCCAGTGGTACACAGCTTTGAAGACTTCTCATTCTGGGTTTAGAGTGTGAGCAAACTGAAGGGCCATGACTTGAACCAGACAGAATTTTGCCAAGGCATGGGTTTGACTCTCACATGTTAAGAGGCTACTATGCAAGGGGGAGTCTTTCACGGGGACAGTGGCCTTAGCTGAGTTTTGCCATCCATTCCGCTCTCTGTTCCTCCGCATCAGGCCAACTGCCTGTCTCTTATGAGGAATGCTCTCCCAAAGAAGTGCCAGATTGGGGTCTGCACATTTGAGGGTCTTGCTTAAGAGGGTAGATTTTAGGTTCTTTTCTCTTTAGCAAAATGTAGGACTTCAGGTGTAACAATCGGTGACCATGACCGCCAGGCCTGGCCACAGCCCCTCTAGGCTGGCCCTTGGGCCACCCCTATCAACCTCTTCCCTTCCCAGGCCTGTGTGGGGTGCCCTGGAGCCCAAGCCCCACTATAGCCCACAGGGAGGAGAACTGGAGAATTCACCTGGAGAACTGCCTGTCTAAGGAGATGTCCTGCAGGTACTTGCTATGAGGGACCCTCTGACAAAAAGGGAGTCATAAGCTTGCCTCTGAAGGACTGCAGCCCAGAGGGAAGACAGCTGAGCATGTGGCTGGGGGCCTCCCACCCCACCCTCTGAGTGTGGGGTTTATTACTCCCCTGAGGAAGGTCATACCACCTGCAGGTGCATCGAGGCACAGAGCAGCAGTGTTATTATTCCCATGAATACAGTTCTTGGAGGAGAGAGGGCCTGCAAGCCCCCTGGTTCCTGGGAAGCTCAGGGAGTGGAAGGGGCTTGAGCCACTCACCGCGTCCATCTCTCAGGACAATCTCGCCCTCACCGGCGATCCAGCGGTAGCAAGGGAACTCAATGTAATCTCCACAGGGCGTCTTCAGCGTGATGTACTTCAGGTACCAGTCATCATGGAGCCAGTACTTGCGCTTCTCGATTCTGACTAGCTGGATTTCGCCCAGTTCTTCATCCACTGTCACGTCATAAGAATCAACCTGAGAGGAGAAAAAGGCAAATCAGGTTGTCTGGGGGTTTCCTGAGCCTTCGTATCACCCCTTAGTTCATTTAGCCAAGATGTCTGCCGAATGCCTGCCCTCGCAAGGCTCTGTGCTGCACCTGGGAGGCAGAGATGGACAAATCCTGGCCTCTGCCTTAATGGAGATGGAGGTCTCGTGAGTAAGGGATGGATGGTGCTGCTCAGAGAGGGACATTCTGCTGTCTGCCCATGGTCAGGCTGGAGGAGGGGAGACTCCAGCAGGGGTGCCCTCTGCTAGGCTGTGCTTGGTGAGGGTCCTCTTCAGCTGCCCCTGCTCACAATGAGGGCAGGGCGGCTGCTGGCCTTCCCACCCTGCAGGCTGGCGAGGGCAAACTAGACCTTGCATGCTGGGCAGCCCTTTACATCTTACGAAGGGCTTGCTGACAATTGCTGTAGACCCCCACAATGACGTGAGGATGAGGGGCAGTCATGACTGTGTCACAGATGAAGATATTGAAGCTTACTAAGTCCCACTTCAGCTATTCATTGACAGAGACGGAATTCTAATCCAGACCTTTCTAGCACAGCCACTCCATGTCTCTCTTGTTCTCTGGGGAACAAATAACTGAGTGAAAATGGGGAGGCTCAAGTGCAAGTGAAGTTGCATAGATGCACATCATCCTAGGGCATCTGCTATTCACTTAGCCACAGAGAGGTCAAGAAAATCAGATAAGCAACACCCATGACATCTGTGGCACAGTGGTGGGCTGAGGCTGGTCTTGCCGCTAGAAGGTACCACTGCAGGCCATGGGCAGCCTGCCCACCAGGTCCCTGGGACTGAGCTGCTCAGTGCTTCGTGCTGCCGGGCTCCTGACTCGAGGAGACAGGCAGGCATGGTGGCAGTGCTGGGCAACCCTCCTGAGGCTTTGGGGTAACCTGTGTGTCTGCAACTCTCGATGGCAGAGGGAAAGGAAGGAAGAGAGCTCAAGTATTGCATTGGGTGTTCTATACACCAGCAGGGTTGGGAAGCCCTGGACTCGGTGCTTCTCGATTTTGAGGGTCTTCCTTAAGAGGGTAGATTTTAGGTTCTTTTCTCTTTTAGCAAAATGTAGGACTTTAGGTGTAACAATCGGTGACCATGACCGCCGGGTCTGGCCACAGCCCCTCTAGGCTGGCCCTTGGGCCACACCTATCAACCTCTTCCCTTCCCAGGCCTGTGTGCGGTGCCCTGGAGTCCAAGCCCCACTATGGCCCACATTTCTCTCTTCTTTTCTGCTCCAATTTCTCCCTCTCACTCTGTCTTCCAGTCCCCCCAGTTCCCTCTTCTCTGCTCCACAACCTCCTGAGGTACTTTCTAAGCCAGATTTCACCAATACTTGAGCTTTTTCCTTGGTGGCAGAACCTAGAGTTCTCAGTGTGATAGTGAAGTAAATGGAGGGGAGGGGTTTTCATCCTGCATATGACCCCATGCGTCTCTATCTCCATCCTTCTCCTACCAAGCTGCAAGGGGAACCCCAGGGAGAACTTCTTAAGAGGAATAGGAAGTTGGGTATTTTTAGCAAACCTCTTGGCTCTGAGCACAGTAAGCAGCTCACATGTTGTGGTTACTGAAGATGCCAGACACTTGTGGTCAGAAAGCGGAAGTCTCCTCCCTGTGCCCTGTGATCTGGGCCTGGGTTCTCGTTAGAGCATTTCTGAGGACCAAGGAGCCAGGCCTCTGGGATGACACTTTTTGGTCCCTAACAGGTACACAAGCACATCTGTGCTACCGGAATGCACCCTCCTGCAGAGTGAAAGAACCTTTTTACTCCACAGTGTGTCTGGTGGGAACAGAATCCATAGGTGAGGTCACAAAGACCACTGACCCCAGGCCTGTGGGACCTCAGCTGGGGAGCCTATCTGTATTGCAGGGTGCTGATCCCTTGGGAAGAAGTCAGGAAGCCCCAGGGTGCAGGGTTGGAGAGGAGTCCCAGTGAGGGGATGGATGACCCGAGGAGCTGGGAGGAGAAGAGGAAAGGAAGGACACAGCTCTTGTGGGGTGACTTCTGGGTGTGGGAGAGAATGGAGACCCCTGAGCTGAGGCATCAGTAGGCCAGGTGGTAAGATTTCAGAGGTGAGATCAATGGGGAGGGGAAGGAATGGGTAAGGCATTTAGCTGTATAGAACTGAGAGAGCAAGACCCCTTAGGCGGGGAATGCATACGTAGAAGGAGGTGGTTAGAGCCTGGAGCTCCTTGGGTCAGAGGTGGTAGGTGCAATGGTCAGATGCTAGAGAGAGACATGCAGGCAGGGAAACATGCAATTCCCCAGCCTCATCTCACAGAAGGGCCAGTTTTTTTATTTCACTTGTTGCTTTCAACTCTTTATTGGGTATACAGTTTTAAGGCTTTTGAATATTTCATCATTGTGTTAGCTGATCACTTTTCATTTGATCTTTATATGAGCATTTTTAGAAAGGTCTCATTTGTTTCTGTTCCAGATCCCTGTTGTTGCTGTGACAGGGAGAGGGATCTCTCTGCTGGAGCATGGACAGAAGACAGTTCTGAGGCCCAACCTGCGATGCTCGTCTTGGCGGAAGCTAATGAGGGGCTAGGCAGGGAGAGGAGGAGGTGTGGAGCAGAGAAGAGGGAACTGGGGGGGACTGGAAGACAGAGTGAGAGGGAGAAATTGGAGCAGAAAAGAAGAGAGAAATGGGGGACATTGGGGTATGGCGGGGACTGGGAAGTAGAGAAAGGAAGAAAATGAGAAACAAGAAGCAGAATCCAGGGAAGAGAGGACAGAGAGGGAAGACTGGGGGATAGAGATGGAAGTTCATAAGGACATGTTTATTCTTTTTTTTTTATTCTTATGTTAATCCCCATACATTACATCATTAGTTTTAGATGTAGTGTTCCATGATTCATTGTTTGTGCATAATACCCAGTGCTCCATGCAGAATGTGCCCTCCTCAATACCCACCACCAGGCTAACCCATGCTCCCACCCCCCTCCCCTCTAGAACCCTCAGTTTGTTTTTCAGAGTCCATCGTCTCTCATGGTTCAGGACATGTTTATTCTTCATTAATATATTCTTATTACTGAGAAGGAGGTATTCTGGAGTGTTCTCTTCATAAAGAGATTAATAAGGTTAACATTGCCTGAATATATGAGAAGTATATACAGTTGTAAGACTGCTCTACACTCACTGAATACATTCAGGGACAATATATTAAACACTTCTGTGTTGTCCCTAGCTTTCCTAAGAGTGCAGTCTTGGAATGAAAATGAAATGACTCAACTGAGATTTCCCAGAGATCTTCGGATCTATAAAAGTCATCCTATCTGACTTGACCTGCTTTCAGTTGACAGAAGTAAGGAAACAAATCAATTTGCCACATTTGCCCAGCCTCGGGCCAGTCTCTGGGCTCTTTCCTAAGCAGGCAGTGGTGAGCCCCTGAGGGTGTGACCATGTACAGGAGAATCTCACCTTCAGAGGACTTCAATTCCCAGTCCTCACCTGAATCAGTATGTGGAACTCTGATGAGAATAATTGGGGATCTGTAACTCAATTTGTGGAGAAGAAATCAGTCCTACTGTTTGACTGAATTCTGCACAGAGGTATGTGGGTGTTGATCTGCCAAAGACCCGGAAATGGCTGAACTAGCTGCCTGGTAACAGCCTTTATTGCTGTGACTGTGACTGCTAACCATAACGATTAGAACACTTTTCCAAGTAAAATGGCCCATTCTTCTACAGCAAGTATTTTCTCTAAGGTTTCTTTTTCACCTTTACCCAACAGGGACAGACTGGCCTTAAAGAGCCACTGGCTGGAAAATGAGGAAGTAGCTCTGGGCTGTGCAAGACAAAGTGTGAAGTAACTTTGCACCAACAGGAACTTTCTTAAAAGTGGATTTTTTTCAGAGCCTTTAGGAACCAGCTGATTCCCCTGCAGCCCAGCAGCCCTTCTGACTTGCTCTCTCTCACCCCAGTGGAAATGTGACATGCAAACCTCTCCTGTAATTTGCTTCTGGAACTCTTACCAAGGTGTTTAGTCACAGTGTCATTTGAATGAATTCTCAAGGTGGGGAAATAATGAACAGAACGGTGCTTTCACCCCTCTTCCAATGACCCTGTTATGGCCACACCACAGTGTCTCCTTCGGGTAGAGGCCACATGTGGGGTGCCCTGTGCTGCACAGCATGAGCACACTGGTGTGTGTGTGTGTGTGTAGAGGAGGATGGGGCCCACTGCGGCCTGCTTATTAAAGGGAAGTAGTCTGTACCCAATCCTCCTCCCTGAGATGTTGGGGAACCATGAAAGAATGGAAATAAATGAAGGTGCTTCAGAAATGGCAGAAGGTGTCATCCTCCCAAGTGGATGTCTCATCGGCCCTCCCTCCTGCACCACTGTTCTCAGGGCCAGTTCCCTATTGGGGGAAACCAAACAACAGATGGTTGTTTTTATACTCAACACCTCACTCTTCTTGAAGGGAGCTTGAGCCAGGCTAACTTCTGAAGTTGGCTAAGTGCCATGTCGGCTAATAACAAGGTTTTGAAGCTCCTGGGGAGGAATCAAGCCCACTTTTGAGTTTGGAAGTGGGAAAAGGAGTGGACTATTACTTACTTACTGCAGCCTCTACAGACCTAAAACCTAATTCATGAATTTTATCCAAGAGGTATTCAGTTGAACCATATGAAATTCCCAGTTTTATCAAAAATTGTCAACTATAAACAATTTCATATGGTTCAACCTAATAATCAACTAAATAGTGAAAAGAAAAAGACCGCTTTGTGAAGTCTAAGTCTTTTTGGTCCAGCTCAGGAGCTGGGGGGTGATGGAAGGGAACATTCCCTGGGCACCTACCTGAAGTGTGTTGGGACTGTCACAATAATCATACAATGAGCACTTCCTATGCACTTGGCAGTGGACTGGGCAAGTCACTAAATGGTGAGGACCATGACCTGCCATGCTCACCGAGAAAACCACAGGGCTGGAATTCATGCCCAGGTCAGCATCAGGAACTCACTTCTAAATGGGGCCACCTGTGCATGTCCTTATATAGTACTTGGCAGCACAGACTAGAAGTACAGTAAACACTGGCTCCCCTCGCTCCCTGGACTCCCACAGCTCCAGGGTATCTAGTGAGAAGGGGAGAGGAGAAGCCCTCCTTCCTCTTCTTGCTCCACTGAGCCCTCACACCTGGGGTGGAAGTGTTCCCTGGTGTATACTCCGCTGGGAGTCAGACAGTCTCCAGGTTGCAACAGCCTTCCTGCTTGAGTTCTCTTGTTCTTTCCCTCCAAATTCCTCTGGGGACCTGTCCTGAGAATGTGAGCTACCCAGGTGTGAAGACATCTGCTAGTATCACTCTGGGCCAGCAGCTGGGCTTGTGCTCACCCAGATTCCTGGACCAGCCTGAAATTATCCCTTCCGTTTTACATTTGGGGAAACTGGGGTCCAGTGAAGAGACAGAGTGAGCCAGCAGTCAGGCCCTGATTCAACCCAGGTCTCTGAACTCCCACACCTGTGCTTTCTCCCCACAGCTCAAGGCGGCTCGAGGTGCCATCTGTGCTTCACAGCAGGGCAAGGACCCGCACGACTTGTGGAAGGAGCCCTACGAAATGGGGCACAAGCAGCGCTGGCCACAGTACTTGCCCAGTTAAGGGACCTTTCAGAGCCTCGGGGTCCCTATCTGTGAAATGGAGAGCAGACCTTGTACCTTCTCCTGCTCCCAGGGGAGAAGCGCGGCGCCCCGCCGGCCTCACCGTGGAAGCCTCCCGCCCCCGAACTTGGGTCCCAGCCGCCCCGACGGGGTCCTGGGCTTCCCCGGCCTCGGTCTCGGCCGCCCCGACGGGGCCCCGTGTGATCCCAGCCCTGTCCCAGCCGTGCGCCCTCACCGCGCCGCGCTCAAAGTCGTTGTAGAAGGGCTTGTCCAGCAGGTGCTTCTCGCTGCAGCCCGCAGAGCCCACGAGGCTGAGGTAGATGTAGTCGTCGGTGCCAGCGAACCACTGGCTGCCGGTGGCCACGGTGACCGTGTAGGAGGGCATGGCGGAGGGCTGCGAGCTCCAGGAGCCTTGGTGCGGTGGATTCGCGCACTTCGGCACCTGGCCGGGACCCGCGCAGCGGCCTCTTTCCCCGCCGGCCCCGCCCCCCACCCGCTCCGGCCCCGCCCCCCCGCTCCGGCCCCGCCCCCCGTCCGGCTGGACCGGACCGGACCCCACAAGCCCGGCCCCGCCCCCCCCGCCCCGCCCCTGACGCTCCGACGGCTCGGGGCTCGCGTCGGACATGGTAGGGGTCGCGCGTTCCTGCTTCTCACTCCATTGGCTTGGTGTCTGTTTTAGCCGTCTGGGGACTGGGGCTACCTCAGCTGCCATCCCCTCACCCATGCATCCGTTCATTCACTCACTTAGCCTCCCATTCATTGTTCTCACCCTTTACCCTTCCTTCCTGCCTCAGCGCCAGGCTCCTGGAAGGCGCTAGGGTTAGGCTCTGGCGACCCCCGGAAAATGAGGCGTAGTCTCTACTCTCACCAAGCTCCCAGTGTGATTGGGGCGATTACCCGTGGCGTCGTTTCTTAGACCAGGGGTGCTCTGGGAGTTTACAGGGGCAAGGGGGACTCACCTGGGGATTCCAGGGAGGCTTCTTGGAGGAGGCCACACCGGAGTTGATACTGAGAGTGGTTTCTGGGACGCAGAGACTTCAGTCAGCGCTGGCTTCCACAGGCTTGGCTGAATGTCACTGTGGGCAAGCTGCAAATGGGCACCGAGGTGAGTCAGATGCCAGCCGCTCTCAGGACAAGAGATTGTCCATGTACGGCGGGAAGCGGGGCCGCCAGAGGGGGGGCAGGACAAGAAATACAAATCTGAACTAGGTGTTGTCTGGAGGAGATCAGCGGGCTTGAGGAGGCGGGAGGCTGGGGTATGTGGGGAAGGAGTTAGGCTTGCTTAGTGATGGCTCTTGGAGGGGGCGGGGAAAGTCCTGGGAAAGAAGATGTGGATTCCACAGCAAGAATGTTCCAGGAGTTAGGGCGGGCACCTGGGGAGCCGGCTGCCTGGCGGGAGTAATTGGTAGGCTTTCTAATAGGTGGTGGGCTGAGGCCTGAAAGAGATGTTAATAGAAGGAAGCTTCCCTTGGGTGGTCAGCTTTCCTACTGCTGTGACCTGATCTTATTAAGTCTTCTGTATTCACCTGCACCTCCTCCACACTTCATTCCCACTTTCCTGGCTCGCAGCCCGCCCGCCCCCCAACTTCAGAACTGGGTCTGACTGTGGTACCCATTCAGTAATAAGCTGAACTAAATGAAAATATAAGTTCATTCCATGTCAGGTGGTGGGTGCGTCAAGTCCCCGGCTTTGTACACTCACTGTTGGGGAGATGCAAAGAGACAGGCCTGAGACAGGCTCCCCATGTCTGGGAAGCGGGTCTCCACCTGGTGGCAAGTCCTGCTTTCTTTTCTGCCTGGCAGGACCACCACTCTGAGCAGAGAGAGGGGACCTGCTAGTCCACTTTCTACAGGTGGAAGATGAGGGCGGATTTCAGTGGGACTGGCTTTATTCATGGGAAGACAGGCACTGAAGGGATTCTCTGGGAATCAAATAAGACATGGAGGAATGGGCACAGCTGAGATGCACAGGTGAAGATAGGCTAGAATTGGGACCCAACCCCTACCAGGCAAGAGACAGGCTCCAGGAACCCCTGGGGGGGGTGGGGAGTATGAAGGATGGCTGTGGAATTGCACTTCACATCTAAGAATGAAATGGCTATTGTTTTTCTTTAAAAAGTACATACAATATATTTTTCTGGACAAAAGTAATAAACTGTAGAAATTAGAGAAAAGTTGGATATAGAAACAATTCATAACGTGTAGAAAAGTAGTAAATATTCATTATTAGACATTTTTACACCATTAGGACCACATCTTTGTGTGTATTTTGTCATATGTGCATTTTCCTTAATATTATAAGATGTATTTTCCTACATAATTTTACTTTTTAAATATTTTGATGACTGCATAATATTCAGTTGTATGGATATACCACTATTTCATTAGTCCACTATTATTGGGCATGTAGGTTGCTTTCCCTCATTAATTGCTATAGTACATATTTGGTGCTTAAAACATTTTAAAAAGTTTTTAAGCTAGGGATTTAGAAATGGACCAAAGCATATGAATATTCTGAGACCTTTGTAACATGTTATTAAGCTACTTTCCCAAGGACTATAGTAATTTATACTCATGCCATTTACCAGCATGCACAACATGGAATGTTGGTTTCATAGAAACTTTGCCATCGTGGGGTAGTTTCTAAAATATCCCTACATCTTGTCCTCACTGTCTCTGACCTGGTTCAGGCTTTCAGCATCTCCTACACGGACTGTAACAACAGCTTCCTACCTCATCTCTCTATCTTTAGCCTAACTGCCCCCCCCCCTCCAATTCTCTAACTGGAGTAATTGCCCTATATAATAGATGGGATAATCTCACTGCCTTACAGTCCATCATTGCTTGCCTGCCTGCCTGCCTGCCTGCCTGCCTTCCTTCCAGCTTTATTGAGATGTAATTAGTATACTATACAATTCACTCATTTAAAGTGTTTAGTGGTGTTTAGTAATATTCAGAGAATTGTGAGACCATCACTGCAATCAGTTTTAGAACATTTCTGCCACCCCATTAGCAGTCACCTCACATTACCCTCCTCATCTTTTCAGCCAGGGTAAACACTAATTTACTTTCTGTCTATAGATTTGCCTATTCTGCACATTTCATAGGAATGGAATCATACAATATGTAACCTTTTCTGACTGGCTTCTTTCACTTAACCATAATGTTTTCAAGAGTCATGCATATGGCAGCATGCATCAGTACTTTATTCTTTTTTTGTGGTTAAATAATATTCCATTTTATGGATATGCTACATTGTGTTTATCAATTCATCAGATGATGGAAATTTGAGTTGTTTCCACTTTGGGGCTATTGTGAAGAATAGTGCTATGAATATTCATGTGTAAATTTTTGTGTAGACATGTTTTCATTTCTTTTAGAGACATAACTAGAAGTCAAATTGGTGGATCATATGGTAACGTAATTTTGAGGACATGCAGATTGTTTTCTAAAGTGGCTGCACCATTTTACATTTTCATAAGCAATCTATTAGGTTCCATTTTCTCCACATCCTCTTCAACACATTATATTCTCTGTGAAGTGGTATCTTATTGTGGTTTTGATTTGGATTTCCTTCATGGCTAATGATGTTGAGCAACACTTGCTGCCTAGTTGTATAACTCCTTTAAAGAAATGTATGTTCAGATCTTGACCCATTTATTAAATTAGCTTATTTACTTAACTTATTATTGAGTTGTAAGTGTTCATACATCCTGGATAGGATATAACTATATTTATACATGTTTTGTTGCTTCTGTGGATTGCCTTTTCACTTTTTTGATGATTCTGTTTGAAGCAGAAAACTTTTAATTTTGAGTAAACCCAATTTTATATATTTTCTTTTGTTGTTGAGATTTTAGTACCGCATCTAGGAGACTGTTGCCTATACTAAGTTCACGGAAATTTACTCCTATGTTTTCTTCATAGAATTTTATACTTAAGGTTCTTCATTTAGACCTATTATCCATTTTGCCAATTTTTGTGTGTGGTGTGATATAGGGATTCAAATTAATTCTTTTGCATGTGAATATCCAGTTGTTGTGGCATCACTTATTGAGAACATGAGTCTCCATTGAATTGTCTTTGTACCTTAGTAAAAAAAATTAATTCACCATAAGTGTAGGGATTTATTTCTGGACTTTCAGTTTTGTACCATTGACCAGTATGTGTATCATATGTCAGTGCCACACTGTCTTGATTACTATAACTTTACAGTAAGTTTTGAAATTGGGAAGTGTGAATTCACCCTTGCTCTTTATTTTTCAAGAATATTTTGGCTATTTTGTGTCCTTTGCATCTTCTTACAAATTATAGAATCAACTTCTCAATTTCCACACACACACACACACAAAAAAAAGCAAGGTGGGACTTTGATAGGGATCACATTGAAGCTGTAGGTCAATTTGGGAAGTATTACTATCTTAATATTAAGTCTTCTGAACCAGGAACATGGGATATGTTTCAGTTTATTTAAATCTTTTCTATTTCAATAATGTTTTATAGTTTTCAATGCATTTTTTGTTATTAAATTTATTCCTCAATATTTTACTTTTTTTTAAGGAAAGCTATTTATTTTTGTCCCTCTCTCTCCCCAGCTTTATTAGGGTATACTTGACAAATAAAAATTGTGTATACTTAAGGTATACAGTGTAAGGTTTTGATATATAGATACATTGTGACATGATTACCACAGTCAAACCATTAAGACCTCCATCACCTCACATAGTTCCCTTTTTTTTTTTTTTTTTTGGTGTGGTGGGAACACTTAAGAGCTATTAGCAGATTTCAAGTATACAGTACAATGTTATGGACTATAGTCACCATGCTGTACAATAGATATCCAGAACTTACTTATCTTGTAACTGGAAGTTTGAACACTCTGACCAACATCTCTGCATCCCTGACCCTGGTGACCAGTGCTCTACTCTCTGGTTCTGAGTTTGACTTTGTTACATTCTACATGTAAGTGAGATCATACAGTATTTGCTTTCTGTGTCTGGCTTATTTCACTTAGCATGATGTCTTCCAGGGTCATCCATGTTGTTGCAAATGGCAAGATTTCCTTTTTTTGGGATGAATAGTATTCCATTATATATACACACACATTTTTTTTGTACATTGATGGGCACTTAGGTTGTTTCCATATCTTAGCCCTTGTGAATAATGCTGCAATAGACATGCGAATGCAGATATCTCTTTGAGACCCTGATTTCATTTCCTTTGGATCTATACCCAGAAGTAGGTTTGCTGGATCATATGGTAGTTCTATTTTTAATTTTTTGAGGAACCTCCATACTGTTTTCCATAGTTGCTGCACCAATTTACATTCCCAACAACAGTGCACAAGGGTTCCTTTTTCTCCACACTGTGGCCAACACTTGTTATCTATTGTCTTTTGGTAATAGCCCTCCTAATAAGTGTGAGGTGGTAGCTCATTGTCGTTTTGATTTGCATTTACCTGATTAATAATGTTGAGTACCTTTTCATGCACCTGTTGGCCATTTGTATATCTGAAAAAATATTTATTCAAATCAATTTTCTCATTTTTAATTGGGTTGTTTGTTTCTTTACGATTGAGTTGTATGAGTTCCTTACATATTTTGGAGATTAAATTCTTTTTTTTTTTTAGAGATTAAATTCTTATCAGATATATGGTTTGCAAATATTTTCTCCCATCGAATGGTTGTTTTTTCATTTTGTTCATTGTTTCCTTTGCTACGCAGAAGAGTTTTAGTTTGACGTAGTCTCACTTATTTATTTTTGCTTTTGTTGCCCTGTGCTTTTGGTGTTATATCCAAATATAATTGCCAAGACCAATGTCAGAGAACTTTTTCCCTATGTTTTCTTCCAGGAGTGTTACCATTTCAGGCCTTACATTTAAGTCTTTAATCCATTTTGAGTTGATTTTATATATGGCGTAAGGTAAGGGCTTGTTTTCATTCTTTTGCTTGTGAATATCCAGTTTCCCAACATGATTTATTGAAGAGACTATTCTTTCCCCACTCTGTATTCTTTTTTTTTTTTTTAAAGATTTTATTTATTTATTTGATAGAAAGAGCACAAGCAGGGGGAGCGGCAGAGGGAGCGGGAGAAGCAGGCTCCCTGCTGATCAGAGAGCCTGACACCGGGCTTAATCCCAGGACCCTGGGATCATGACCTGAGCCCAAGGCAGACGCTCAACCACCTGAGCCACCCAGGTGCCCCTCCTCATTGTGTATTCTTGGCACACTTGTTATAGTTTAGTTGACTGTATATATGGGTTTGTTTCTGGACTCTCTGTTCTGTTCAGTTGGTCTATGTGTCTGTTGCTGTCCTTTGATTGTTTATTTTTTATTGACTTGACTGGTCAATACAGCGAAGTCTGTTTCCTCTGCAGTGTGGGGGGTTCTGGTATCACTCTTCAGGATGCAGCCTTGGGCATGTGTATTCTCAAGCTGGGATGTCAAGGTTTTTTAGCAGTTCTCTCTTTGTCTCTTTCCCTGTCTGCTAAGTTTTCTGCCTCTTTTGGCACCACATCCTACTATTAGCCTCCACTAGTTGCTGGCTGATTACTGTTGTTTTTGACAGTTCCCTGGGGGAATAACTTGCTTCACAGATCCAAATAAATTTGGACCTTTTATAGCAATAGTCTCTGAGACCTGTCTCTGAAGTTTGTTTTGACCTAAGAAAGCTTTTCTTGGTGGTCTCCTTTCTTGGTTTCATTGCTCTCGTTAAGCTGCCGTCCTCCTCTTAATTGCTTACTACCAAAACCTCTACTGTTTCTGATAGCACCCTTAGGTTGAACCTCCCCATGCTCTCTTCCAAATAAAGTCAGTCCTTAGGGAGACCTGTGGAGCTCTTTTCTTATGGCCTGCCTCTCTCTCTGGGCAGGTCCCATACCACTGCTCTGGAGGTGGGTTGGAGACAGTGGCATACTTTTTTCAGATGATTTCCCTTCTTTATGAGTGGAGCAGTAGTCCCTATTTTTCTGCCTCTCATGGCATGGGACCTCCTCTCTTGGCATGGCATTCCCACGTTATGAGTGACCTAGGGTGAGGGCATTCAGACCACAGTATTCTTGGCCAGCTCTGCCTCAGAGAGCTCATGTCCCAAGAGTAGAGACTGGGAGAAAGGAGCGTTAGACCTCTTGGCCAAGCTTGCCTAGAATAGAGTTTCTGCAACGTAGAGCCAGATGAGATGAGAAATGGTGGTGGTCTTTGCCCCCCAGGTGAAAGTATAACCATAGCCTGGGCTGGGGGACGACGGAGCCCTATCTTCTTTGCTGGACTTCCCCGGAGTAAAGTGTCTGTTTTATGGGGCTGTGTGGAGAGAAGGAAGGGAGTGGGTCAAGGCTAAAATGCCATAGACTCTCAGTACTCTTACTGAGGTCAGTAGATTTTCTTGAATAAATGTTTCTTCATTTGCTGTATGCCTTTAGGACAATCTTCACTCACTTTCATATCTTTTGTTTTGTTTTTGGTTCTCACCAGTTATAGTTGTCTCACTCTGGAGAATGTCTGCAGGGCTCCTCCTGCCATCATTCTGGAAATGCCTCTCGCATCGTTGCTTCCCAACCTAAAGAGTGAATCCTTTTTTTCAAATGAAATCCTACATGGAAGCAGGTAAAAGCAGAGATGCTCTGGTTGAGCATAAAGTGAACTAATGCAGGGACTGGAAATGCTGATTGATTGGCTTTTCACTTCCCCTCCCTCACCGTTATCCTTCAAGCCCTTGATACAAGTGGTAACATTTTTGAGAATCATTTGCCTTTAGGGTGAAGCACTCACTCTATGCACTGGCCCTTCACAGTCTTGCCCTCCCTGCAAGGGCAAGGATCCACACACTCCTCCATCCTTACCATGTGTTCTGGTCAGGGTTCCATCAGAGACACAGAACCAGAAGCATATGTGTATACATGAAGAGATATATTGCAAGGATTGGCTTATGTGACTTGGAGAGTTGGGTAAACAAGTCTGAAATCTGTAGGTCAGGGTCTCAGGAAGGGCAGGTCGGGAATTCTAAGGCAGCAGCTAATGCTGCTATCCACAGGAGGAATTTCTTCTTCAGGGATAACTTAGTTCTGTTCTTAAAGCCTTTCAACTGATTGGATTGGGCCCACCCAGATAATCTAGGATAATCTCTTTTATATAAAGCCAGCTGATTAGAGATATTAATCATGTCTACAAAATATCTTACAATAACACCTAGATCAGTGTTTGATTGGATAACTGGGTACTATAGCCTAGCCATGTTGATGCATAAAACTGACCTCATGCTGTGTTTCAACTACTATGCTCTTTCCTGAACTCTACTTCTTCTCATCCCCTTGAAGTCTTGG
The DNA here is from genome assembly GCF_054177405.1 of Leptonychotes weddellii. NCBI lineage: Eukaryota > Metazoa > Chordata > Mammalia > Carnivora > Phocidae > Leptonychotes > Leptonychotes weddellii. The sequence continues at coordinate 35,438,639 of NC_138374.1, read as the reverse complement.
CATATTTCCTTCCCTTGTCTGGAGTATTCCTGTCTTCTTTCTCTGTCTCCTGATTTCCTCCTCCAAGAAACTGCACCAGTGTTGCTTCTTCCATGGAGCCCTCCTTGACAGAGTTAGTTGCACATCTTCTGAGCTCCCACAACTTTTGCTCATGCTCCTATTTTGGCACATTGCCCCTCTGTCCCATCAGCACTTGCTTCTGTCTCTATCTCCCCCAACATATTCTGGAGTACGTGGGGGCAGGAATGGTATCTTATCCATCTCTCGTTCTCCTGCATGATGTCAGGCACAGAGAAGCTGTAAGTAGATCCTAGGTAGGTTGAGGAACTGGAGAGCCTGAAACTTGCTAGGAAAGTCCGGTTTTTGTGGCAGGCACAGCAGACAGGCAACCTGAGCCTAAGCTCCAGAGAGCAGCTCTAACTTCCCCTCTAGCTGGTCGCATGATCCCCTGAGTCACAGAGTGGAACTTGTGGCATGTGTACAGGAAGCCCCATAGCCATGGCACTTATAACTGCAGCAGGACGAGTGGGCCCCTTGAGCAGGACAACGTGGTCCTGATGCCCTGGCTGGCCTGGGAAGTGACAGGTCCTTCTGAGTAGTCATTTTCCCCTGGAGAGTGTTGTGTAGATCCACACCTTTTTTTTTCCTCATTAAACATTTTAAATGGAAGTATAGTTGACATACGGTATGATATTAGTTTCACGTATACTACATAGTGATTTGATATTTATATACATGATGAAATGCTCACGACCATAAGCGTAGTTACCATCTGTCACCTGGACCACATCTTCTTTGGGTGAGCCCCAAACATTTGTAGCTCATTTCAGTTTCTCCTGGTTCATTTGCATAGTTAATCAGAATTAAGCACTGACTACCACTGAGCACTAAAAAGAAATGCTCATTCACTGGGAATTAAGGAAAAGAACGAAAAAGAAAAAAATTGCCCAGAACCCCACCTCCCCACCCCTGCCCTTGGATAGATGACCTCCTAGTCCTGGATGACTTCCCCTCAGGGTCGATGTCACCTGCTCCTCACAGCCCATTATTTGTTTGGTTGCTTTTTGTCCTTTCCCAGGAAGAATAAGAAGAATAAGACTAAGTTGTAACAGTGCCTCTTCGTAAGGATCTTGCTGAAAGGATAATGATGAAAGCCTGTTGAACCTTCTTCAGTCTGTGGTCAGAGCTCAGACACTTGGATGAGTGCCCCCTCCCTGCCACTTTCTCCCACTTTGTGCATTTCAGAACAAGACCAGGCCTTTGCTGGTCCCTCTCCCATCCTGCAAGGCTGTTATATAAGAAGTGGGGCGGGGCACCCCATACTACCTTACCTTGTTTTATACTCTCCTAAGACCCAGGTAGGTTTACCATCTGTGGTCCAGTTCAACTGTTTTACTTAGGAAGACAAACCTAATAGACATTTTTCCCTTTGGAGCTTTACCACTGAGTACAGAGATACTTTTTGATCCATGAAGGACGAGATTCAAATAGACTTGTTATATTTGTGATTAGTGTGTTTTTTCAAAAGGAAGAACAATTCTCATACTCAGGCTGAAACCCGTCTGATATTTTTCATCCCAACATTAGATAATCACAAGAGATTATCTCTATGAACCCTAATTGAACCAGCACAAGAGGACTAATTCACTCCAGGGGGACTGAGCATTAGCATCTCTCTTCAAAGAGGCCTGCCTTAACCCCCTGTGTGAAAAGACCACTCCCTTCATACCACATGACCTATTTTCATTGTGTTACTGAACCAATGTGGGTCTGCTCCTTGATGAGTTACAGACAGAGCCTACACGAGGTGGAGTTGCCTCCCAAAGTCATCTGTATTTGCAGCAAATAAGGAGATCATGGGGAATAATTTCCAAAGCCTGGACTCCTCAAACAGGGTTAAGCAGGTTCCTTTCATTAGGGTTTGGGATGAATATTCAGAAGGGGAGGTCCCATCATCGCATATAATGGGCAGGCATAAAGATGCATATGCCCACTCAGAAGACATGCCAATACATACCTTGTGTGTTATGTTAATGAAGCTTATGCCCCTCCCAGGGTGGGGATTTTAACAATATAATGAAGCTGATGTAACTGTTGGTCACTTTATGATTTCATCTGCCCAGGCATCATCCTGGGGGGTCATACTCAAAATGTTTCTTTTCCTGTTACAGCAATTTGTTAGTTTGGAAAACATAAAATTGATAGCTAGGCAGAAGCTTCTAGGAGTTTCCTGAGTTCAGGGGGTTCTCTGTGGTGACAATTGCACTTAGAGCTGCCTGACACTGCAGTATGTCTTTCCTTGTTTATTGTCTGTCTCCCACTGGAGGCTGAGCACCATGAGATCTTGCCAGTTCTGTTCACTTTCAGTGTGATTCCCTCAACAAAGATTTGTGGTCACAAGTAGGTGGGGAGAAAGGAAACTAGTAATTTTTCAGGCACTATGTGCTAAGAAATTTTACACATTCTGTCTCATTTATTCTCATAACACCCCCCAGGAAGTAAATATCATTACTCAGTTTTACAGAGAAGGAAACCCAAGTTCAGATATCTGCCGAATGGCATTGTGTGTGTGTGTGTGTGTTTAAATGTCTCAAGTATGTGAGGACTGCAATCAGCATCCAAGAAAGTGCTTCTTAGAGTGAAAAACTCTTTAAAAGGGAAAATGGTCTCATGTGATTAAAACCCAGTACCCAAAAATGTCAATTATGTGTGTGATGTTAGCTACCCTTTATTGGAGCTTCATGCTGCCAGGAACTGTACCTGAATCTTATCTGGGCCGTACTATTCTCACCCTCATTTTACAAATGGGGAAACTGAGGTAAAGAGGGACTAAGTAACATTCCCAAGGCTGCATACCCAGTAAATTGTGGACCAGTAAGTGGTGAATCTCGGCGGTCTAACTTTTTTTTTTTTTTTAAGATTTTATTTATTTATTTGACAGAGAGAGACACAGCGAGAGAGGGAACACAAGCAGGGGGAGTGGGAGAGGGAGAAGCAGGCTTCCCACTGAGCAGGGAGCCCAATGCGGGGCTCGATCCCAGGACCCTGGGATCATGACCTGAGCTGAAGGCAGACGCTTAACAACTGAGCCACCCAGGCGCCCCTAGGGTCCCAGCTCTTAATCAAAGTTGTAGGGGAGAAGGGAGGTGTGATGGGTAAAATGAATTAAAAAACCTCACCTTTTAGAGTTTAAGCCTTTTAGATCTGTGAGACTAATTATGATAGTGTCATCTACGTCTTGCATAGCACCTTGAACGTCACAAAGCATTTTCTTGCACGTGACTTCATTGTGCTTTTCATGATAGCTTTGAGAGGCAGGAGAGATGAGTGTTAGTGGTTACTCTCAGCTGACAGTTGGGAAAGAGAAGCTTGGAAAGGTGAAATGACTTGTCCAGTACGTCTGTTTCATGAGGTGGTCACACTGGTTCTCATTCATCTTCTCACCTCTCCAGGAATGGAGGCTGGTGGCGTTCACACCAGATGCCTGCTCCCCAGGGCCAAGTCTAAGGGTCCTTAGTGGGGAAGGGAAGAAGGAGTCCTGACGTGGGAGGGAAAGGAGGGGCATACCCTTTTCCTCACGCAGCTTTGCGGACAAACATTTTACATCTTTGGTCCTTGAAGGGCCCTAAAGAGCTGGGCTGGTGGCAAAGTTAAGAGCTGCTCCAGAGTGAGTTTGGTGGGGTAGACATGATTCAGGAGACTAATCCTCCTGGTTTTCATCTCAATAGTATGCCCCTAAGTGGTGGTAGCAAGAGGGGCAGAGTATGGTGGGCTCATTTAGGATGTCATGGGCCACCGGGTTTCCTCACTAAGCCATATTCCTCTTGGAGGTGTCAGAAATGTCTTTGAGGCATCCTGCCTTTTGAGGAGAAGCTGACTCCATCACCAACCACTCAGTGCTCAACACTGGGATTTGCACTTAGTAGGTACATTTCCCTCTCCCCATAGAACTTGATAACCACAATTTTCCTTTCTCTTTTTGTGACTTTGGTTACTGTAGGTATGTCATGTAAGTGGAATCCTATAATATCTGTCCTTTTGTGACTGGTGTATTTCACTTAGCATAGTGTATTTTAGGTTCCTCCATGTTGTAGCATGTGCCAGAATTCTCCTTCATTTTTAAACCCAAATAATATTGCATTGTATATATACACCAAATGTTTATCCATTCATCTATCAGTGGACACTTGGGACGCTTTCATCTTTTGGCTCCTGTGAATAATACTGCTGTGCACATGTGTGTGCAAATATCTGTTCAAATGTCTGCTTTGATTCTTTTGAGTGTATACCCAAAAGTATAATTGCTGAATTATATAATAATTCTATGTTAAATTTTTGAGGAACTGCTGATTCATAGTTCTAGGTATAAAATATTAGGCCTTAAAATTACCAAGTAAAAATATTAAATATTTTTAACATGCTAGAGTAAAGAAGGCTTTTCTTAGCGAGGTAGGAAAGCCAAAATTCACAACAGGAAACATTTACTGATTTGACTACATAAAACATTCAAAATTTATGCACCCACAGGCACGCATAAATATGCACACTAAACAAAAGCTATTTGTAATGTGTGGTAGATGAAGAAGTAATTTCTTAATATATCAAGAGCCCATGAAAATAACTGAAAAAAAAAATAACCATGTAAACTTAATATATATGAAAAGCTGTTCAACCTCTTTAATTAGAGTAATAGAGAACGAGAACATATTTCTCATTTAGCTAAGATTAACTACCAAAATAGTATGGGTATAGTTGTGAAAATATTTCCTTGGTTGGCAATTTAGACAACATCTGTCAAAAATCCCTTGTCACAGTTATTTCAGTGCTAGACAGTTATATTACTGTGTTTATTATTTATTCTGTCCTGTAACCATAAATTCCGTAGTTGCTTAGTGCTGGGTCTGTATTTAAATATGTTTGATGCTTACCATGAGTATTTTTTTTTTTTAACCACAGCTTCTCCATTCTGAGTCTTTTATTTTGTCATTTCTTAAATGACTGCAATTTGCTGTCAGTGACATACAACAAACTTTACCTATTTAAAATGTACAATATGAAAAGTTTGGGCACATGTGAAATCACCATGATAAAGAAAATAAATATTCATCACTGTGAAGAGTGTGCTCATGCTTTTTTGTAATCATCCCCTGTGCCTTCCCCAGGCAACCACTGATCTGCTTTTGTGTTTTACAGATTAATATACATTTTATAGAATTTTTACATAAATAGAATCCTATAGTATGTACCCTTTTTTGTCTGGATTTTTTTTTCTTCACTCAGTATGGTTACTTTGAGATTCATCCATGTGACTGTATTAGTTTTTCATTGTTTTAAATTGTTGAGAACTATTCAGTTATATGAGTATATTGCTGTTAGTTTATCCATTCACCTGTTGATGAACAATTCATTTTTTTTCCAGTTGGTTATTTTTTTTTCCAGTTAGTTATTGAAATAAAGCTGTATCAACATTTACATACAAGTCTTTATAAGGATATACATTTTCATTTCTCTTGGGTAAATAAATACCCAGGAGTAGAAGGGCTGGATAAGATGGCTAAGTGTGTTTAAGAAACTGACACGCTTAGGGATGCCTGGGTGGCTCAGTCGGTTAAACGTCTGCCTTCAGCTCAGGTCGTGATCCCAGGCTCCTGGGATGGAGCCCCAGGTCGGGCTCCCAGCTCAGCAGAGAGTCTGCTTCTCCCTCTGCCTCTTCCTCTCTCCCTTGCTCATGCTCTCTATCTCTCTCTCTCAAATGAATAAATAAAATCTTAAAAAAAAAAAAAAAGAAAAACTGGCAAGCTGTCTTCCGAAGTGTTTATGTCATTTACATTCTTACCAGCAGTGTATGAGTTCCAGATGCCCCACTTGTTGTCAATGTGAAGTGTGGTTGTTTTAATGCTAGTCATTTAGGTGTGCATTAATATCTCATTATGGTTTTAGTCTGCATTTCCCTAATAACTAATGGAATTTGCACATTTTCATGTGCTTATTTGTGACTTGTATATTTTTCTTGGTGAAGTATCTGATCAAATCTCGACCATTTTTTTGAATTGCATTATTTGCTTTCTTATTGTTGAGATTTAAATGTTCTTTTATATTATATATATAAGTCCTGTATCAGGCAGGTATGTGATTTGCACATATTTTATATCAGTCATGGATTTATCTTTAACAACTTATTTTGAAGAGAACTTCAAAATTTTGATGAAATATAATTTTTCTTCCCTGGATTGTGCTTTTGGTCTTGCATACAGGGAATTTTTGCCTAACTGATCAAAAAAAGTACTTCCTATGTTTTCTTCTGAAAATCGTATAGTTTTAGGTTTCTATACATTTAGAACTATGATTCATTTTGAGTAAATTTTTGGATATAATGTATGGTATGAATCAAAGTTCATTTCTTTGCATACAGATGTCCCATTTTTCTAGCTTCATATGCTTAAAAAGACTCTCCTTTCTCCATGAAACTGCCTTTTGCACATTTTTGTCCAAAATTATTTGAGTATGTGTATGTAGATCTACTTATAGGCTAACTATTCCATTCCATTTCCTTATGTACTTAACTTTTCACCAGTGACACATTGTCCTGATTACTGAAGCTTTATAGTAAGTCTTTCAGTAAGGTAGTGGTAGTTCTCCAACTTTGTTCTTTTTCAAAGTTATTTTGCCAACTGTATATCCTTTGCATATTCATATATATTTTAGACCTAGGTTAGCAAGGTCTATGAAAAAGATCAGCTGGACTTTTGATTGGGATTGTTTTAAATCCATAGGTCAGTTTGGAGAGAATTGACATATTAACACTATTGAGTCTTTGAATCCACAAACATAGCATATCATAACATATGAGCTACCCTACATTGCTGGGATAAAACCCACTTGATTATGATATATTATCTTTTTTAGGTGTTGGTAGGGTTTGATTGACTAAACTTTTATTTAGAATTTTTGTATCTATGATCATGAAGGATAATGGTCTGTAACTTATTTTATTTTTTGTAATTGCCTCTTCTGATTTTGGTACAAGGGTAACGTTGGTCTCATACAATAAGTTAAAAAATGTTTCCTCATCCTCAGTGTCCCAGAAGAGTTGTATTGAATTGGCATTATTAAAAAAAAATGTTTGGTAGAATTATCAGTGAAGACTCCTGGGTCTGGAATTTTTGGGGGGCAAAGTTGTAAATCTCCAAATTCAATATTTTAAATATATATTGGACTGTTTAGCTTATCTATTTCTTCTTGAGTGTGCTTTGGAAGTGTCTCTTTCAAGGAGTTTGTCCTTTTCATCTAAGCTGTCAAATTTATTGGCATACCATTTCCACACTATTCCTTTATTATCCTTTTTATGTCTTTAGGCCTTGTAATGAAACCCCTCTTTCATTCCTGATATGGGCAATTTGTCTCTTTTTTCCTAATTAATTTGGATAGAGCATTATCAATTTTATTGATTGTTTCAAATCAGAGCTTTTTATTTAATAGGTTTTTCTGTGTTTTTTTTTTTTAATTTTATGGATTTTTTTCCTCTGCTCTTTAATATTTCCTTTCTTCTGATTACTTTGGGTTTAATTTGCTCCTTTTGCTAGTTCTAAAAAAATGAGACTGGGATAAATGGTTTGAGACCTTTGTTCTTTTATAAGATGTGCAGGTAGTATTATAAACGTTCCTTTAAGTATTGCTTGAATTCGCATTTCACAGTTTTGGTATAGTTTATTTCATATTCATTCAGTGAGAAATTCCCTTTTTAAAAAAGTTTTGGGGTGCCTGGGTGGCTCAGTTGGTTAAGCGACTGCCTTCGGCTCAGGTCCGGATCGAGTCCCGCGTCGGGCTCCCTGCTCGGCGGGGAGTCTGCTTCTCCCTCTGACCCTCCTCCCTCTCATGCCCTCTGTCTCATTCTCTCTCAAATAAATAAAAATAAAATCTTAAAAAAAAAAAAGTTTTTATTTAAATTCCAGTTAACATACAGTGTAGTATTGGTTTCAGGTGTACAATTTAGTGATTCCACACTTCCATGCAACACCCGGTGCTCATCAGCACAAGTATGTCCCTTAATCTCCATCACGTTTCCCCCATTCCCCGCCCCCCCACTTCTCCTCTGGCAACCATCAGTTTGTTCTCTATAGTTAAGAGTCTGTTTCTTTTAGTTTCTTCTTTGTTCATGTGTTATTATTTAAAATTTTATTATTTCAATTCCAAATATTTGAGTGTTTTCCAGACATCTTTCAACTGATTTCTAATTTAATTTCATTGTGGTCAGATAACCTACTTGTATATTTGATTAAAAAAAATTTCTTGAGACTTGAAGACTAGACTATGAACTATCTTGCTAAACATGTGCACTTTAAAACAAGATGTATTTTGCTATTTTTGTTTGGAGTGAAATTTGTCAATTAGGTCAAGTTGGGTCAGAGTGATGTTTACCTTTATTTTCTCTACATGTTTTATCAATCGCTTAGAGGAGGTTGTTGAAATCCTTGACTATTATTTGAATTTCTCTATTTCTCCTTGCAGTTCTCTCAGTTTTGCTTCATGTATTTTGAAGCTCTTTTATTATGTACATAAATGTTTAGAATTGTTATATTCTTTTGATTATATGAGCACTTTAACACTATGAAATAACTGCTTTATCCCTGGTAATATTCTCTGCCCTGAAATCTGCTTTGCTATTAAAGCCAATCCAGATTTCTTTTAATCAGTTTTAGCATGATATGATTTTCCTACCCTTTTACTTTTAACTTACACTTGTCTTTGTATTTAGAGTGCATTTATTGTAGGCAGCATATAATTGGGTCCTCCCTCTTACCATTATTTCAATCTCTGCCTTTTAACAGTGTGTTTAGACCTATTATAGTTGACTATTGAGATGGTTGGGTTTAAATATTTTTATTAGTTTTATTGAAATACAATCCATAAGCTGTACAATTCACCCACATAAAATGTATAATCCAATAGTTTTTAGTATAGTCACAGGTAACATGCATCCATCAGCACAATTTTAGCATATGTCATCACTTCAGAAAGAAACTCTGTATCTTTTAGCCATTACGTTCCTATATCTCCATTATCTTCTCTGCCCTCAACTCCCAGCAGCCCTAAACAACTACTATTTAATTTCTGTCTCTACGGCTTTTCCTATTCTGGGCTTTAATGTGAATGGGATCCTGTAATACATAGTCTTTTGTGACTGGCTTCTTTCACTCAGCATAATATTTTCAAGGTTCATCCATGTCGTAGTATTCTTTTTTTGTGTGAATAATATTCCATTGTGAATCTACTACATTTTATTTATCTCTTCACTCACTGATGGACATTTGGGTTGTTTCTACCTTGGATATTATGAATAATGTGGCTATAAACATTTGTGTACAAGTTTCTGCATGGACATCTGTTTTTATTTCTTTTGGTTATAAACCTAAAAGTGGAATTGCTGGGTCATATGGTATTCTCTGTTTAACTTTTTGAGGAACAGCTAAACTGTTTCCCTAAGGAGTTGTACCATTTTATATTCTTACCAGCAACATATGAAGGTACCATTTTCCCTACCTCTTTGCCAACACTTGTTATTTCACTTTTTTATTCTAGCCATCCTTGTGGGTGTGAAGTACTATCTCATTGCAGTTTTGATTTACATTTCCTTAATGACCAATGATGTGGAGCATCTTTTTCACATTCTTGTTGACCATTTGTATATCTTCTTTGGAAGAATATCTCTTCTTTTTTTTTATTTTCCAAGTTCTTATTTAAATTCCAGCTAGTTAACATACAGTGCAATATTAATTTCAGGTGTAGAATTTAGGCATTCATCACTTACATACAACGCCTGGTGTTCATCATAACAAGTGTACTCTTTTAATACCCATCACCTATTTAACCCATCTCCCCCTGCCACCCCGCCCACCTTCCCTCTAGCAACCCTCAGTTTGTTTTCTCTGTTTCTTGGTTTGCCTCTCTCTCTCTCTCTTTTGTTCTTTATCCCTATGTTCATTTGTTTTGTTTCTTAAATTTCACAAGAGTGAAAGCATATCGTATTTGTCTTTTTCTGACTGCCTTACTTTGCTTAGCATAATGCTCTCTAGCTCCATCCATATGATTGCAAATGGCAAGATTTCATTCTTTTTTATGGCTGAGTAATATTCTATCATATATATACACACATACACATACACACACACACACACATATATATATATACACACACACACACACATATATGTATATACACACACCACATCTTTATCCATTCATCAGCTGATGAACATTTGGGCTCTTTCCATAATTTGACTCTTATAGATAATGCTGCTATAGATATCAGGGTGCATGTATCCCTTCAAATCATTATTTTTGAATCCTTTGGGTAAATACCTAGTAATATAATTGTAGGATTGTAGGGTAGTTCTATTTTTAACTTTTTATTTTTTTTATTTTTTTTATTTGCGAGAGAGAGAATGAGAGAGAGCACATGAGAGGGGGGAGGGTCAGTGGGAGAAGCAGACTCCCTGCTGAGCAGGGAGCCCGATGCGGGACTCGATCCCGGGACTCCAGGATCATGACCTGAGCCGAAGGCAGTCGCTTAACCAACTGAGCCACCCAGGCACCCTATTTTTAACTTTTTGAGGAAACTCCATATTGTTTTCCAGAGTGGCTGCACCAGTTTGCATTCACACCAACAGTGTAAGAGGGTTCCCCTTTCTCTGCATCCTTGCCAACTCCTATTGTTTCCTGCGTTGTTAATTTTAGGAATGGAAGAAGATATTTGCAAATGACCTATCTGATAAAGGGTTAGCATCCAAAATATATAAAGAACTTATAAAACTCAGCACCCAAAAAACAAATAATCCATTTAAAAAATGGGCAGAAGACATGAATAGACATTTTTCTAAAGAAGATGTACAGATGGCTACCAGACACATAAAAAGATGCTCAACATCACTCATCATAGGGTAAATACAAATCAAAACAACGAGATACCACATCACACCAGTCAGAATGGCTAAAAAAAAAAGTCTCTTCAAGTCTTTGGTCTGTTTTTTAGAAATTGTATTGTCTTTTTTGTTGTTGAATTGTAAGAGTTCTTATGTATTTTGGATATTAATCTTATCAGAGATATGATTTGCAAATGTTTTCTCCCATTCTGTGAGTTGTCTTTTCACATTCTTTTTTCTAAATTTTATTTTAATTCAATTACCATATGGTGTATTATTAGTTTCAGAGGTAGAGTTCTGTGATTCATCACTTGTATATAACACCCAGTGCTCATTATATCACATGCCCTCCTAATGCCCATCACCCAGTTACCCCATCCCCCAACCCCCTCTCCTCCAGAAACCCTCAGCTTGTTTCCTATGATTCAGTGTCTCTTATGGTTTGTCTCCCTCTCTGATTTCATCTTGTTTTATTTTTCTCTCCCTTCCCCTATGCTCCTCTGTTTTGTTTCTTAAATTCCACATATGAGTGAGATCATATGATAATTGTCTTTCTCTGATTGACTTATTTCACTTAGCATAATGCCCTTTAGTTCTATCCATGTCATGGCAAATGGCAAGATTTCATTTTTTTTTTTTTTTGATGGCTGAGTAATACTCCACAGTATATATGTACCACAGCTTTATCCATTCATCTGTCGATGGACATCTGGGCTCTTTCCATAGTTTGGCTATTGTGGACATAGCTGCTATAAAGATTGGGGTGCAGTTGCCCCTTCAGATCACTACATTTGTATCTTTGGGATAAATACCCAGTAGTGCAATTGATGGGTCATGGGGTAGCTATATGTTCTTCATAAAAGTTTTTAATATTTTTAAAGTCCAGTTTATTTTTTCTTTTGCTTCTCATGTTTTGGGTGTCAAATCGAAGAATTTATTGGCAAGTTCAACATCATGAAGATTTCTCTGTATGCATTTCTCTTGTAAGCTTTTTATAGTTTTAGCTCTTATATTTAGGCTCTTGATCTGTCCTGAGTATATTTTTGTATGTGGAATGAGGTAGGGATCCAACTTCATTCTTTGCATGTAGTTATCCAGTTGTTCTAGCACTGTTTGTTGAAGAGACCCATTTTTCCCCTCCTTGAATGATCTTGTCACCCTTGTCAAAACCTGTTAGCCATAAATATGTTGAGTTTATTTCTAGACTGTCAATCATATTCCAGTGGTTTATAGTTCCACACTGTCTTGATTACCATTGCATACTTGTAAGTTTGAAATTGGGAAATATGAGCCCTCTAACGTTGTTTCTCTTTCTCCATATTGTTCTTAATATTTGGAGCCCCTTAGAGTTATATGTGAATTTGAGCATTGGCTTTTTCATTTATGCAAAAAAGACCATTGGAATTTCAATAGGGATTGCACTGCATCTGTAGATATCTTTGTGGGAGTTTGCAATCTTAACGATATTAAATCTTCCAATCCATGAATATGGTATACCTTTGTATTTAATTAGGTCTTCTTTGGGAATATTTTATAGTTTTCAGTCTACAGATCTTTCACTTTCTTGGCTAATTTATTTCTAGGAATTTTTTTGGATATTATTATAAGTGTAATTGTTTTCTTAATTTCCATTTTCAGATTGTTCATTGCTGGTGTATAGAAACAACTGATTTTTGTGTGCTGATATTGTATTCTACAACTCTGCTGAATTTGTCTTTGAATTTTAAATTTTTGGTGGATTCTTTGGGATTTTCTACATTTAGTATCATGTCATCAGCAAATAGAGATAATTTTACTTCTTCCATTAAAATTTGTATGCTTTTTTTTTTTGATTTTATTAATTTATTTGAGACAGAGAGAATGAGAGAGAGAGAGCACATGAGAGGGGGAGGGTCAGAGGCAGAAGCAGACTCCCTGCCAAGCAGGGAGCCCGATGCGGGACTCGATCCAGGGACTCCAGGATCATGACCTGAGCCGAAGGCAGTCGCTTAACCAACTGAGCCACCCAGGCGCCCAAAATTTGTATGCTTTTAATGTCTTTTTCTTGACTATGTGCTCTGGTTAGGATTTCTGGTACAATGTTCAGTAGTGGTGAACATGGGCATCCTTGTCTTGTTCCTGATTTTAGGGGTAAAGCTTATAGTCTTTCACCACTGAGTATGATGTAAGCTGTGGGTTTTCTTTTTTTTAAAGATTTTATTTATTTGACAGAGAAAGACACAGTGAGGGAGGGAACACAAGCAGGGAGAGTGGGAGAGGGAGAAGCAGGCTTCCCGCCGCGCAGGGAGCCTGATGTGGGGCTCGATCCCAGGACCCTGGGACCATGACCTGAGCCGAAGGCAGCCGCTTACCGACTGAGCCACCCAGGCGCCCCGTGGGTTTTTCATAAATATCTTTTATCATGTTAAGAAAGTTCCCTTGTGGGCGCCTGGGTGGCTCAGTTGGTTAAGCAACTGCCTTCGGCTCAGGTCATGATTCTGGAGTCCTGGGATCGAGTCCCGCATTGGGCTCCCTGCTTGGCAGGGAGTCTGCTTCTCCCTCTGACCCTCCTCCCTCTCATGCTCTCTGTCTCTCATTCTCTCTCTCTCAAATAAATAAATAAAATCTTAAAAAAAAAAAAAAAGAAAAAGTTCCCTTGTATTCCTAGTTTGCTGAGTGTTTTTTTATCATGGAAGAGTGTTGAATTTTGCCAAATATTTTTTCTGTGTCTGTTGAGATGATCATACGGTTTTGGCCTTGATTTTATTGATATATATTACAGTAATTGATTATTGGATGTTAAACCAACCGGTATTCCTTGGATAAATCCCACTTGGTCAGGGTGTATAATGCTGTTTATATATTTCTAGATTTGGTTTGCTAATATTTTGTTGAGGATTTTTGTGCCTCTGTTTATAAGAGATATTTGTTTATAGTTTTCTTGTGATATCTTTGTCTGGTTTTAAGGTTAGGGTAATACTGACCTCATAAAATGAATTGGGAAGTGTTCTCACCTCATTTTTTTGTTGGAAGAGTTTGTGAAGAATTGGTATTAATTATTTAATGTTTTGTAAAATTCACCAGTAAAGCCATCTGGTATAGACTTTTCTTTTTGAGTAGTTTTTTGATTATTGCTTCAACATCTTAATTTGTTTTAGGTCTATTTAGATGGTCTATTTCTTCTTTTTAATTAAAAAATACTTTATTGCTAAGAGATGATAATCATCATCCTAGTTTTCAGTCATTGTAATCTTTCTGCCGGTGGAGGATATAGCCTTGATGTGATAGATACTGACTCACGGAGCAGTGATTGAGGAAAGTTGGGCCAGCCATGGCAATTTCTTCAAATTAGACAAGAATGAAGTTTGCTGCATTGATCTACTCTTCCTTTCACAAATGATTTCTCTGTAGCATGTGATGCTGTTTGATAGGATTTTACTCACAGTAGAATTTCTTTCAAAATTGGAGTCAATCCTGTCAAATCCTGCCACTAAGTCTATGTGATATTCTAAATCCCTTGTTGTCTTTTCAACAATCTTCACAGCATTTTCACCAGGAGTATATTACATTCCATCCTCAAGAAACCACTTTCTTTGCTCATCCATAAGAAGCAATTCCTCAACTGTTCAAGTTTTTTTAGTTTTTATTTTAATTCCAGTTAGTTAATATACAGTGTAATATAACACTAATATATTAATATAAACTAAGTTTCAGGTGCATGATATAGTGATTCAGTAATTCCATACATCACCAAGTGCCCATCATGACAAGTGCACTCCTTAATCTCCATCACCAAGTGCCCATTATGACAAGTGCACTCCTTCACTCATTTCCCTCACCCTCCCCCCGCCCCGTAACCATCAGTTTGTTCTCTATAGTTAAGAGTGTTTTTATTACCTGTTTTATGGTTGTTTTTGAAGATTTTCTCTGATCCTTTCTTGTTTTTCTCTCTTTCGTGGTTTGCTGGTTTTGTTTGATGATATATTTGGATTTCTTTCTTTTTATTCGTTGCATGTTTATTAGTGGTTTTTGATTTGTGGTTACCATTAGGTTTGTATATAACATCTTCTGTATATAGCCGTCTATATTAAGTCTATATTAATATGGTGTCATACTTCACATTCTTCTCTTTTGTGAGTTCCTTGATGGATATTTTACAAAAATACTCATTTTTACTGCTTTTATGTTTCCTATCTTCATGTTGTTCACTTTTGATCTTTCCTTTCCACTCAAAAAGCTCCCTTTAATATTTTTTGCAGTGCTGGTGTAATGGTCATGAACTCCTTTAGTTTTTGTTTGTTTGGGAAAGTCTTTATCTCTCCTTCTATTCTGAATGATAGCCTTGCTGGATAGAGTATTATTGGCTGCAGATTTTTCCCATTCAGCACTTTGAATATATGATGCCACTCTCTTCTGGCTTGGAAAATTTCTGCTGAAAAATCCCCTGATAGCCTTATGATGTTTCCCTTTTATGTAACTGTCTTCTTTTGCTTGCTGCTTTAACATTTTTTTTTCTTTATTACTATATTTGCCATTTATATCTTGGTATGGGTCTGCTTTTATTGATTTTTTGGGGGGGGGGTTCTGTGTGCCTCCTGGATCTGGATATCAAATCTTCCCCAGATTAGGGAAGTTTTTAGCTGTTACCTCTTCAAATAAATTCACTGCCCCCTATTCGCTGTCGTCTTTTTCTGGGACTCCTATAATGTGAGTGTTATCACGTTTGATGGGGTCACTGAGTTCCTTAAGTCTCCTCTTGCTTTGCATACTTCTTTTTTCTCTCTTTTGTTCAGTTTGATTGCTTTCTATTACTGTCTTCTACGTCATTAATTTGTTCCTCTGCTTCTTCCAGCTTGCTGTTCATTCCATCCAGCATGTTTCTCATTTCATTTACTGAGCCCTTTGTCTCTGCTATGTTATTCCTTATCTCTACATTAAAGGTCTCATTGATGTCTTCCACTCTTTTCTCTAGTCCAGTGAGTATCTTTGTAATCATTACTTTCAATTCTCTATCAGCCATGTTACTTAGCTTTGTCATAGCTTTGTCCTGTTCTTTCATTTGGGACAGAATCCTCTGTCTTCTCATTTTGTCTAAGTCTCTGTGCCTGCTTCTATGTGTTAGGAAAGTCAACTACTTCTCCTGTTCTTGAGGGTAGTGGACTTATGAAGAGGTCCGGTAGTACCCTGCATTGTAGTGTCCTGGCACTTCCAGGAATGTCTGCAGTGCGTCCTGTATGTGCTCTGCTGTTGTGTCCTGGCTGCTTTATCCTTTAAACCAGTCATCTGCAGAGGCTCTCTTTGCCTGTTGTGGGCAGTGTTGGTCACTGGCCTGAATGTTTTAACTAGATGCGCTCTGGTCTGCTTGTGAAATGAGACCTGTTGCCACTGCCACCAGAACCAAGGCCCTGCAAAACTCATGGGTTTGGAGATGTAGGGTGGGCAGGGATTTGGGCTGGTCTTTGGGGGAGGGGACCCACTATGCTGGGACTGAGGCACGTATGATGGGGAAGGGCAGTTCCAATGAGGCATAGGGGGGCAGAGCTTGGTGTAAGTTAGTTAGATAGCAAGTGTCAGTGCTGTGCTGGTTCCCACAGGTGGCCGTGTTTATGTTGAGGGGCGGGGAAGGAAATGGCACCGCCAGTTCCTGTGTTCCTGTATTGGTCTCTCCATGAACGTTGCCTCTCTGAGACACATTCTGAGATGAGCAAATAACCTCCCCACAGCATGTGCTCCAAGCATTCTTCAGATCACTGTTTCCATCCTGTATGTCCATGGGCTGTCTGCAGATAACCTTATTGGGCATAGTGCTGCCAGGGCACAGTCTTTCTGTATAATTGTTTCCATATTAATAATAAATAATAAATAAAATTAATAATCTGTAATAACAACTAACATGGCTTTTAAAATGGAGTCCTGAAAAACCCTGAAGGTAGATATTATTATTCACATTCTATAGATTAAAAAATTGAATTCAGAGAGATTATAAGACTTACATTAATTTGGGGCTCCTGGGTGGCTTAATCAGTTAGGCATCTGTATTTGGCTCGGGTCATGATCTCAGGGTCCTGGAATCGAGCCCCGTGTCAGGCTCCCTGCTCAGCAGGGAGTCTGCTTGTCTCTCTCCCTCTGCCCCTCCCCCTGCCTGTGCTCTCTCTCTCTCAAATAAATAAATAAAATCTTAAAAAAAAACCCAAAGTGAGTCTCTTGTAGACAGCATAAATTTGGATCCTATTTTTAAATCAATTCCCCAGTCTATATCTTTTGATTGGGGAGTTAATTCATTTACATATAAAGTAATTACTGACAGGGAAGGACTTACTCTTGCCTTTTAATAATTTTCTGTATGTCTTAGAGCTTTTTTGACTCTAATTTCCTCTGTTATTCTCTTATTTTGTGTTTTGCTGATTCTTCTTTTGTAGTGACATACTTTGATTCCCTTTTCATCTCTGTGTATATTCTATGGATATTTTCTATGTGGAGATTAGAGAGATCATGGAGATTATGTAAGAAAATTTAAAATTTTAACAATCTGTTTTAAATTGATAACAATTTAACTTCTTCAATTGCATATAGACTCTATTCCTTTATAGCTCTGCCCCCACCTTATGTTACTGATGTCACAAATTATATCTTGATATATTGAGCATCCACTAACATAGATTTGTAGTCTATTTTTATACCTTTTTCTTTTAAACACTGTGTAAGAATTAAAAGTGGATTTACATACCAAATTACATGATACAAGTCTCTATACATCCATATATTTACCTTTACTGGATAACTTTATATTTTCACATGGCTTCATATTACTGTGTAGCATCCATTTGTTTCAACTTGGACTCCCTTTAGCATTTCTTATAGAACAGATCTGGCAATGAGCTCCTTCAGTTTTTATTCATCTGGGAAATTCCTAATTTATCCTTAATTTTGAAGGACAGTTTTGCTGAATATAGTATTTTTTTGTTGATAGTTCTTTCTTTCAGTACTTTGAAAATATACCAATGCCTGTTAGCCTGTAAGGTTTCTGCTGAGAAAGCCACTGATAATCTTATAGATGCTTCCTAGAATGTGACAAATCACTTTTCTCTTGCTGGTTCCAAGACTGTCTTTTGGTCTTTGACTTTAAGCAGTTTGATTATAATGTGTCTCAGTATGGGTCTTTTTGCATTTATCCTACAGTTATTTGAGCTTCTGGAATTTGTCCATTTCTTTCCTTAAATTTGGGAAATTTTCATTCATTATTTTAAAAATGTGCTCTCTGCCCCTTTTTCTCGCTCTCGTTTTTCTGGGCCTCCATAATGTATATGTTGGTCTGCTTTGTGGTGTCCTTTAAGTCCCTCAGGCTCTCTTTACTTCTGTTTTTTTCTTTTGTTGTTTTTGTTCCTCTAACTTGATAATTTCAAATGACTTGTCTTCAAGTTTGCTGATTCTCCCTTCTGCCCAATAAGTCTCCACCCTGCATAGTGAATTTTTCAATTCAGTTATTATATCCTTTAGCCTCAGAATATCTGTTTTGTTTTTATAGTTTCTGTCTCCTTGTTGATATTATCATTTTTTCTTTGTTTTCTTGATTTCATTTAGTTGTCTTTGTGTTTCTTTTTTAGCTCATCATGCATCTTTAAGACAATTGTTTTAAATTACTTGCCAGATAATTCACAGATATCTGTTATTTTTAGGGTCAGTTCCTGAAGATTTATTTTGTTCCTTTGATCGGGTCATATTTCCCTATTTCTTTGTGTCCCTTGTGATCTTTTGTTGAGATTCGGGCCTTTGAAAATTAGCTTTCTCCAATTCTTTATGTACTGGCTTTATGCAGGGGAAGACCTTCACCAATCAGCCCAGTTTTTGGACCTTTCAGTCTTTTTCTGGGGATGCATCTTCTCCAGGCTTTTGTGTGTGCCTTTCTTCCAAAATACATGTAGCTGTTTTTATCTGTCCTAATTTCCCTAAGAAATTCCCTGCTTTTGGTTTTGGTTTCTCTTTTACTCCTCTGCCTATAATCTCTTGCTCCCCTACCACCTGTCTGTGGAACATCGGATGCCCTGTGGCTCTAAACATGCTACGGCACCTGCCTCTGTTTTCAGTGGCCTCCAAAGTGGTGACAGATCTATGCTGCCCTTCTCATCAGTGTTCAAATCAGCGGAGGCAGAAACCAGTCCCTCAGGCAGCCCACTGACAAACCAAAACTCTGGACACAAGGTCCACCCTTTTCTTTCCATCCTAAGTGATGGGGTGAAAATTGGGAGGTTTCCTCCTGTTTGTACTGCTCTGTGTCAGACAAGGGGAGGGGCAGAGGTGAGGAAAATGCTATGAACTTACCCTTTTGTGAAGCTTTTGTTTTTCGTCTGTGCATTCACTTGGGGACTGTAGGTTTTTAACTAGTTTCTAGTGTTCTCACAGAGGTATTTTGGGTTATCTCTTGTTGTTAACTCAGTGTCTCCATGGGGGAAATGAAGGCCTGGAGCTTCCAGTTTACCATCTTTCAGATATCATCACTTCTACTATTTTTTTTTTTAATAATTCCTACCTCTTTATTAATACTCTCTATTTGGTGTAACATTGTCATCATACCGTTCTTATATAAAGATATTTTCTTTTAGTTCTGTGAACATATTCATAATGACTGTTTGGAAATCTTTTTCTGTTAAATCCAACATTTGGTTGTTCTTGCAGGTAGTTTCTGTTGCCTATTTTTTCCTGGTATGTATGTCATATTCTTCTATTTCTTTGTATGACTTGTAATTTTTTGTTGGAAACTGAACATTTTAGATAATATATTGTATCAACTTTGGTACTGGCTCCCCATCCCAGGACTTGTTATTATTCTTTGCTTGTTTATTTGTTTCGTGACTGACTGGATCATTTTAGTGAGGTCTCTTTCCTCCCCACAGTATGAAATATCTGATATAAGCCTTAGGAAGCATAGCTTTGAGTATGCTCCCAGACATCCTGGGGTGACAGTGGTACTGGTAGGTC
This sequence comes from Leptonychotes weddellii, assembly GCF_054177405.1. NCBI lineage: Eukaryota > Metazoa > Chordata > Mammalia > Carnivora > Phocidae > Leptonychotes > Leptonychotes weddellii. Next base: position 35,418,765 of record NC_138374.1, on the reverse strand, counting down.
TTTTCCACTCTTTCCCTCATCATACCCAGCTGTTCAACTTCACTAATTGCAAGATGATTGCTGTATTGTTTCAAACAATGCCCTGGGGCATAAAAGACTCTCTAAATGAATTCAGTGAAATTGTGGCTTCTTAGTAGGAATAATTTCTTTTTTTTTTAAATTTAAATTTTGTTATTTAACATACAGTGCAATATTGGTTTCTGTAGTAGAATTCAGTGATCATCACTTACATACAATACCAGTGCTCAGCACAGGTGCCCACTTAAATACCCATCACCCGTCTAGCCCATCCCCCACCCACTTCCCTCCATCAACCCTCAGTTTGTTCTCTATCATTAAGAGTCTTTTATGGCTTGTTTCCCTCTCTCCTTTTTTTCTTTTCCCCTTCCCATATGTTCATTTGTTTTCTTTAATTCCACGTATGAGTAAGATCATATGGTATTTGTCATTCTCTGACTTACTTCACTTAGCATAATACATTCTAGCTCCATCCACGTCATTGCAAATGGCAAGATTTCATTCTTTTTGATGGGTGAATAATATTCCATTGTATAAGGTCAGTGTTTGATATTTGTTCTCATCCCCAGACAGCTCCTCCCAGCTATTTTACTCCTTGGTCCTCCCCTGTTAACTAGCTGCTAGTTCTAGGCTATATCTTTATTTTATCCATGATTCTAAAGGTGGAGTATCTTTCCCCACAACCTCCACTGTTCTTGAGAGTGCCCTACAGTTGAACTTTGGATTTAAATTTACTGTATTCTTTTTGCTTTCTCTTTATCTCATCTACTTTTTGTTCCTGTTATTCTTATTTTATGCTTTCTTTTGCATGTCTAAAAGTATTTTTTATGATTCAATTTATTTTCTAATTTGGCTTGTTAACTATAACTCTGTGTTTAAGTTTAGTGGTCCCTTTAGGGCTTATAGTATTCATCTTTGATTTATCACAGTGTACCTCAAGTGATATTATATCATTTAATATATAGTATTAAGAACTTATGATAACATTATTTCATTTCTTCCCAGATGGCCTTTGTGTCATTGTCATCATTTACTTCTGAGTATATTATAAACCCCACAATATTGTTATTATTTTTCTTTAAGTAGTTTATTATCTTTTAAATAGTTTTAAATATTAAATGAAATATTGCATCTTTCCTAGAATTACCATTCTGGTGCTCTTCATTCCTTTGAATAAATCTAGATTTCCGTCTGGTATAATTTTCCTTCTCACTGAAGATTTTGTTTAACATTTCTTGTATATGTTTGCTGGTGATGAATTCCGTCTATATTTCTGAAATATTTTTCACCTTTATTTTTGAAAGCTGTTTTTCCTGGACATAAGATTCTACACTGACAGTCCCCTCTCCGCCCCCCCCCCGCCCCGCCCCGGCCTTTCTGTTCTTTAAAGGTATTTCTCCACAGTCTTCTTTCTTGCATTGATTCTATAGAAGGTCTTCTGTATTTCTTATCTTTTCTCTCTGTACTTAATGTGTCTTTTTTACTCTGGTTGTTTTTAGAGATTTTCTGTTATTGGTTTTAAGCATGTGTCTTGGTGTGATTTTCTCATTTTTTATTGTGCTTGGAGTTTATTGAATTTATTATATTTGTGAGTTTATATTTTTTATTAAATTTGGAAAATTTAAGGAATTTAATTTAATTTAAGGAATTTAAAGGAAAAAATTTAGCCTTTATTCATTTGGATATTTCTTACATTCCACCCCACTCCTTATCTCCTTATGGGGTTTAATCACACATATATTGGGCTATCTGAAATGGATTTATGGCTCACTGATGCACTATTCTTTTTTTTTTTTAATTTTATTTATTTATTAGAGAGAGAATGAGAGACAGAGAGCACGAGAGGGAAGAGGGTCAGAGGGAGAAGCAGACTCCCCCACTGAGCAGGGAGCCTGATGCGGGACTCGATCCCAGGACTCCAGGATCATGACCTGAGCCGAAGGCAGTTGCTTAACCAACTGAGCCACCCAGGCGCCCCTGATGCACTATTCTTATGTTTTTTGTTTTCTTCTGTGTTTGACTTGGGTAGGTTGTATTGCTAGTTTTTCAAATTCACCAATTTTGTTTGTTTGTTTGTTTGCAATGTCTTGTGTACTGTTAATCCTATTAATTATATTATTAATTAAAGACAGTGTAGTTCATGTCTCAAATTGTATTTAAATCCTTTAAATCTTCTATGTTTCCATTTATTATGATTTTCTATAGTTTTCTGAAGATTTGGAATACAGTTATAACTGTTTTAATGTTCTTGTCTACTAATTTTATAATTTTTGTCATTTCTGAGTTGATTTTGATGCATTTTTCTCACCTCAAAATATGGGTATATTTTCCTACTTCTTTGCATGTCTGGTATACAAATTATGCCTAGCATGGGAATCATTTTAAGATTCTAGGGGTATCTTAAAGAAAATAACAATGTTCAACAGTTTGTTGTAGGGAAAAATGAGCTGTTCTTGGTTTTTCTGCTGGTTTCTCATAGAACTTTAACAGAGGACAGGAGTCAACAAAGATTTAGGATAAAGATGTAGAAAGATTGAGATGAGAAGGAACAAGGTTGAGGAACTCTGATAGAGTGGTGTTTCCCTTTTCAGGAAGGTATGAGACAAGGCTAGTAGGTATGAGGGAAAAGCAGAAGAGGAAGGACTTGAAGAGTATGAAACACACTCAGGTCTATAGCTGGGAAATAAGGACTCAACCAAAAATTAATAATTAGATTGTTTTAATAGTTGGTCCTAGCTGAGGTTAGGGCATAGGGCCTGGGAAGAGTGGGCTATGGTATTGCCTAGGCAGGACTCCCCATGGCATTCTGTAGATCCCTAAGTTTGCACAAGTTTCCAAGCATCTCCTTGCTGGAAGACCTCCCCTTTCAGCTCTGTCTCATAGCACAGCTCCTACTATCTTTCGATCAGTCATTCTATAGCTTTGCCTGGCACTATTGTCTATCAGATGGCAGCTTTTGGGGATTACACATAATTTTTCAGAGTCCCACCACTCAGGGACTCTTGATACTATATAAGAATGTTAGAACTCTTAAATTAATTTTCTTACTTTCTCCTTTTAACTTTCAGTGTAGATCACTTACCTCTCTGCTTTTACCTTCCCTTCACCTTTCCCTTCCTTCCTGTATAACTATATGATCATTCTCCTTTCCTCTTTTGAATTTCTGTTTGAAGGAGTAGCATAAATTTCACTCTGACTGCTGGTCTTTTTTTGTAAATTCGCCTATCTTTAGTTTCTTCTTGTATATCTATGGAAATAGTTATTTTTTCCCCAAAGATTTATTGTTCCTTTTTCCTATATGACTTCCCAGCTTGAGTACATTTCCCTTGCAGCTAAAAAGGCAATATAACTGCATTTTTGCCCATAGACTGTGAGCAGAAGTTATGTGTGCACGTATGCCTCACTTGCTTGAAATAAATTGCTTTCCCAAGGCTTCCTGTCACTTTTCTTCCTAAAAGCTGAAATGTGGAGGTTGTGGAATCTTTCATGAAGTTGAAGACAATAATGGCCTAGGAGATCAAGAATCATTGACATGGGAGGAACTGGATCCCTTAATGAAATGGGGCAAGTTTACCCCATCAGTCTGGAAACTACCCCACCACTCATACACACTTCAGATTATTGAATAAAAGAGAAAATATTAAGCCACCATATATTTGGGTTTCATTATAGCAGTTCATTATAGCAGTGTAGCCTTTAACTTGACTAATACACATTTATTCATGAATGGTGACATATCATTAACATCCTTAACATCCCAGGAAGGAAATTTTTTGTTTATGTATCTTTTATTTTGTTGGAAAAAAGATAACCTTATTGGGCGTAGTGCTGCCAGGGCACAATCTTTCTGTGTAATTGTTTCCATATTAATAATGAATAATAAATTAAATAAAATATATTAATAATCTGTAATAACAACTAAAATGGAGTCCTGAAAAATCCTGAAGGTAGATATTATTATTCACATTTTATAGTTTAAAAAATTGAATTCAGAGAGATTATAAGATTTACATTAATTCAGGGCACTGGGTGGCTCAGTTGGTTAAGCGTGTCTGCCTTTGCCTGAGGTCATGATCTCAGGGTCCTGGGATTGAGCCCCTCATTGGACTCCCTGTTTAGCAGGGAGTTTCCTTCACCTTCTCCCTCTGCCCATCCCCCCCCCACTTGTGTGTGCAAACGCATGCATGTGTGCTCTCTCTTTCTCTCAAATAAATAAATAAAAAATCTTAAAAAAAAAAGACTTAGATTAATTCACACAACTCCTTAAGTAACAGGTCTCAAAGCCATTTGTGAACTATTTACTTTAGTGCTTGTTCTAAGTACCTCATACTGCTTTGTAAAATTAAAAGTGATTGAAGTGCCTTTTAATAACAAACCCATTTAAGTCTCCAACCAAACTAGTCAGTCACTTAATCAACAATTATGCATTGTCAGCTATATTCAGGATATTTTCATAGGGAAGAAGGTAATAGACATTTCTAGCCTGTTCTCTGCTCCTACAGAAGAACATATATATGTAAACAGCTGCCACACTGGGGGAAGAGGAAGTAAAATATTACCAAGCCCTTTTCATGTATTAGGTACTGCGATAATGAGGTAAGTCTTATTATTATAATTAAGTCCTGGAGAGGTTAGGAGACTTGCCCCAAGTCACACAACCAGTAGCTTTCAGACTTGGGATTTGACCCCAGGTCTGTAAAGACTCAAGCCCATGTTATTATCACTAAAGCATGGTGGGAGAGTCCCTGGATGTGACTGAAATTTAGCAGAAGGTAATCACTTCCCTCCAGGAAATCAAAGAAGCCTTGGTAGAGTTGATAGAGTTAGATCTGGATGGGCTTAAATAGGGAGAGAAAATATGAGGACAGGGGAAGGGAAGATAGCTTGGTAAGGGAGCCAAGGTGTGAGTGAAAGTTGGTGAGGGGGCCAGTGCTGTTGGTAGGGATGGTTTATGCTAGGGAACATGGGGACATTTGCTTCATGGCTCTAGACTTCCATGAAGGGCAGTCTAGAAATGCTAGCTGCCTTCCTGACACACCTGCCGCCCAGCCCAATCCGTAAGTGTGAGCTCATTATTCTGAGCACCTGAACCTGGGTTTGCACTGCCCCAGATTCTGTGAACTAGGAGAAAGTTTTGGTCCTTCTCTCTGTCCAAGCTCACACCCTTTTATATACATTTGGATCAGAAATCTGAACTGGCCTTTGTCTGAACACTAGTGACAGCCAAGCACCCAGCAAAGTGGTACTTAATTGCTCCTTCAGGGTCCACTTAGAGTAATAGCTGAGAACAGGTATCCCAAGTGTCTCCCATTGGCAGTGACAAACTTTGCTGAAGATGAGTCACAAATTGTTGGCAGGATTAGCTTAAATAGGGGAAGAAAACCTTTATCTAGACTGATCTTGTCCTGGATTGTATACTGCTTCAGTGTCCCCATGTTTCCAACCTCGGTCATGATTGATGAGGAAAGGATGGCTATACATAAAATCTGTTAGCTCCACAAAGATGAAGAATTTTTTCAAGGTAATTAGGAGTATTCTGCAGATGGCTTATTCTATTGGGTGATATAAAAGGATGAGAAAAATTCTCATAACTCTAAGTCTGCTTGATTTTTATCATTAACTATATATAAGACCTGATATTTTTTGTTTAGCTGACCTACAACCAGTAACATTTATAGATTTATCACTCTGTATTATTACTGTTTGATCAAAAAATGAATAGAGCAAATAGGATGCAAAAACTGGCTGAGAGTTTAGGGTTTGCATTCACACCTCAGTCATAATAATAATCATATAAATTCTTCGTTAATTTTTCTTGACTTTTTTTGGACATTTGATGAGGTTAGATTTAGTGGGGCAACTAGCAAATTACACAGCAAAGAATTCTAGGCTGGAATCCCAAAGTCCTGGGACTGGATATTAGCTTTGTCACTAATACTCTGTGTGACTAGGGTAAGTCACTTGGATGCCTCTATGACTTTACAATAAATGGGTTGGACTAGGTTGTCTTCAAAGTATCTTTCAGATTTAAACCCAAACATGAGATTTTGGCATTTTCTGATTTTTATTTTTCTGTTCCTGAATTATGTTTACAATAGGAATATTTACCTTCATATGTAATTAAATGAACATTGAATTAATTATATGGTTTCTGAAAATCCTCAAACTTCTTTAGAGATAAAAATAATAGAAGTAGTCAACTTCTCCATTATTAATTGAATACCTTATGATAGCAATAATTCTCCACTTTTGAAATTATGAACAATAAGTTGGAATGAAGATAAAATTTCACTAAAAATAAAGTCTTTCACATAAAATCCAAACTATCTTTATGAAAAACTAAGTGAAATTAACTTTTTAATTTCAGGGATTTGAGGACACTTTGTGCTGTTTCTTTAAAGTAATCAAATCATCCAAGATGCATTTTTATTTTCTTTGAAACTTGAGTGCTGAAGGGTCTGGTAAGTGTGGAAAATAATCACTCTTTAAATGTCCTATCACCTCACATGTGGAGAGTCATGTAGTCTGCATGTAGTACATGTTTAAACTTGGCAATTGGTATCTGAAATCTTTTTCTTTTCCCTCACGTCTTTGGTAATAATTTTGTGATGCTTGATAGGGATAAAGCCAATGCCCTACGAACCTCAGGAGAGAAAGGTTTTTGTTATTTTCAGAAGAAGAAGTAACTGGCTGAAGTCCAACAGAGATTTTATGGTCATTCTCACAGAAAGAATCTTAGCTCCCGGATTCTTTGATCTTCCTGTTGATCAATTGGATGAGGAGACTGTCCACCTGCCATGGAAATTATAGTGAGAGGGTAATTATCTGAGGGATAATTTATTCCCTGAATGTGAATCAGTTTGTTGACACTTCCTTGTGCTGAGCACCTGTTCAAAACTTCCATTTGTGTTGCAGTTCCTTATTTTTCTGTCCTCACCCTGGAGTTAAGAGAAAGACTGGGTATAAGGTTTCCTTCATAATAGGTTCTTTTGGTACTCCAGTAATGCTATGTGATAGACCCACATTCTGTTGCTCAGTGTTTGGTGATGGAGTTGTCTATCTCCTCTTAGGTATGGCCTAAGACAGAGACTCATAATCTGTTTGGTGGAGTGGACTGAGTGATGACTGGAGCTGTCAGGTGGTTAGAATCCTAGGGAGGAAATTAGCAGGAAGTGCAGAAACCTTACATGGAGACATCCATGGGACAAATCCAACTCTGTTCCTTTTCAGCCTCCTTCAGCTTTTCAGTCTCACAGTGGTCCCTGGAGTTAAACAGAGTCACCCACCAGACTGTGTTGAGGAGCCAGTAAAGTTCCAGAGGAGCAAATAAAATCTCCAGATCCCCAACTCAAACTATACAAGAGTAATATTCACTACTTTTGTCCCAAACAAATGTGAAATAAGTTAAAACATATCGCATTTATTATCTTCGGCAAAGTGATAGAGCTGACCTGATACCTTGCTGCTGGAATATACAGATGGAGCTCCATCATTTGCATCAGCTTTGAACAGACTTTACACTAACACAGCCTATTGCTCTGAGTCAGAGAAATTTTATGCTCTTCTATTCAAAGTGTGATATGACTTGATCATAGGTATTTCATCATTTTGTATAAACCTTTTAATGCTTCAGTGTATTGAAGTTTGACAAAAAGCAGAATTCTTAATTGAAAATTAGCATCTTCCTTAATTTAACTCCTTTAATGAATAGAGAGTTGAAAAGAAGGGCAAAGCAAATGTGGTGCCATGCTGATTTCATCTTAAACAATACAGAATGTGCACTGTGTTGAGAATAGAAACCACTCTGCTTTTATTGGTACTGGACTGTTCTTTACTATTATTTCAACAAACATATCTGGAGACCAAGAAGTGGTGCTCAGAGATGAATGAGGCAAATGCCCCAATCTTAGACGACCATACCATGAAGTGATGTGTTATGGGTTCTAGGATAGAGGTCAGTACAGAATCCTGAGAGGCCACAAAGGAGAGAGCGGTCCTTTCTCTCTAGGGAAGGGATGTTAGAAAAGGGGAGAGATGATGATAGACCTGGTTCATGAGAAAGAAAGCATTTCTGGCTGAGGGAGTTGCAAGAACAATGCCACAGAATTCTGGCCTGGCTGATGTGTTGGCCAGACTGGGAATTCGGGGTGTGGCTGGAGCTTTGGCTTTGAGGAGTGAGATGAGAGAGAAGACATTGTCTGGAGAGGAGGTGGATCCAGCTGGGGGCCTTTATTCTGTCAGACCTGCCTTTTGGAAAAATCAGAGAATACGGAGAAGCACAGGCAAAGAAATGAAATCAAGTATTTATCCCCACTGTTCAAATTCTGTTCTATCATTCGCCAGTTGTTCTTTTCTACAGATGTATATATAAACATGATTTTTTTTCTTAAACTCAAAATAAGATCCTAGTGTACACACTACTTTTGAATTTTCTTCTTTCTATTTTTATAAGCATCAGTAAAACACTTCTATAGCATCATTTTGATAGGTATAGAGCATTATGCTATGTCAATACATCATAATATACTGACCTTTAAAAGTATAGTTGCTTTTACATTTTCAGTATTATAAATAATGCTGTGATGACACCTTGAAGATGCTCTTAATTATTTCCTTAGGATAAATTCCTAGAAGTGGAAGTTCTGGCTCAAATGGAATATGAATTTTAAAAGGCCTACATCTTGGCACCCATGCTAATGTTGGTCAAAACCAGGCTTTTCAAACTGCCAAATCATGGTTCATAAAGAATGGATTGTTGATTTAACTTGCATTTCTCTGAGGTTGAATGATACTTTATGATAATTGGCCATTTGTACTTACTTTTTATGAGCTATATGTTCATGCCCTCTGGCTAATGTCATATTGGCATGTTTCTCTGCATTAATAAGTCCCAGTACATCTGTATAATATTGCTCATGGCATGATGTCAGGTATGAATGAAAATGATAGCAGCCCACTTTAGAGATACCTCTCATTTCTCTCTCTAGCCCTGAAATCACATGAAGCTGTGGGTAGAGATTCACCTGATAGTCCTGGAAACCCCTCTCAGCCTAAGAACCATGAGTAACCAGACACTAGTAACAGAGTTTATCCTGCAGGGCTTTTCAGAGCACCCAGAATACCACGTGCTCTTATTCAGCTGTTTCCTCTCCCTCTACTCTGTGGCCCTCACAGGTAATATCCTCATCATTTTGGCCATCACCTTCAACCCTGGGCTCCATACCCCCATGTACTTTTTTCTGTTCAACTTGGCTACTATGGATATTATCTGCCTCTCTTCCATCATGCCCAAAGCTCTGGAGGGTCTGATGTCAGAGGAGAGCTCCATCTCTTACGGGGGCTGCATGGCCCAGCTCTATTTCCTCACATGGTCTGCATCTTCTGAGCTGCTCCTCCTCACAGTCATGGCCTATGATCGGTATACAGCCATCTGCCACCCTCTACATTACAGTACCACAATGAGCAAGGCATTCTGCAGCAAGCTGGCTACAGGTGTATGGGTGCTCTGTGCCTTCAACACGGCCATCCACACTGGGCTGATGCTACAATTAAATTTCTGTGGCCCCAATGTCATTACCCATTTTTTCTGTGAGATCCCTCCTCTGTTGCTTCTCTCCTGTAGCTCCACCTATGTGAACAGCATCATGACTGTCCTGGCTGATGCCTTTTATGGCATATTGAACTTCCTGATGACCATCGTGTCATACGGCTTTATCATCTCTAGCATCCTAAAGATGCGGACTGCAGAGGGGAAGAAAAGAGCCTTTTCCACCTGCTCTTCCCACCTCATTGTGGTGTGTATGTATTATACTGCTGTCTTCTATGCGTACATAAGCCCTGTCTCCAGCTATAGTGCAGAGAAGAGCAAGTTGGCTGGCGTACTGTATACTATGTTGAGCCCTACGCTCAACCCCCTCATCTATACTTTGAGAAACAAGGAGGTCAAGGCAGCCCTCAGGAAGCTTTTCTCCTTCTCCAGAAATTAATTTCTGTCTTCTGAAGCTTTTGTTGGAGATTGCATGTTGAAGTCCACAGTGGTCTCAGAGACTCTCCAATGATTAAGGCTTTGAAAACTACCACTAATGGCTCAGTGTGATTACTAATAGATTTGCAACATGGCTTGAAGAGCAGTTATTGTTATTCATCTTGGTTTCCTGTAATCTTGTAATTTTTATATTTTCTACATTTTGTAATGGATTTCAAAAAAATAAAAAATATTTAAATGAGTATTGAGTGATTAAAACCACATTACTCATTTGATAAAACAAAACTCATTTGATCTATATCCTTAGAAAATTGGTAATTCAGTTAATATACCAGTACCCATGATGATGAATATAAAAAAGAAAAGGCATAAAGAGTGTTGCATTCCAGGGTGTGGTGTGGATGTACAAAGATGTGTGAGTGTGGAATGAGTCCTGCACTTGTCCAGGAGAAGATCTGGGTTCAAATTCAGACTCTTTCAGAGCACTCAACCCACTTCAGCTGTAGCTTCCTTCTAAGTGTAATGAGGAAAATAAACAACCCAGAGGTACTATCAAGACTGAACAAGAGAACTGAAGACAGTGATATCAAGTACTATCTAAGTTTAAGATATTACTGTTGGTGAGTGATCGCTGAGGACAGGAGCATCCAAGGAGATCTGGATGTCACAGCCACTCACCCCTGCCTGGCTCAGGGCAATGTTTGTGGTGGCTACCTGGACAGGGTAGGTGGGGGTTAAGATGCTGGGACCACACAGGAAGAGGCTGCTGGGGCAGCAGCGGATTCAACTCTCTAAAAATGACCTAGTGAGAAGTAGCATTGGGATGGGTAAAAGAAGCCATTCTGGTGGTTTCTGATGTAGAGTGGATCCTGTTTATCTCAGGAAGCCTCGGGCTCATGAGTGAGACCAGCTCTGCTCAGGAAAGGCCAAATGGAGTTCCTGATAGATGGACCATCCACCTTTCCTTAGTGGATTCTCTCCTAGCTTCCCAGAGCCTGTCATATTTCAGGCCCAAAACTTTTTTCCTGCTTTTCAAATGCAAACAGGTCCATTTTCGTTTTCAGATCACTTCTTTTCCCTGTTCAGTGGAGCCCTGTGTCAGCTTCTGTCCCTCTGAGCCCTATGTGAGTAGCTGGTCCTTCTCTCTGTGACCTCTAGGCCCAGGTGGAGCATCCCTCCCTGCCAGAGTGCTGTCTTGCTTGGAGTTTGTCTTCTCTAGAACAGATGCATTCCTTTCCTTCAACAGACTTGATACCTGAGACTTTTTGTGGCTCCTTTTGCAGGAACCAGCACCAATTTGCCTTTCTTAGCTGAGACAGAGACACAGCTCTTGCTTCCCTGTATGTTATCTCTTAAAATTAGTCCTTGTGATTTAGTGCAGTCAAACTCATGACTCCACAGGCATCCAGCAGGCAGCATTTCTATGACTGGTTGACTGTGACTTCACATTATCAATTCTTTGAAGAGCCACAGAGAGGAACTGTTAGAACTTCCGATTTACCCATTTCTCTGCTTTTTGTCTTTGATAATGTCTATCAATCAAGGGAGGCTCCCCCTTTCTTCAGATGTTTCTCCAACCACAAGCCCTTACCCTTTTGGCCTCCCTGACTAAAGCAGATCTTCTGTAAGTGTTCCACCAGATTAGTTTACCAGCACCAACAGCCATATGATAAAGGGTGTGGATAATGGAGATAAGATATGGGCCTGTGGTACATCCAGCGCCCCCTCTATGGAGACTTCTTTATGAGCTGAAGTCTTGGCCACATTCCTGTCCTTTGGCTCCAGACAATGAGGAACTTGTATTCTTGTGTTTTATATTGGCTTTCCTTTTTCTTCAGTTTAGGAATTGATCCTTGTGTACCACTACACCAAAGTTTGTCAACTTTGACCTTGTTGACATTTGGGCTAGATCATTGCAGGAGGTGTCCTGTACATTGCAGTAAATTTAGCAGCATCCTTGGCCTCGACCAACTAGATGTCAGTAGAACCACTCCAAACAAGAATGTCTCTAGACATTGCCAAATCTCCTTGAGGGTGAGGAGAGAGCAAAATCATCTCTGGGTGAGAACCACTGAGCTACAGCCAACCAGCATCTCCCTACTTTTGGGATTTGTGGTCACTGCTGTGCCACTTCCATCACTGATTACTGCCTCCAGCTAAGGTGAAAGCTTCTGTATGTCAGGTCTGAGACTAAGTCCTGCCACAATTTATCTCTGGTTTTCCAGTAACACTGTGAGAGGTGAGATAATACATCCCAGTTATACAATGAATGGGAGGCGGAGGTAGGATTTCAGCTACAGCTCCATGAATCCAGAGTGTATGCTCTTACCCACCAAAGTATATTAGAGCCTGTCATGGACTCCACCTTCTGACACTGTCCATGGTTGGGACAAGGGACTTTGTTAAGAAGCAGCAAGCCTGCTGCTGCTCCTGTCCAACCTGACCAGTGGTTTTGGAAGAGCAATCTTTTTGAAAGTGTTCTGAAAGGTAGCAACTGGCCTCAGCAGAGGACACAGATTTAGATCCTAATAGCTTTTTTTCAGAGCTACTGAATTGGTGCAGTGATGTCTGTCACTTACTTAACAGAGATGAGAGACCTGAGCCATTTCCCCAGATGTGGATTTCTTAGAGGCCCATTTGGCAGAGGCAGGCATTTATTTCAGAGAAAGGGATTCATAAGATTGCAGAAGCCCTGTCACATTTAATTTCCCATTGCATGGAATAGATTCTTATTTTATCTTTTAAATTTAATCTAAGAGCCTCCTTTCTCTTAGGAGATTAGAGGGGTTACTTTCATCAAAGGCAAGCAAAAGGCATTTGGCTCACCTCGTCTGCAAGGGTACAGAGCCCAGAGGCAGGGCTAGTCCTTAGTTCTCCACTGCCAATTGGAGTGAGCCCAGTAGCCTCCTTAAATGAGAGCTCTATCCATCAGCTAGGCACTATATTTGGGTCATACTACGTTGGTAGCTCAGCTAGAGAGTACACCTGGCATTCTCTAGAAAAACATGAGATGAAGAGAGGGTCTGGGTTTTTGAGGACAGTGTTTCCTTACATTGGCCTCATGTCAGATTTGAGGACCAAGTCATGATTAGTTCTTGCTTTGTCTTTTTTTGGGGGTAAGCAAGCCTCAGGTCTTTAGTGGGCTGGGATTTCCCATACATCTGAGTCTGAATCTATTGGTAGTATGATGCTGAGTTGATCTACTGTCATGTGCTCCCACATGCTGCCTTTTCCACCTTCAACACTTGTACTCTTCTACAGGCTGTGATAGACTTATGAGAAGAATGAGACCCATCAGAATGCTTCATTTTTCTGAATTATAATGAATTATGGTGATTAGGTAGCACCATAAATATGTGCTTTCTAAAACAAAACTGTCATCCATGTTTCCTGTAGTGGACAGTGGAAAAACTCAGCCAAAATTATAATCCAGCCTCCACTCACATTCCTTGGTATGCTAATTAATCTACCCAGCATAACTTCTGTGTGGGTCTACATGCCAGGAAACATACCATATTCTCCTGCTTCCCTCTGTGCTAGGGTAGCTGCTTGAGCTAGTCTAGATGGGGGAGGTCTTGAGTTGCTTGGGCAGCAACTGGCTCATTATTAACCTATTGTCTCTCAGCTCCAACCCCAGCTCTGGAACTCTGAGCCTGGGGTTCTGCAAACCATGTTTCACCTTTGCAGATGGATTTCTTTTAGTCTCTGCCCAGAGGGAGCTCTAGAGAAAGACTGAAACGCTAGAGGCAGAAGGGACTTGTTCTGTTACACTTGCTTCCTGCTTCTGTCAGCATTGCCCTAATACTGTTTCTTCAACTTTGCAGCGGTGATTGGGCCCAGTGGCAGCAGCTGGCTGCAGTTTTCACATTTGCAGGAGCAGCCTCATTAGCCCCACAGAAACACTGGCATGTGGTCACCAATATTGCCTACTCAGAGGTTTGAATCCCAGCTCAGCAGGAGCTCTCTCCTTCAAGATCCTGAGGCAGCAATACTCTCTGAGGAGTGCCTGTCCCTCAGAGGCCTGAGTCCTAACTCCATATAGTCTCTTCACACCACAGGAAGACCAGGGCTACCCAGGAAACACACCCCCGACAGAGGTCTCTGACCCAGCTCAGTGGAGCTCCTTCCCTAGGCTTCTCAGTTACAACAGCCTTAATTAAGCTCTGTCTTGGTTCCTCCAGTCCTAGGAGATGAAGCTTCCTTCTGCACTTGCTGTCTCTGTATCACTTCAGTGTTTGCTTCATGCCCTTATGGTCCACCAAAACTTGTCTAACCAGTTCCTATATTAAATCTTCTCTGTGAAGTTGTATGATAGGGTTTCTGTTTCCCACTTGGACACAGATTGATACAGGCTTCTGTTCAGTGGGTGCTTGGTTTAATGTTGCTGCTGTTACTGCTCCCATGGTCTCCGGCAGGAGTGCTTCAGGCTCTGACAGATCTAAACCCTACTCCAATCAATTTCTGTCTCAGACACTTGACAACAGGTCAAGGACCAGAGTACATCCTGCTCCAGAAGCAAGGAGACCATAATTCTGATTTTGTTGACATTTCTGATGACCTTAGGTGATATTTATTATAAGAGTTAAGAGTTCTTTCAGGCTTCCTCTTCCAGATTTCAGGATCTTTTTTAAAAAGAGGTCAACATGTTCCTCATTGCACAACTGGGCTGGAGAGGAATCTCTTTGAATACCCTAGAGAACTTTCTCCTGACCTCATTCATAGTTACAGAGCTTTTATTTTATTCTTTGTTGTTGGGTGGAGTGTTCTATAATTGTTGGTTAGAGCCTGATAGGTGATGGTGTTGAGTTCTTCTACATCTTACTGATTTTTTTGGCTACTTGTTTTATCAATCGTTGAGAGAGGGATGGTGAGGTATCCAAATATAATTGTTGATTGTCTTTTTTTGCCTTTCAGTTCTATCAGTTTTTACTTTACATATTTTGTAGCTCTCTTGTTTGGTGCACACATCTAGGATTGCTGTGTTTTCTTGGTGGATTGATGCTTTCATCATTGTGTAATGTCCCTCTCTGATTTTGGTAATTTTCATTGCTCTGAAGTCTACTTTGATAGCAATATCGCCACTCCTGCCTTCATTTGATAAATATTTGCGTGAAAATCTTTTCCCATCCTCTTACTTTCAAACAGCCTATATTGTTAGATTCAAAGTGAGTGTTTATAGACATCATATAGTTGGGTTATGTTTTTAAATCTATTTTATCAGTGTTTCTTTTAATTGGTATATCTAGACCATTCACATTTTGATGTCTTAGGGCTTAAGTCCATAATTTTACATTTTGTTTTCTGTTTGTTTTTCATTTCCATATTTTCTTTTTCCTGTCTTCATGTAGGTTACTAGAACATTTTATAATAATTCAGTTTTGATTTATCTATAATGCTTTTGAGTGTATGTATTTGCATAGCATATTTAGTGGTTGCTCTAGATATCATTTCCTTTATGTCCAGAGAATTTCTTCTGGTCATTCTTTTAGGATAGGTATGCTGGTGAGAAATTCTTTCAGTTTTCCTTCATCTGAGAGTGTCTTTATTTCCCCTTCATTCCTGAAGGATATTTTCACTGGATGTAGGATTCTACATATTGGCATACTTTTCTTTCAGCACTTGAAAAAATATTGTGCTATTTCTTTCTGGCCCCCATGGTTTCTGATGAGAAATTTGCTGTCATTTGAATTGTTCTTTCCCATAGGTAATGTGTTGTTTCTTTCCTGTTGTTTTCAAATTTTTTCTTTCTCTTCAGTTACCAGAAGTTTGAATATGACATGTCTTGATGTGAATTTCTTTGGATTTATCCTATTTAGAATTTATTTAGCTCCTTGGATTTGTAAGTTATATTGTTTGCCAAATTTGAGAGGTTTTCAGTGTTTGTTTCTTCCAAGTCCTTTTCCAGCCCCACTCTGTTTCTCCTCTTTTTCAGACTCCAGTGACACAAATGTTAGATCTTTTGTTATAGTTCCACAGGTCCATGAGGCTGTATCTGTTTTTTTCAGTCTATTATCTTTTTGTTGTTCAGACTGGGTAATTTCTATTATTCTTTCTTCAGTTCATTGATTTTTCCCTTTATCTCCTGCATTCTGCTGTTGACCCCATCCATTGAATTAAAAAAATTACATTTTTCAGTTCTAAAATTTCCATATGGTTCTTCTTTATGCCTTTTGTTTCTTGGCTAAGAATTTCTATTTTTAAATTTGTTTCAAGCATGCTTGTAATTGCTCATTGAAGCATTTTTGTGATGGCTACTTCAAACTCTGTCAAATAATTCTAATATCTCTGTCATCTTGATGTTGGTGTCCATTGATTATCTTATTTTCATTCAAGTGAGCTCTTCCTTGTTCTTGGTATGACAAGTTATTATCAACTGAAACCTGGGCATTTAGCTCTTGTTTAAACTTTGTGTTTTATCTGTTGTTCTTTGACACTGCTCTGAGACAGTAAGGGAGAGCTTTACTTTATTGCCATAGGCGGGGCTCCAGATTCCCCACTTGAGCTTTCAACTCCACCTTAGTAGCATTATGAAGTTGGGACTTTATAAAATCTGGGAGGATTATATGCACTCTATCTTTGAAGATTTTCATGGAGGACAATGGACATTTGGGAGTCCATATTATTATGTTTGCATATGTAATGAAAGGGTAGCTATGATTTTTGTATTATAATTTTCTGTTTCCAACAATGCCCAATTAGTAGCCACCAGGGATCCTAGAGGGACATTGATCTCTAAATAGCTTTGTTCTATATTCTAATGAGGTCTGGTGTGTCTGGGGTTTTGCCCGCTGGTCCTGGTGGATCCTGTTTGGTGTCAAGAGACTCCAATGCTAAGAATATGATAGGGAAAATTAATTTCACTTTTATCTCAGCTTCCAGTGACATGTGCATTCTCCTCAACCTAGAGAAGTCAGGAAATGGAAATGCATTTTACCTGCCCTGGAATGCATTTAAGAATACTATTAGAAGGGACCAGTTTGAGTGAGGAGGCTAATGTCTTCCACAATGACCTGGAGCATTTGCCAGCAAGCAGGGTCTCCTGCTGGTGGTGGCTGATGCAGAAGCAGAATGGGAGTTTGGGGAACCTGGAGCCTGCAAGGAAGGTATAAAAGCTTTTTGGAATTCCAAGTTAACTTACTCTCAGATTCCAGTAGAGCACTGGGGACTGCATGTATGTGCTCTCCTTTCTCAGGATTTCATCAGGCCAGATTGCCATGGAACTTTCACTTTCGTTTACCCCAGTTTTGGAAAGTTCTGAGTTCATATGAAGAAGCATGCTTAGCAGTCATGATGCACATTTTGAACCTTTCTCTAAGACAAATTAGGGTCATTTCAAATGCACGTGCTTCTGTCTCCCTCCCACCCTCCCTCCTTCCCTCTCCCTCTCTCTCTCTTTCACACACACACACATTTCTAAGTGCCTAGACCAGCATTTTGGTTTGTTGAAAGAGTGAAAGAGAGGGAGACTGAGTTCTGCTTATTGTGAGCTACATCTCTGTGAGTACATGGCCGTAGTGTGATTGGATTATTTTGCTGTTTATTTATTGTAAATTGAAGCAGAGTCTGTTCCTCTTCAAGCTGATTTAATACACTTAAAAGAGTGGGATTTGAATAAGTCAGACAGCCAGTTCAGAGATCTGAGATGAACACTAGTTGACCAGAGTGACAAAGGCTCAATAGAGAAGTTTATGGATTTAAAGGGTAGCAGAGAATATTTTATTTAGGTGGACAATAGAAGAGAGAATGAATCAGAAAATAACTGCCAGAGTCAAGACATACAATTTCTCTTTCTATCCTCAGGCTAGTATCCCCTCAGTGTATGGACTGAAAGGGTCAGAAGATAGAGATTCTCCCTTAGATGGACCACTTAGCACAGGAGGAAAGGAAAACTCTCCTCTCTTACTGACTAGTCTCGAGCTCTGTAGGAAAATGGCCTGACCTGTGTCTCCAACAATATAGTTAGAGTCCATCTGCTACTGTAGTACTCGCACTTTAGAGGGCTGTACATGGAACCAAAGGAAGTTTTCCTACAGGTAGATGTTATGACTTCAAATATGGATGACAAATCCTAAGGACATCATGGGGGAATATTTTTTTGTGGGATGATCTACTCATGACAGTGTTTTTTTAAGGCTACAATTTTCCTTTTACAATATTTACCCTGTGAATGCATGATATGAATGGTACCTTATCAATAATGATCAGATATATAACTAAAAGAAGGATTTTTTTCTCTTTTTTTTTAAGGTTTATTATGTTTTTTTTTTTTAATTTTATTATGTTATGTTAGTCACCATACAATACATCATTAGTTTTTGATGTAGTGATCCACGATCCATTGTTTTTGTATAACACCCAGTGCTCCATGCAGTACGTGCCCTCCTTAATACCCATCACC
>NC_138374.1:35318495-35399864 GCF_054177405.1 Leptonychotes weddellii | reverse complement strand
TATTGTCTTCCAGGTCGCTTATTCGCTCTTCTGCCTCAGTTACCCTAGCTGTAAGATTATCTAGATTGGATTGGATCTCATTGATAGCATTTTTAAGTTCTGCCAATTCACCTTTTATTTCTGCCCTTAGAGACTCTATGTTGCCATTAATTGATTTCTCCATTCTAGCCATTGTCTTCACAATTGCTAGCCTGAATTCCATCTCCGATATCTTGGTTGTATCTGCATCCATTTGTAAATCTGCAGCATAAGTCATAATCTCTGAGTCTTTTCTATTTTGAGGGCTCCTCCTCCTAGTCATTCTGTTGATGGGTGTTTGAGGGAATGTATAGAGTCCAAATTATTGACTAGAACCCAAGCAAGATGCACCTATTTTATAGGGACCTTAGGGTTGCTGGCCTCTTGTTTTCCCAGCCTGTCTTCTGCGGGAGGGGCCTGCCGTGCTGTTACTCCAGCAACCCTGTTTGGGCGGAGTTACCGAGCGCCCCTGTGGTGGGGGATGGGCTCAGTGGGAATCAGTCTTTGGGGCTTTTGTTCTCTGGCGCCTTTCCCTGGCGGCTTTCCACGTCTCTTCCGAGCGTCAGAGCAGAAGAGACCATTTCCAACCCTCTACCTCAGAGCAGAGAGACCACAGTCTGTTCTTCAGTGAGCTCTCCAGACCACACCATCTCCATTTCTGTTCCTGCTGCTATAAACTGCAGAGTCCTGGGTTGTGCACCCCTCCATAGCGCTCCCAGTCCTGCCTCCAGGTCGGGGCACGTCTCTGCCCTTTGTGCTACTAAAACCGCCAGCCGCTCCCAGTTCGTGCGCGCGCGACTCTGCTGCTGGGGGTTTCCACCCTGGGAATTGCAGTTCACCGGCGAGACCCCGGCGCACTGGGTTTCTGTCTCAGAGGCTGCAGTTCGCGTGCACGCGACCGTCGCTCTGGGTTTCTGTCCGGGCGGCTGCGGTTCACGTGTGCGCGACCCTGCCGGTCTGGTTTTCCACCCCAGGGGCTGCCCTAAAGTTCTTTCCCGATGCTACCGGTGTGCGATTCTGCACCCCATCTGCAGCGCACGAGGCTGTCACTCACTGGCAGTGTAGGATCCCCACATCCAGGCACCCTCCTGCTGCCGTTTATCCTCCGATATCTGCCCACAGAATCACGGCTCTCCGCTTCGTACCTCAAAACCATTTGCCTGCGATATTCTGTTTGTAGAGATCCAGATCTTCTTACATCTCAGGCTGGTTTCGTGGGTGCTCAGAGTGGTCTGGTAGATATCCAGCTCAATTCCGAGGACCAGTTGAAATAGGGTCCCCTACTCCTCCACCATCTTTCCCCCTCCCAGGATTTTTTCTCTTGTCAGTAGACTGTAGAAAAATAACTAACACTGTTAAAATTACATTATTCTTTATGAAAACTCATAGCACATGCACAGTTCTTTTTTATCATTTAACATAAATATATTCATAGATAAAAATTTATTTTTACTTAATAAAGTGCAAAAATTAGACATAAAATATAATGTTTAAAATAGTAGAAAAATCCAGTCATCATGCCTATACTATTTTATTTTTTATTAATTTTTCCCCTTTCTTAAAAAATTATTTTAATTAAAGTATAGTCAACACAATGTTACATTAGTTTCAGGTATACAATATAATGATTCAACAACTCTATATGTTATGCTATGTTCAACCACAAGTGTAGCAACTGTCAACATACAACACTATTACAGTACCATCGATTGTATTTCCTATGCTATAGCTTTCATCCCTGTGACTCATTCATTCCATAACTGGAAGCCTGTACCTCCCACTCCACCCATTTACCTACACTGTTTTATGTGTTTAATAAAATAAAGTTCTTCATTCTTCAGTCATGATACTCTATAACATAGCTCATAGAATTGAAGAAATGGAAAAGTCAGGGATGGAGGATGCAAGAAACTAGACAAAAGTTCAGGAATTCACCCTGGAGGGGTTTCCTAGTGTCCAGCACCTTGGAAAGGTTCTCTTCCTGGTGCATCTGCTGGCATACCTGGCCTCCATCATGGGAAACATACTCATAATCACCATTACCTGGGCTGACCATCACCTCCAGACACCCATGTACTTCTTCCTCAGCAGTTTCTCCTTTTTTGAATGCTGTTTTATAACCACTGTTATTCCAAAATTGCTGGCCATCTTTCTGTTAGGGAGACAATCAATTTCCTTTGCTGCCTGCTTCACACAAGCCTTTGTCTTCCTTTTCCTGGGAACAACTGTTTTCTTCCTTATGGCTGTATTATCCCTAGATTGGTACTTGGCCATTTGCAAACCTCTGTATTACCCAACCATCATGAACCCAAGGATGTGTTTTCTTCTAGTCACTGCCTGTTTAGCTTTGGGATTCATCCTCATGGTGGTTTCAGTTATAATGCTTTCCCAGTCATCCTTCTGTGGCCCCCATGTCATCCCTCACTTCTGTGATTTTGGGCCCCTGATTCATCTCTTTTGTTCTGATACCAGATCTACTGAAATGTTGGCCTTTGTCCTTGCCTTGTTTATCCTTTTGACATCCCTTATCATAACCATCACTGCCTACAGCAACATAATAGTCACAATCATGTGACTACCATCAGCGAGGGAGCAACAGAAAGCTTTCTCTACCTGTTCATCTCACCTCATGGTCCTCTCTCTGATGTATGGCAGCTGTGTCTTTATATATGTGAAACCAAAGGAAACGAACAGGCTGGACTCCAATGGGAGGCTGCCCTTGTGAACACAGTGGTGACCCCACTGCTCAACCCTATCCTCTATACAGTACGGAATAAGCATGTCCACCAGGCTCTGAGGGATGCTTTGTTCAGGGTTAGATTGCAGAAATAGATCAAGAGACTGTCAGAGGGAGAATGCCCCTTCTACATCTAATTCAGTCTCCCTCCTATTTCTGGAATCTCCTATATAGACTTGCAAATGTGTTTTTAGAGGTTCTGCTTGTTTATTCTTAGAATAGGGGCCAATTTATCTTATAATCCAATATACTCCACTACTTGAAAGCTCTAACATTCTTCTTTATATTGAGATGAAATTATCTTCCTGGATTTGTTCACTAGTTTTAGCTCAATAGGATTCAACAAATTTTAATGAACAGCCTCATATACATGATTCTGTTTGATGCATGTGGAATCTCAAAGTAGGAAAGGTCTGTTTTCAAGTATCTACTTGTGGTAAGTGCATGGGGATGAAAAGTGAAATTCACAAGAATTAAGAATATCAAACTGGTTCAAGGATAGATGCAACATGGTCGCTATTGATTTTTGAAGGACACATATATACATAACTGTCATGATATTAATAACATTACTTGAAATGACTCAATGCAATTGTTTTCAATGGTGCATAGTTTTTATATAAATAGAATATAAATCTTTATAATTCTAGTTCTCACTGTAATGAAGACACATAAGTGTCTCTAATTGAAATCAAAAGTTCCCATTGGTTTTACTGGTTTGCCAGGTGGATTTCAGTAGTAAAGACCTGATGATGAGTACCACAGGAAAGGAAGCATTAGAAGTTCTGGAACAAGGAATTAAGTAGTTAAGATTGTCTCCCTACTACAGGAAATTTAAAGGAACTGGAATGAATCTAATCAGAGGTAGAAAAGAGTCTAATGATGACTGTAGAGTTTTTCCAAATAAATCTATAAACAAGTATATTTGTGGAACGAGAGGTTTGATGTGATAATCTCTGGGTGTCCATTGTTAGTACTAGTGTGAAATGACTCTTGCTACCAAACATGACATGGAGACACACTGTAATAGAAATACAATTTGAGCCTAGAAGAGAGAAAATGATCAGATGTTTTTGTTTTAGTCCTTTTTGTGTGTGTGTGTGTGTGTTCCTACATGACATTTTTTTTTTAAATTTAAATTCAAGTTAGTTAACACATAGTGTATTATTAGTTTTAGGGGTAGAATTTAGTGATTCATCAGTTGCATATAGCACCCAGTGCTCATTACATCAAGTACCCTCCTTAATGCCCATCACCCAGTTACCCCATCCCCCGCCCACCTCCCCTCCAGCAACCCTCAGTTTTTTCCCCTATAGTAAGAGTCTCTTATGGTTTGCCTTTGTCTCTTTTGTGTGTCTGTTGGCCATGTATATGTCTTCTTTGGAAAAATGACTATTCAGGTCCTCCACGCATTTTAAAATCAGATTATTTGAATTTAGGGGGTGTTTAAGTTTTTTTAAAATATATTTTGGATATTAACCCCTTATTGGGTATATCATTTGTGAATATTTTCTACTCAGTAGGTTGCCTTTTTGTTTTTTGATGGTTTCCTTCACTGTGCAAATGATGGGATATTTTAATGGAATAATTACAGCTGTAATTCAGTTATTCAAGACTTTCATAGGAAAGGATGGATTTGGACACAAAACACTGTAAGAAAAATCCTGGAACTGGTGTTTGGTTGGCATGGTTGGTTAATGGCCACTATCCCGCTTCGCTCTGACTGTATTATTCTGTGATTGCAAGGATAATAACTGTGTTATGAAGATTTCTGGCACATAATTTTGTAAGAATTTGAAGAATATATTTTATTCAACTAACAGAACATTATGTATATATAAAGATTTCCATGTATTTTTTTTGTGTAGGCTTATCTCTTTTTCTGACATTTGAGATAGTCCCTTTACTTAAGGTATCATATTGTCAATGATTTTTCCCAGAATGAACAATGAAAAGTGTGGTTCTTGGCAGCAGGGTCTCCCTACAGGAGTGCACACAGCAGTGGAGACTGGTGATGGCAGTTGGGCTGGGGCATGCAGGTGCACAGCTGTGGGGGCTGCCTGAAGGTGAGCCCAGTGGTGCAAGCTAGTGACAGGAATCAGGGCCAAATCTGGGACCACACACAGCTAATCCAAAATATATAAAGAACTCATACAAATCAATAATAAACACAATCTAATGGGCAAACGACCTGAATAGACATTTTTTCCAAAGAAGACATACAAATGGCCAATAGGTATATGAAAAGATGCTCAAAATCATTAATCATCAGAGAAATACAAATCAAAACCACAATGAGATATTATCTCACACTTAGGCTAGGTTAGAATGGCTATTATCAAAAAAAATAAAGGGCAAGAAGTATTGGTGAGGATGTGTAAAAAAGGGAACCTTTGTACATTGTTGATGAGAAACTAAACTGGCTCTATGTCACTATGGAAAATAATATGGAGGTTCCTCAAAGAATTAAAATAGGAAGCAACCCAAGTGTTGATCTATAGATGAATGGATAAAGAAGATGTGATATATATATATATATATCACATACCACAAATATACATATACACATACACACAATGGAATACTCAGCTACAAAAAATGAAATTTTGTCATTTGAGGCAGCATGGATGATCTAGGGGGTAGAATTTAGTGATTCATCAGCTGCATATAACACCCAGTGCTCATTACATCAAGTGCCCTCCTTAATGCTCATCACCCAGTTATGGGGCAGTATAATGCTAAGTGAAATGAGTCATTCAAAGAAAGATGGATACCATATGATTTCATTTGTATGTGGAATTTAAGAAACAAAACAAATGAACAAAGAAAAAGACAAAAAAAACCAGACTTTTAAATATGGAGAACAAACTGGTGATTGCTGGAGGGGAGGTGGTTGTGGGGATGGGTGAAATAGGTGAAGGGGATTAAGATTACATTTTCATGATGAACACTGGGTGATGTATATATTTATTGAATCACTGTATTGTACACTTGAAACTAACATAACAGTGTATAACAATTATACTTGACTAAAAAATGGTTTAAAAAGTTGGATATAAAAAAATAGAACTACCATATGATCCAACAATCCTACTCCTGGGTATATATCCAAAGGAGTTGAAGTGAAGATATTGAAGAGATATCCGTACTCCCATGTTCACTGCAGCGTTATTCACTATACCCAAGATATAGAAACAACACAAGTGTCCATTGATGGATGAATGGATAAAGAAAATGTGGTATATACATAATGGACTATTACTGAGCCTTAAAAAAAGGAAATCCTAAAATATGTGACAACATGGATGAACCTGGCAGACATTGTACTACGTAAAATAAGTCAGACGCAGAAAGACAAATACTACATGATCTCATTTTTATGAGGAATTCAAAATATTCAAACTCCTAGGACTAGAGAGTATAGTAGTGGCTACTAGGGGCTGGGGTGAGACAGAGAGGGACAAGTATCAATATATACCAAATTTCAGTACTGCAAGGTAAATAAGTTCTAGAGATCTACAGTACAACATAAGGTCTGTTGTTATAGGACCATATTATATAGTTAAAAATTTGCTAAGAGTGTAGATCTTACTTATGTTAAGTGCTCTTACCACAAAAGAAAACGAAAATGAAGGCATTGGAGGAAACTTTTGGAGGTGATGTGTATGTTTATGGCCTCAACTATGAGGATGGTTTCATAAGTGTATACTTATCTTTAATCTCATCAAGTTGTATACATCAAATGTGCACAGTTTTCTGTATATCAATCATAACTGAATAAAGTAGCTTTAAAAAAGAAAATTGCACTTCTTTGAGTCAGAATTTTACTGGATAATTTTAATAGATGGGATGAATAGAATATTAGACATTGCAGATGAAAGATTAGCAAATTTGAAGATATAGAAACTTAAAAAAACACAAAGAAAAAAATAATCCACCTAAAATCAAAAAGAGCATCAGTGAAGTATGGGACAACTTTAGGTAATCCAACGTGCATATAATTAGATTTCTGAAGAAGTTTATGTGTGGAGGGGAATGACAAAAAAAGATTCAAGGAAACGATGGCCAGAATTTTCCAAATTTTATGAAAACAGAACCAAAAATCTCTGTAAAACCCAAGCATTAGAAAAATGAAAAAATCTACACCAAGGCACATAATAAATTGCTCAAAACCAGTGATAAACAGAAAATCTTAAAAGCAGCCAGAAGGAAAAATTACATGTTTTATACTGAGGAACAAAGATAAAGATAACATAGAATCTTCTTTGGAAAGATGTCCATCGACAGATGAGTGGATAAAGAAGATGTGTGTGTGTGTATATACACACACACGTATATATATACAATGGAATATTACTCAGCCATCAAAAAGGATGAAATCTTACCATTTACAAGGACATGAATGGAACTGGAGGGTATTAGGCTAAGTGAAATAAGTCAACCAGAGAAAGACAACTATCATATGGTTTCACTCATATGTGGAATTTAAGAAACAAAACAGAGGATCATAGGGAAAGGGAGGGAAAAATAAGATAAAATCAGAGAGGGAGACAAACCATAAGAGACTCTTAACTATAGAGAACAAACTGAGGGTTTCTGGAGGGGAGGAGGATGGGGGGATGGGGTAATTGGGTGATGGGCATTAAGGAGGACACATGATGTAATGAGCACTGGGTGTTATATGTAACTGATGAATAACTGAACTCTACATCTGAAACTAATGATACACTATATGTTAACTAATTGAATTTAAATAAAATAAGATATAAAAAACTATGTTAGTTGAAAAAAATAGGTAAATGAAAATACAATGATACAAGGACTTTTAAAGGACCGTGAATAAAAATCTGCCAACCTAGAATTCTATACCTATGAAAATGTCTTTCAAAAATGGGGGCATACAAAAGATAAAAGAATTAATCACCAGCAAACCTACAGAATAATAATTGGTAAAGTCAGTCCTTCCAAGAAAAAGAAAATTGTACCAGGTGGAAATATGAATCCATGCAAAAGAATGAAGAGCACCAGAAATAGTAACTATATGGGCATATAAGATATTTATTTTAATTATTTAAATGTCTTTGAAAGATAATTGACTCTTTCAACAAAATAGTAACAATGCACTGTGGTGTTTGTAATGTGTATAAGGAAAATATATGACAAAAATATCATAAAAGCTGAGGGGGTAGAAATAGAAGTATACTATTATAAATTTCTTATATGTGAAGTGGTAAGCTATCACTTGGAGGTAGGGAATGACAAGATAAAGATGTATAGTATAATCATTAAAGCAACCACTAAAATAAAAATCAAAAGTTATAGTTAAGAAGCCAACAAAAAGATAAAATGGAATCATCATAATGGGGCAGTAGGAAACTTGGGTTGATGTATATTTTTAGTATATTCATTATGGTGGTGATTTCACAAGTATTTAAATATGTCAAAATATATCAAATTATATACTTTAAATATGTCCATTGTATATCAATGATAACTCAAGAAAGCTGTCTAAAAGACAATAAGAGCTGATTATAATGGAATATTAAAAATGCTTAGTTAATTCAAAAGAAGACAGGAAAGAAGAATAAGAAATATATAACAGAGGGGACAAATGAAACCTCAAGATGGTAGAGTTAAACCTAACCTTACAATAATGACATTACATGTAAATGGATTAAGCACTCCAATTAAAAGGAGAAAGAGAGACACATACACAGAGAGACAGAGACAGACAGAGAGATTACCATATTAGATAAAAAGGAAGGCCTACTTACTACATGCTGGTTATAAGAATAACATTTAAATACATAGAGTAAGAAATTCCAAACATTAAGCAAAAGAAAGCTTGTGTAACCATAGTAATACATATCTAAAAAAAAAAATAGACTTCACAGTGAAGTGTATTTTCAGAGATAAAAAGGTAAATTTGTAATGATAAAGGAATGAAATAATCAAGAAGACATAATTCTATATGTATATGTACACAATGATAGAAAAGTTGGAAGAACTAAAAGTAAAAAAATCCACAACCGTAGTTAGAGGTTTAACAACATCATTTAAGTAATTAATACAGCAGAAAGAAAAAAAAAGTATCAGTAAGTATAGAGGATTTGCATGACTATCAACTAAGTGGACTTAGTTGTGGATTGGTAATTGTGGATTATTACATTTAGCACCTGAAGAATACACATTATTTTCAGGTGCACATGGAAATTGCACTACTAGGTATTTCCCAAAGGATACAAAAATACTGATCCAAAGGGATACATGCATCCCAATGTTTATTGCAGCATTATTGGGAATAGTCAAGTTTTGGAGAGAGCCCAAATGTCCATCGATTGAAGAATAGATAAAGAAGATGTGGTACACACACACACACACACACACACACACACACACACACTGGAATATTATTCAGCCATAGAAGGAATGAAATCTTGCCATTTGCAATGACATGGATGGAGCTAGAGTATATTATGCTAAGTGAAATAAGTCAGTCAGAGAAAGACAAATACCATATGCTTTCACTCATATGTGGAATTCAAGAAACAAAACAGATGAATGTGGGGGAAAGGAAACAAAGAGGCAAAACATAAGAGAGACTCTTAACTATAGAGAACAAAATGAGGGTTGCTGGAGGGGTGATGGGTGGGGGATGGGCTAAATAGGTGATGGATATTAAGGAGGGCACTTGTGATGAGGCCTGGGTGTTATATGTAGGTCATGAATCACCAGTCTCCTAAAACTAACATTACACTATATGTTAACTAACTGGAATTTAAATAAAAACTTGAAACTACAAAAAAAAAAAAATTCCAAAGTATATTTTATGCTGGGTTGTAAAATAAATCTCAGAACATTTCAAAGGGCTGAAAATATACAGAATATGTTCTCCAATCACAGTTGAATTAAATAAGAAATCAATTCCAATAATTTATCTTGAAAATTCCTCAATACTTGGATATAAACAATACATTTCTAAATCACTCTTGGATTACAGAAAATATTACTAAGAAAATCTGAAAATATTTTGGATGCAAAAATATTAACAACATACTAAAATTTGTGAAATGCAGCCTAAAGCCATGCTTAGAGGATACTTCATAGCATTAATGCCTATATTAGAAAAAAGTGTATAAAATTAATCATTTAGATGTTCAGTTTTAAAGGGTAGGAAAGTAAAAGGAAATTATAACTAAAGTATGCAAATAAGTGTGCATTCATATAAATACGAATGCAAATATATATAAATCAATGGAATAGAAAACAAACAAAATAAAAAATTAAAGAAAAAGTTGGTTCTTTGAAATGACTCATAAAATTGTTCAACTCAGCAAGACTGATAAGAAAAAAAAGAGATATTATATATTATTTATCTTTCTCTGACTTATTTTACTTTGCATAATGTCCTCTAGAACCATCCATGTTGTCAGAAATGTCAGGATTTCCTTCTTTCTCATGGCTGAATAATATTACATTATATATATTATATATGTATATAATATATACATTATATTATAGAAAATATATGTATATACATTATATATACAGTATATATATGTATAATGCATTATATATAATACATACATGTATATATATATAATGTGTTGTATATAATACATTATATATATATAATGTTTTCTTTATCCATTCATCCACTGATGGCTGTTTTCATATCTTGGCTATTGTGAATAATGCTGTGATAAACATGGCAGTACATATATCTTTCAATATCCTATTTTCGTTTCCTTTGGATATATACTCAGAAGTAGGATTTCTGGATCATAAGGTAGTTCTATTTTTAATTTTTTGAGGAACCTCCATATTGTTTTCCATAGTGGCTGAACCAATTTATAGAGGATGCGTCCAATTAAAAATGACTTACAAGACCAATGTGTAATATGGAGCATTTTCAATTCTCATGCATTGGTATTGAGAGCCTAAATCCAATTTTGGAACTTGTTTTGCGATTTCTTATAGTGCTAAGACCTATTCTATAATTAATTCAGTACTTTCACTACAGGTCATATACTCAAGAGAAATGAATGCTGTCTTCAAAAAGACTTGTAAAAGAATATTCATAATGTCTTTATTCATAGTAGCCCTGAACTGGAAAGGACACAAATGTCCTTTAGTGGAAGAATGGAAAACTGTGGTATACATAGATAATGATCTACTACAAAGCAATATAAAAGAATAAATCATTGGTTCATGTGATAGCATGGTTAACTCTGAGAAATCTGAGGAAAAATAAAGCCAGACACATGATGTGTTCCATTTAAATGAATTTCAAGAAGTGGCAAAAGTAAATTTTGATGACAGAAATTAAATTACTTCTTTAGTTGTTTTCTCTTGGTGTGGGCTATTGACTGGGAAGAGGCACAAGGAAACTTGTGATGAAATGGGAATGTTTTAGTTTGGTTTGGGTAGTGGTTGCATGGCTGTTTACATATGTAGAAAATTATCAACCTGTAATTAAAGTTTGTGCATTTTACAGTGTATAAATTATACCTCATTAAAGAAAATACCAGGTTAAAAAGGAAAAAAAGCAAGGACAATTGTAAAAAAGTATTTCTGTTGTCTAAGCTTGTCTTTCTTGATATATGTAATTCAGGATTTTGTAAATTTGCAACCCTAGGGTACTCATGGCAAATATACCTTTGAGGACTTGTACAAAGGACCGCATAGGCTATTGAGAATGGTGGTAGTATGCTACCGGATACAGTGAAATGGTAATTATGGTATGTTTCTGCTGAAATTTCTCATTTCCAAATATGAACAATTATATGTCCTCTGGGACTCTGTTGTGATTTAAGTTCCTGCTCCCTTTTTTTGTACTCCTCTAATGAATCTTGAATGTTCCAGAGGTTTGTCCGTTTGGACCCTGTGTGTCCGCATGGGGATGGTAAATAACCCTATGGTAAATATATCATCAGGGCACTTGACTGTATTCTCATTTATGACTGCAATGATCCTCACCTACTCTGAAAGGTGGGGAGCAACTGGTTGATGGGAAAATGATTAGCAACAGGGTCCAAAGGAAAGTGACCTTTGTTGTTTCTTCTTCCCGACTCTCTTCTGTTATGGATGCACAGCCCACCAGGTTTGATGTTCATGATGGACTGTGTCATAGTATCCCATAGAGTGGATATAAATATATTCAAGAATTTTAAATGGTTACATCAGGAAATTCTCGTGCATATTTACAGCAGTTTCTATTGTCTTGATGTAGGATTTATTGGTCCAGTTGTCATGGGGAAAACTATGAATGTTAATCTTCCCAAGTTTAGAAATCTCTGTCTTCCATGAAAAAAAAATTAGCCTTAATAATTTCCTATTAATTTAAGACATAGGCATTCATTGATTTCTTCAATAGTTAAAAAAAAGTACATCTCAATTAAGAGTGTTCTTCACTGCCCCCCCACCGCCCCATTAGCTTAGGAGAAAGATCCTGGTTTGTTGGAAGAAAAGAGAAGCACATTGTCAAAGAAGCTCTGTTTCCTGTGAGCTGCTTCTTGGTGAGTACTTGACCATGGGAATAACTTGCAATCTAACAAGTCAATATTTAAAGCAGAGACTGGTTATGTTTAAGTTTGTATTGTGGATCATGCATAGTTAATGTAATAGTTTTAACTAAAGAATTAAGTAAAATACAATTTAATTATGATGACTTACTTACTAGAGCACTGATTTCCAACAGATGCCCAGACTCCTTTCCCGAAGATTACATGTCAATTCTTCCGGATTTTAGCTAGGCATTGGCATTTTTTAAAAAACGAATGTTCCTCGGGCACCTGGGTGGCTCAGTCGGTTAAGCATCTGTCTTTGGCTCAGGTCATGATCCCAGGGTCCTGGGATTGAGCCCCACATTGGGCTCCCTGCTCAGGAGGGATTCTGCTTCTCCCTCTGCCCCCCCACTCCCCATGCTCTCTCACTCTCTCTCTCTCAAATAAATAAATAAAATCTTTTAAAAAATTTAATAAAATGAATGTTCCTGTATTGATTGCAGTGGGAATATAGGTGTAATTCCACCACACCGAAATTTTCCAGTGTAACAAAAATATTGCCAGAAAACAATGTTGAAAGGTAATTTAGGACTAATAGCAGAAGGAAAATCTTCTGTTCTGCCGGGTGTGTAGAGTGAGAGGGAAACTGATGCATTCATTAAATGTTTACTCATTGATGCTGAACAACCAAGTCATGTAACCATCCCTCACCCCCATTTTTAGACATGGTTTCTCTTAAACCCAAGGACTGGGTAGTTAAGAGATACTGTTATAAACTAGATTTCCTGCTCAGTCTTAAAGTTTTGGGTAAAGAACTCAGGATGAACCAACTTCAGGAAAATAACTAGTTTGGAACATGCTAATAGGAAAATGGTTCCCCCCACCACACACATACTTTGTTTTTCCAGAGGGCTAAAGTCAGTACATTGGAGGGCTTTATATATTGCATATGCTACCTGAAGTATAGAAATTAACATTGTGACCCTATAAAAATATTCTCTGTGGGATGACAGCTTTCATTGTTATCTGTTGGTTTTATATGTTATCTGTAAACAATAATTTTTATTTTACATCATTTTCCTTATGGACTATTATTCCAATATACTATTTTCTAGAAAAGTTAAGTTGCACATTAAAAATTATTTTCAAAAATAAACAATAAACCTTCACTTTTTATAATTTTAAAATAGAAAAGTTCAAAATAACTTATAATACAGCATTTAAATGATATAAAGTGATTCCTCATTCAGAATTGTAGCGGCAAGTAGTATTTATTTTTTTTAATAGTCCATCAATTAAACTTTTTATTCTTTGGTGATAGTGTTTTCTGTTTAACAGATCCAACAGAATTGATGACAGAGAAATGGAGCTCACTATGGAGGTGAGGAATGAGACAACAATCCAAGAATTCATTCTGGAAGGGTTTCCTGCCGTCCAGTACCTGGGGAACATCTTCTTCCTGGTGCATCTGCTGGCATACCTGGCCTCTATCACAGGAAATGTGGTGATCATCATCATTACTTGGGTTGACTATCGCCTCCAGACACCAATGTATATTTTACTCAGCATTTTCTCCTTCTCTGAATGCTGTTTTATCACCA
This sequence comes from Leptonychotes weddellii, assembly GCF_054177405.1. Taxonomy (NCBI): domain Eukaryota; kingdom Metazoa; phylum Chordata; class Mammalia; order Carnivora; family Phocidae; genus Leptonychotes; species Leptonychotes weddellii. Next base: position 35,386,002 of record NC_138374.1, on the reverse strand, counting down.
CAGTTATTCCTAAACTGCTGTCCATCTTTCTTTCAGGAAGGCAAACAATTTCCTTTACTGCTTGTCTCATACAAGCCTTTTCTTTTCTGTTTTTTGGGTCAATAATTTTATTCCTCATGGCTGTGATGTCCTTGGATCGGTACCTGGCCATTTGCAAGCCTCTGCATTACCTGACCATCATGAACCCGAAGACTTGCTTCCTCTTGGTCACTGCCTGCTGTGCTTTGGCCTTCACTCTTATCACTGGTCTGGTAGTAAAGGTTTTCCAGTTATCCTTCTGTGGCCCCTATGTCATCCCTCACTTTCTCTGTGACCTTGGCCCCCTGATTCATCTCTCCTGTTCTGACACCAGGTCTGTTGATATGTTGGCCTTTGTCCTTGCCTTGTTTATCCTTTTGACATCCCTTATCATAACCATCATTGCCTACGGCAACATAGTACTCACAATCCTGCAACTCCCGTCAGCCAAAGAGAAAAAGAAAGCTTTCTCCACCTGCTCGTCTCACCTCATTGTCCTCTCTCTGATGTACAGCAGCTGTGTGTTTATATACGTGAAACCAAAGCAAAGGAGCAGGCTGGACTCCAACAGGGAGGCTGCCCTTGTGAACACGGTGGTGACCCCGCTGCTCAACCCTGTCATCTACACTCTGCGGAACAAGCAGGTCCATCAGGCTCTGAGGGATGCTCTGTCCAGGATGAGGTTGCAGAAACAGAGCTTTGGAAGGTAAGTGGATCTTCTGGTTCAATTTCCCATGATTGCAGAAATCTTTTCTATAGAATTCTACATATGGTGATCTTGCTTATGCTAATTTTCATCTGGATGGGTACAATCTTACTTTGCAATACCGTACTTTTCACTATTTGAAAATTCCTCTTAGTTCTCTATATTGTACTAAAGAATATCTTCCTTGATTTTCTACTCAGTGGTCTTTTATGAATTCAATTCAAACAACATTTATGGAGAGCCTAGTATTCATAAATCACATAATACGAAGTCTTTAAGCTGAGAATAAAAAAGTTGCCAATCGGATAGTAATAATTACTGTTCATGGTACATTCTTATGCTTGAGTTTTCATATACCTAAGAAAAAATAGATAGAAACCATTACCATTTTATATATTCAGGGTTTGAAATTTTAGAAACAAATTGTTCTGAAAATTATATAAAGTCATAATATTATAGCCTAATGAAAATTAATTGTATTTCATTAATTGAATCTTTTATGTAAATGAACCAGTAGTAAGCTGGTTCTCTCTTTGGGTCTATTGGTTTTAGAGATATAAATAGCTTAGTGTAACTCCATGTGGTTAGGATGGGCACTTTGATTTTGTCATCTTCCAGCTATGTCTAATATTATTAATAAAATTGTCTTTAACTCTTTCTTGGAATATAAATAAAATGCAAAACTTCAAAAAATTTTTTAAAGATTTTATTTGGGAGAGCAAGAGAGACAGAGATAGTGAGAGAGAGCATGAGTGGGGAGGAGATGGAGAAGCAGGCTCTCTGCTGAGCAGGTAGCCCAATGCAGGGCTTGATCCCAGGGATCATGACCTGAGCTGAAGGCAGACTCTTAACTGAATGAGCCACGCAGACACCTCAAAACTTTTAAATTTGTTCAAATTTTCCCCCTGTAATTGATGTTGCCAAGCCCTGACTCCAGTAGGTTGCTGAAAGGTAGGTGATCCCACTACCAGATTCTCTCCCTACATGTAAGAGATGTTTTCTCCTAATGTGACTTTAGGTGTGGGAGCTGCCACTGTCTTCCAAGTTAAGCTAAATTATGGTTGACATTTTATGCAGCAAAAACTAACAAAACTCATAATTAGGAAAGTTTAAAAGGAAATTGAGTACACTGATAATTTTAAAAATGGATTAAAATTGGGTCAGTTATTGTGCTTGTAGGTTCATGGAGGAAGTGCTCCCACCTGAAGACAATTGGCCCTAATGGGAAGTAGTTCCTGTCACATCTGACATACCATGTGCATGCTGTGCATTTGACTTTCAATATGTCTGATTTGAGTGCATATATTCCTTTCCTACTTGATTTGAGGATCACTTATATTCAAGGCATAATCTGATTAGGAAGAATCTTAGACTGTCAAAAAATATTGGGTGATTTAGATTTATTTTTTTGCCTGGGAATGGTTTGATTATAAAGTGTCCTGGGGGTTATGATCTTCCAAGGACAGCTGTGTCTATGTCCCTTCATTCTCCAAAGAAGATAATTTCTGAGCCTAATCTAAAAGCAGGAGTTCCCTGTGTTTCTGGTTTCTGTGCCTTAGATAAAATAGCCACCTCTGCCAATTTTCGCAGCCCAGCCTCATGAGCCAGGCTAGTGTAGGTGATGAACCTCATCGATCAGCTCAGACAGAGATTCTGGGTACTTCTCAAACCTTTGTGCTCATCCAAACCACTATCTTTGTTTTTAGTATGCCCCACGAGACTAGAGTATGCCAAACCCTGTTAGTCTCTGAGACAGGTAGGATAGAAGCTAGTCGTTCTTAGCAGAAGCCAGAAAAGTGGGGAAGGCTAGATGTGTGGTCCAATTCCTTCTCTCAGTGAGCAGCTGAGAGAGGGAATCCCCTACTCACTGTACCCTGAGTTGGGAAGAGGCCCTGTGGCCATTGGCTGCACTCTCATTCTGACCACACACTCTTTAAAACTGTTGCTTTACTGTCTGTCACCCTCAAGGGCCTAATGAATGCTAGGGCCGATTGGCTCTCAGAGACAGGATGGTTAGTTGGAGTCTTCGTTCTACCTCTGGAGCAAGCCAGGCGAGAAGGAGCTACAGAAAGTGGCCACTGGCTTATTCAGACTTCTAGGAGAGTAGTGATTTTCTGTCTGTCAGCTCCCAGATGCAGGCTAGTTAGAAGCCAGACCCTCAAGGTAGCAGCTGGGAAAGTTAAGACTTTCGATGTATAGTCTAATCCCTTCTAGGGAGAAACTTAGAGCTGGCCATTTTTGCCTGCTTGCTCTATGCTGATCCGGGGGAATACCCGAGGAAAGTTTTTGTGTGCTGCTTTAATACCAGTCTCTGATTTTAGTCTATGATAGGCCTGTCAGCTCCTAGAAACAAGCAAGTTAGGAGCCAATCCTTTGGTTGTCAACCCTATAAGTTGAAGCACTAGATGTGTGGTGTAAACCCTTTGCTCTTCTGGGAAAAGCTGGAGGTTGGGGGTTCCCACCTGATTGTAAGGTGCTGTGTAGGATGGGGTTTATGGTGAGAGTGTGTCTCAGCTTTTCCCATCTATTTTGATGTGGCTATTTTCTCAGTTGCCTGGTAGTGTAGGAGTGTCTCAGCTAGTTTCTGGATATCTTTCAGAGGGAACTGATCTGTGTGTAGCTGTTTATTCAGGGTGTCTGTGGGAGGAGAGGGAAAGGTCTCCTATCCTGCCATCTTCCTGATGTCCCGTTTCCAGTTTTTAGCTATTACAAATAAAGCTGCTCTGAACATTCATGTATAAGTTTTTGTATGATATAAGATTTCATTTCCCTGGAATAAATCCTAAGAACACAATTGCTGGGTTGTATGATAGTTGCACCTTTAGTTTTGTAAGAATCTGACAAACTGTTTTCTAGAGTGATTATACATTTTACATTCCCCTTAGCAGTGCATGAGTTTCTTTGCATTTTCATGAGCCTTTGGCATTACGATTTTTGTTTCACTGTGATTAGAATTAAACATCCATTTTTTTAAAAAGATTTTTTAATTTGACAGAGGGAGAGAGAGCACAAGCAGGGGAAGTGGCAGGCAGAGGGAGAGGGAGAAGCAGGCTTCCTGCCGAGTGGGAAGCCCAACATGGGAGTCGATCCTAGGACCCTGGGATCATGACCTGAGCTGAAGGCAGACACTTAACTGACTGAGCCACCCAGGCACCCCTAAACATCCATTTTTTTTAAAAATCAGGGAATGTATTACTTTTTATGAAACACCATCACTCAAACCTCCCAAACTATCCTTTTCTTCTTTAATTGAAATTTTTATTGAAATAATTATAGATTCACATGCAGTTGTAAGAAGTAGGATCTGTGTACACTTTGCTCATTTTCCTGCAATGATAACATTTTGCAAAATTATAGTTTAATATCACAGTCAGCATACTGACTAACATAATCCACCAGTCTTTTTCAGATTTCTCCAGTATTACTTATACTCGTGTGTGTGTGTGTGTGTGTGTGTGTGTGTTTACCTCTATACAGTTTTATCACATGTCTTGGTTCATATATCTACCACCACAGTAAAGATACTGGACTTTTCCAACACCACAAAGATCTTCCTCTTGTCTTTTTAGAGCTACACTTACTTCACCCTCCCACCCCTGAGCAAATGTCCTCAGTTTCTTCCCTTTGCTTTGCTTTGCTTTTTAAAAACTAAGCTCTGTGTTTAATGTGGGGCTTGAACTCACCACCTGGAGATCAAGAGTCATATGCTCTACCAGCTGAGCCAGCTAGGCATCCCACATCCTCAGTTTCTAAAATGTTCTCATTTCAAAACTGTTATACAAATGGAATCATACAATATGTAATCTTTTGAATCTTTTTTTTTACTCAGCACGATTCCCTTGAGATTCATCTAAACTATTGCATATATCAATATTTCATCCCTTTTTATTGCTAAATAGTAGGCAATGGTGTGGATGGTATGATGTGTTTATTCACCTGTTAAAGGGCATATGGGCTGATTCCAGTTTTTGGCTTTTACAAGTAAAGCTGCTGTGAACATTCATGTTTGTGTACAGGTTTTGTGTGAACACAGGTTTTCATTTTTTTGGGATGAGCACCCAAATGTGTAATTGCTGGGTTGTATGGTAGTTGCATGTTTAGTTTTATAAGAAACTGTCAAATAATTTTTGAGAGCACTTGTACCAATTTATATTCCCACTAGCAATATACAGGTGGTCCAGTTTCTCTGCATCCTCAAAAATATTTGGTCTTATCACTATGTTTATAGCCATTCTGTTAAGTGTATAATAACATCTCATTGTTGTTTTAATTTGCATTTCCCTGGTGACTAATGATGTTGAATGTCTTTCATTTGCTTCAATGGCATTTTTATACCTTTTAGGTGAAATGTCTGTTCATGTCCTTTGCCCATATTCCAACTGGATTTTTTTTTTACTGTTGAGTTTTGAGAGGTCTTTATATGTTCCAGATATTAGTCTTTTGTCAGAAATGTGGGTTGCAAATATTTTCTCCCAGTCTGTAGCTTGTCATTTTATACTCTTTACATATACTTTCACAGAACAAAAGTTTTCTAAATTTTGATGTGGTCTAATTTCCAGTTTTTCATTTATGGATCATACTTTGTTGTCAAGTCTAAGACATCTCTGCCTAGCCCTAGATCCTGCAGATTTCCTATTTTTTTCCTAAATATTATTAATAGTTTTGTGTTTTATGTTTGTCTGAGATCCATTTTGAATTAGTTTTTATTGTTTGTTTGTTTTAAGTTGTCAGACTTAGGTTGAGGTTTTCTTGTTGTTGTTGTTGTTGTTGTTGTTCTCCTCCTCCTCTCTCTCTCTCTTTTTTGTTTTTGCATGTGGATGTCTAATTGCTCTGGCACCATTTGTTGAAAAAATTATCTTTCCTCCACTGAATTACTTTTGTACCTTTTGTCAAAAATCAGTTGGACATATTTGTGTAGGTCTATTTCTGGTTTATCTATTCTGTTCCAGTAATCTATGTGTTTATCCCTCCTTCACACCACACTGTCTGATTACTATAACTATATAATAAGATTTAATGTTGAACAGGGTCACTACTCCTACTTTATTCTTTTTCAAAGATTAAGGACCTGTGCCTTTCCATACAAATTTTAGAATAAGTTTGTCTGTGTCTACAAAAACTTTGCTGGGTGTAGGGAGGGTGGCTGGTTTAGTTGGTAGATCATGGAACTCTTGATCTTGGGGTTATAAGTTCAACCCCCATGTTGGGCATAGAGTTTACCTGAAAAACTTTGCTGGGATTTTGTTAGAAATTGTATGAAACCTGTTTATCAATTTGAAGAGAACTGACATCTTAACTATGCTGAGTCTTCCAATTCATGCACACTTTGTTTCCCCATTTATCTAGGCTTCTTTGATTTCTTTCATCACAGTTGTATAGCTCCCCACATATCGATTCTGTGCATATTTTTTTAGATTTATATCCACATATTTCCTTTGGAGTTACTGCAAGTGGTAATGTATTTTTAATTTAGGTTTCCACAAGTTTATAGTTAGTATATAAAAATGTGATTTTTTTTGGTGTTGATTTTGTGACCTATGACCTTACTGAAATCACTTATTAATTCTAGGACTATTTTTGTAGGTTGTTTGGGGTTTTTTAAGTTTTCATATCATCTGCCAATAGGGATGGTTTTATATCTTCCTTTCTGATCTGTATGCATTTTATTTCTTTTTCTTGCCTTACTGCAGAGGCTAAACTTCCAGAGTTGTCTTGTTCCTTATCTTAGAGGGGAAACATTCAGTCTTTTAACATTAAGTATGATGTTACCTCTAAGTTTTTTGTAGATACTCTTTATTAAGTTGAGGTAGTTCCCCTCTACTCCTAGCTTATTGAGAGTTTATTTTTATTTTTTATCATGAATGGGTAGGGAAGATAAAATCCCTGTTCAACCACTAGAAGAAGGTATGGTTTTTCTATTGGTGTTTGACTGGAATAGGATTAGTATTGACAAAAATTCTGTTATTAGGCCATTCTTCTCCTAGTTTTTCAGTTAGGGGGAACAGGTTTTTTTTTTTTTTTCTTTTGGAGTTATTTCAAAAAATCTGGTGGTTCTGAGTTGGAGGCTTCTGCAGCACCCTGTCTGGGATATATGAAAGGCCATAAGGGCCAGATAGCTTCACAGGCAAAATCTACCAAACATTTAAAGAAGAGTTAATACCTATTCTTCTCAAACTATTAAAAAAAAAAAAAAGATGGAAAACATCCAAATTCATTCCATGAGGCCAGCATTACCCTGATACCAAAACTAGACAAAGACTCCATTAAAAAAGAGAACTACAGACCAATATCCCCGATGAACATGGATATAAAAATACTATATGTTGGCTAACTGAACATAATATAAAATATTCTCAATAAAATACTAGCAAACCAAATCCAACAGCACATTAAAAGAATCATTCACCATGATCAAGTGGCAATTATTCCTGGGCTGCAAGGGTGGTTCAATATTCAAAAATCAATCAGTGTGTTACACCACTTATACAAAGAAAGTATAAGAACCATATGATCCTCTCAATAGATGCAGAAAAAGCATTTGACAAGTATAATATCCATTCATGGTGAAAGCCCTCAACATGTAGGTTTAGAGGGGAACATATATCAGCATTAGAAAGGCCATATATGAAAAACCCACAGCTAATACCATCCTCAGTGAGGAAAAACTGAGAGCTTTTCCTCTACAGTCAGGAGCAAGACAAGGAAGTCCACTCTCACCATTATTATTTAACATAGTACTGGAAATCCTGCCTCAGCCTAGGCATCCATATTGGCAGGGAAGTTAAACTTTCACTATTTGCAAGTGACATGATATTCTATACAGAAAACCCAAAAGATTCCACCAAAAAATTGCTAGAACTGATACATGAATTCAGTAATGTCACAGGATACAAAATCAATGTACAGAAATCTGTGGCATTTCTAGACACCAATAGTGAAGTAGCAGAAAGATAAATCAGGGAACAAATCTCATTTACAGCTGTACCAAAAACAATAAGATACTTAGGAATAAACCTAACCAAAGAGGTGAAAGACTTGTACTCTGAAAACTATAAAACATTGATGAAAGAAATTGAAGAGGATACAAAGAAATGGAAAGACATTCCATGCTCATGAATCAGAAGAACAAATATTCTTAAAATGTCTATACTACCCAAAGCAATCTACACATTGAATGCAATCCCTATCAAAATACTAACAGCATTTTTCACAGAGCTAGAACAAACAACCCTAAAATTTGTATGGAACCACAAAAGACCCCAAATAGCCAAAGCAATCATGAAAAACCAAAGCAAAGCTGGAGCCATCACAGTTCCAGACTTTAAGTCATATTACAAGTTATATTAAAAACAGTGTGGTACTGGCACAAAAATCACACATAGATGAATGGAACAGAATAGAAAACCCAGAAATGAACCCACAGCTATACGGTCAGTTAATCTTCGACAAAGCAGGAAAGAATATCCAAAGGGAAGACTGTCCCTTCAACAAATGATGTTGGGGAAAACTGGGCAGCAACATGAAAAGAATGAAACTGGACCACCTTCTTCCACCATATACAAAAATAAATTCAAAATGGATGAAAAACCTAAATATGAGGCAGGAAACCAACACAATCCCAGGAGAGCACAGGTAGTATCCTCTTAGACATTGGCCATAGCAATTTCTTTCTAGATATGTCTCTGTGGCAAGGGAAAAAAAGCAAAAATAAACTATTACAACTACATTAAAAAAATCAGGAAGAGATAGTGGGTATTGGTGAGACATGAAGGCACTATCCAGGAAAGAGAAACTATAGGCTAAGGACAATTTGAAACATATCTTGGTGCTAGCTCACCACCACTTACACTAGATGCAATGTAGAGTTAGTTCAGCCCATTTCTTTGAGTGTCCACTTTGTAAGCCTTTCCATCAAACCACATGCCAGACCCTCTCCTCCCACCTTCCCACCATCATGTTGGCATTGGGATTCACTCAGGTATGACAGGTATTTCTGCACCATAAAGCTAGCACTGAATAAAATTAAAACCCCAGGCAAATGAGCCTTTATCTGAGCATCAAAATGTATAGTCTCATGTTGCTCTAGCTTCTATAACTCATCTACCATTACTCTTTATTTTCCCCCACTTCCAACTGAGAACATGACCATGAGGTCCAGGTTTGGCCTGGACTGAAAGCAGAGTAGTAGATGGATAGATGTTATAAAAATGATTTAGTCTATTTTGGGGAAGGTAGGACCCACATAAAGACTCGTAAAAATTTCTGTAATATTTGCCTTGACGATGTAACCTCAATACTGATGAGAGCAGATTCAGGCAGAACATATTTTCAGCTACCATATGCCTCAGGGTTGCCTACAAACACACTTTGGAATTTAGTCCCCTTCTCTGGCTTTCAGTGGAAGCCAGACCACAGAATAATGGGTCACTACTGCCACAGCAGCCCAGCAGAGATACCTAGGAGAAGAAGCACCTTTCCAAGCCAATGGTTGCTATGGATACAGCTTCTCTACCCTCAGGCTCACATCTCTTCCTCTTCTGCATCTAGAAAGAATCTGGGGATCCACTTCCCAGATTCATTTAAAAAGAGAGGGGCCTTCCTGGTTAGTGATGTTACAGAAACTACCTATCATTCCTGTTTACTCCATTAAGAGGAAAAAAATGTGTGCTTTCCTTTTTCAAAGAGATTGGGGAACACAAAATATTCTTCACAGGCAAATATGCAATGAAAGAATTATAACCTTGGTGGAAGCATAAAGAATGATTGACCAAGAAAGGTGGACCTCCTCACTCAGTAGCTTCCCAAAAGCCTCATGAAAGCCAGGATATAAACCAGCTCTTTCAAACGTAAAAATCTGTTCTTGCAACAACTATGCTCTGACCTCAGTGCATACATCATGTAGAAAATTGTAGTCTGGACTTTTACCTCAAATCAGTAGCAACATTCAATTTGGGATTTTATAAACTCCTGGGAAATTGTCATATAATTTCCTTGAAAACTCTTGGCAGAGAACAGTGTGGACATCTGGGAGTCAGTGTCACCACAGACGATGGGAGATAAATATAAGGGTTGCGCCAGTAACTTGTTCTCAACAGTGACCAATTAGCTGTCCCCAGGAGACCGGCTGTGCTTTTACTTTCTGACCCTATCTCTTCAGCATCTAATAAAGTTTGGGGGCCTGCATTCTCTGCTCACTGGCTGGGTCCATTCTTTTGGGTGATCAAACAGTCTTCTGGGAAAGATATCAAAGAGCCTCAGACTTATGTATCAGCAGCTTCTCATTGTTGATGCAGGAAAACAAGGATGCTTCTCCTTGTAGAAGCACAGTGTAGAGGAGCACAGTGTAGTGCAAGAGGTGTCTTGGAGCAGGTGCACCCATGATGTGGAGCACTGCAGCAGGACCCTTGTCTCAGTAGCACTTAGGCTTGCACGTAAGAGAAGGTGCCGGTTCCCCTTAACTGGAATACAAAGGTAGACAGCAATGTTGCATGGTAGGTGGGCTTCTACCCACTGGGGGAGGCAGAGCCAGACAATTCATCAGAACGCTATGTAGTCTGAGAGTCCAGCTGTAGCTCAGAATTGGGGGCAGTGAAATGTGGTTGTTTTAGTCTGTCTGCTTCTTTCTGAAGCTTCAGTGGTCCAGGCTACCATGTAGACTTGTTGTGCTATGAAACATCCTGGGCTATGGAAACAGGACTTTGCCATCCAGAACACTGGCAGCATGAGATGCATATTTACCCCACTCTGGGACAACAGGCTGTGACAAATTAGTTTCCTTCTCCTCTCCTTTCCCCTCAGCTCAAAGGAAGCTCTTGATTTCTTGAAAGACAGTATATGCAAGAGGAGGAAGTCCTCTCCCCCATAAGGTGACTCCTGTGTGTACCTGGCCTCAGGGACCCTGGTGACTTGGTGGACTTACAGGGGTCAACAGGAACAGGAGAGGCTCCTTTAGGCTGTGCCCCTCAGGGGTGAGGAGTTTGGTTTCATGAGCAGCCCTTCAGAGGATCTGGCTCAGGGTGGATTGGTGAGAGTGATGCATTCCACACAGCAGACTTTTAGCCTAGTATTGAAATGCTAGAGCCAAAACCATCGTAAGAGAAGTTACTCATTGAGAGGACTGATGTAAGAGTGAGTGCATGAGTGCCCCTAAGTGGGTTAATCCTATGAACTGTTGTCATTCCTACTTCCCTCACAAGACAGCATGAATCCTGGAGGGGGTGCAGGGATGGTAAATCCTGACTTTACAATTATGTCATGTTCTTAGGCAGCCCCTAAATCCTCTGGTCTCCAGTCTCTTCTATAAAATGCTTGTGCTAAAGTAGGTCCTCTCTAAGACCCACGTCATTCCACAGATCAATAACTCATCAGTGATACTAAGTATGGATAGAAACAATTAAGATAAATAAGGCTAATCTTCACTTAAGTTTGAGAAATCATCAACAATAAATTTCTTTCCATTTAAAAATATTTTATTACCACATTGTAAATAGCAGGGGCTCTCATTTGGGCATTTGGGCTAAAGTGCGAGCTATGTGACCTAAAATCTCTGGAGCTCTCTAAGGCTCAGTTTCTGCTTCTGTAGAAAAAGGGTCTCATGATTATTGTGAAGAGTAATAGAAATACTGAATTTCAGTAACCAGCATAGTACCAAGCTTAAGTCCTCAATACACGATGATTTTGACAACTTGTACCATAGAATGTGTTGCATTATTAAAAGGAATATTGAAAAGGGAATAATACTAGCATTACTATTATGTTTACTTAGAAATTGGTAGTATTATTAAAACAGTATAATGTTCTATAACTGAAAATATCAACAACCCTGCCTACTGATGATGCTCTGTATAAGCATTACATTAATGATCATAACATTACAATTAGCCTTTGAAGAACACATTGGAAACATTGGCATCGTATGTCAGGTGAGTTACATGCTTTCTCTTATTCTAACAAGAACATGAACAGTTAGATCCTATCATCTTCATTCTACAGAGGGTGAAAGTGAAGTTCACAAAGGCTAACTAACTTTCCAAAGATGCCCCATCTCTCAGAAGTTAGAACACAGTATTGAACTAGTACTGAACTCAGGTCCTACTGATTCAAGAACCAACTAGCTAATCCACTTTACTATCACCCTAGCCACCCTTTTGAATAATCAAATAACTTAATCCTCTGAAACCTTTGCATGCTGATTTTAGGTTAAGACCAGCAGTGATCCTGTTGTAGAATGAGATGTCCATGGAAATGGGGAATGTTACAACTGTCTGAGAATTCATCTTGGAGGTGTTTCCTGCCATCCAACACCTGGGAAAGATCCTCTTCCTGTTGCACCTACTGGCTTACCTGGCATCCATTGCAGGCAATGCTGTCATAATGACCATCACCTGTGCTGACCCTGGCTCCACACACCTATGTACTTTTTCCTCAGCATTTTCTCCTTCATGGAGTGTGGTGTCATAAGTGCTGTTATTCCTAAGTTGCTGGTCATCTTTCTCTTAGGCAAGCAAACCATTTCCTTTCTTGCCTGTTTGATACAAGCATTTGTCTTTTTATTTCTGGGATCGGCAGTTTTCTTCCTCATAGCAGTGATGTCTCTGGATCGGTACGTGGCCATTTGCAAGCCTCTGCATTACCTGACCATCATGGACCTGAAGACTTGCTTCCTCCTGGTCACTGCCTGCTTCGCTTTGGCCTTCCCTCTCATCACTGGTCTGGTAGTAAAGGTTTTCCATTTATCCTTCTGTGGGCCCCTTATGATCCCCCACTTTTTCTGTGACCTTAGCCCCCTGATTCATCTCTCCTGTTCTGACTTCAGGTCTGTTGAAATGTTAGCCTTTGTCCTCACTTCCTTTATCCTTTTGACATCCCTTATCATAACCATCATTGCCTACAGCAACATAATAGTCACAATCATGCGACTCCCGTCAGCCAGGGAGAAACAGAAAGCTTTCTCCACCTGCTCTTCTCACCTCATCGTCCTCTCTCTGATGTATGGCAGCTGTGTGTTTATATATGTGAAACCAAAGCAAACGAACAGGCTGGACTCCAACAGGGAGGCTGCCCTTGTGAACACAGTGGTGACCCCACTGCTCAACCCCATCATCTATACACTACGGAACAAGCAGGTCCACCAGGCTCTGAGGGAGACAATGTGCAGAATGAAAATATCAAGATAAAAAAAACCACATGGCCTTGGAGTGGAAGGCTTCAGAGAACCATTTGTCTTCATTCTGGCCAATGTAGCAGTCCACAGAGTTGGAGTGCAGGATCTCTGGCATACCTTGCTTGAACTCTGCACATTCCTAGCAAAGTAGGAATCTGTTTTTCAAGGCCACATTTTACCTTGATGTGCATAGCTATCTTCTCCCTAAATAATCCATGTATTGATGACATTGATTAATTGCAAAATCTTTTACTGAATTTTTATTCTTCCCTCTGATATAAACCATGTGCTTGAAATTTCCAAAATTTAGTAACATACACTTATTTCACTTCTCTCTATCCATGAACATGGCTGAACAGAATTAATAAATATTTACCAAAAGTCATTTAGATATTCAAATGACAGAAAGTTGTATATTAGGCTGTGGAATGTAGGGAATAATGGAAATAGTACCAAGCTTGGGTCTGCATTCCCTCCATGCCTATCCCAAGGAAATAATGGTCATAGTCCCTTTCACCTTGGAATATATATGGTTTGCATCAGGTGTGCTTTTAAATGCTGATCTTGGCCCTTAGGTTAGCTACATATGTATGCATCAATCCCATGCTGGAGAGAAACAGAATTGTTTTCAGCCTTAGGCCATTCTCTAAAGAGAGGAATAACCATAGCAGCCCATGTCTGAGCAATGCTCCTATTTCCTAAATTATTTTTTTCTAGCTACAGACCCTCAGATGCATAATGTACACTTATGATTGGTTCCTATTCTAAAGCTTTTACCACAGAATGCTTGTGTATATCAGTAGAAGGGAGCACTTATATTAAATTTCTATAATTCCTTACAAAATTTCAAGTTGGAGGAATCTAAGTTATTTGCTTATCTTCTTCACATTATTAATGAAAATAAACAAAACATCTCTCCTGGTTGACTTGTGTTGTTAGGATTATTTTTTGATTGATAACCTTTTGAAAACCAACATTTCCATGATCTCAATCCTTAAACTTTGTATACTTTTTGCACCTATTTTCCAGCTAGAACGTGTCTATTTTTTCTTCAGAAGGAACATCTCTAAAAAGATTGACAACATAAGAAACAACAGACATTGATGAGGATGTGGAAAAAGGGGAACACTCTTACACTGTTGGTGGGAATGCAAACTGGTGCAGCTACTTTAGTGAACAGTATAGGGGTTCCTAAAAAGTTAAAAATAGAACTACTCTACAATCCAGCAATTGCACCAAAGAATACAAAAATAGTAATTTGAAGGGATACATATGCCCTGATGTTATAGCAACATTATCAACAATAGCCAAATTATGGAAAGAGCCCTAATGTTCATGAACTAATGAATAGATAAACAAGATATGGCATATATATTTACATACATACACACAATGGAATATTACTCAGCCATAAAGAGAATGAAATCTTGCCATTTGCACCAACGTGGATGGAGCTAGAGTGTGTTATGCTAAGCATAATAAGTCAGAGAAAGACAAATACCATATGATTTCACTCATGTGGATTTTAAGAAATAAAATAAACAGGCATGGTGGACAAGAGAGAGGCAGGCAAACCAAGAAACAAACTGTTAACTATAGAGAACAAACTGATGGTTATCAGAGGGAAGAAGGAGGATGGGGGCTGGGTAAAATAGGTGATGGGAATTTAGGAGGGCACTTGTAATGAGCACAGGGTATTGTATGTAAGTGTTGAATCACTAAATTGTACACCTGAAATTAATATTATGGTGTATCTTAACTGACTAGATATAAATAAAAACTTAAAAAATATATACAAAAGTTAAAAAGATGAACATATTTTTTAAAAAAGATTTATTTATTTATCTGAGAGAGAGCACACATATGAGTGGGAGAAGGGCAGAGAGAGAGGGAGAGAGAGAATCCTGAAGCAGACTCCCTGGTGAGCGTGGAGCCCCACAAGGGGCACAAAACCAGGACCCCAGGATCATGACCTGGGCTGAAATCAAGAGTCAGTTGCTTAACTGACTGAGCCACCCGGATGCATCTACAATTTTTTTATTTTGCTTATTTTTAACCTAAACACTGATAATTTCAAATACATTTTATGAAACACATCCTACACATGGTTAGATCCTATTGGCCTTGATGGTTTTACTTCAAAGTTCAGATTTCATCTTATTGTCAATGAAGAAGTATCAAATATGCCCTAAAAATCACAGATGATTCGCTGTACACATTGTATAAAAAAGAGTTGGGTAAAGCAAAGCTCAGAGTAAGAAAGTGGCTACAGACCCTGTACAGGAATTGGAAGACAGAGAATGATGGCTTAGGGAAGTGGCAGTGGGAATGGAATACAAAGGTACCAGAGTAGACTCTGAATCATTTGCACTGGACAAGCCTGGTGTTGCTTTCAACTAACTGGTCAACTTCCAAAAACACGCAAGTCATCTTTTCCATAAAATATGGAGATTGAGCCAGATAATCTCTAGGGTCCACTTGAAAATACTCATGGACGTAGCAACAAGATGCTGCAGGAACATGGAAATAATGTTCCACCCTGAGAGCTGAACAACTGAAGAGTGTATGGAAGCGGTTGAGGTTCAGTAATGTAGGAATAAATCTAGGACTTGTGGTCAAACTACTGAAAAGAGTGTGAGCCTCCCAAGGTTTCAGTCACGGTTGGATAATAATTTATTATAATTAAACTAATTAAAAGCATTTATATTACCTTGAGATAGACTGATTGAAGAGTGCGCTTGACCAATAGAAAAATGAAGACCAGCAATCCAAAACTGAGTCTATAAATCCAGGCTGGTTGTTACTAGCCATAGATGGTACCCAGTGAAGGATAAACCCTAATTAATGTGGAGATTAATGCAATACATTCAGGTGCTATAAAGCATTTTATTGAGACAAATCCCCTAAACTAATTCTACGTTGAAAAGACTTCCAATCATAGTTTTTAAACCACTTCTCTGCAACATGATTGATATAAAAAAAAGCTGTAGATATTTAATGTATACCACTTGCTGTGTTTGAGACAAGTATACACCCTTGAAACTGTCATCACTATCAATGCCATTAACCTACCTATCACCTTCAAAAATTTCTTCCTGGCCCCATTATTGTTGATTTTTTGCCCTTACATGGTAGGTAAAAACATTTCATTTAAGATATACCCACTTAGCAAATTTTTAAGTAGGCAATAAAGTATTGTTAATCATAGGCCCTATGTTTTACAGATTTCCAGAATTCATTTATTATGCATAACTGAATCTTGATCAATACCTCCCTATTTCCCCTTCCCTCCAGCCCCTGACAACCACAATTCTACTCTCTGCTTCTATTTATTTGATTAGATTCCATATATAAGTGAGATCATGCAGTGTTTGTCTTTCCATGTCTGGCTTAATTTCCTTAATGTCCTCCAGGTATATCCAGGTTGTTGCAAGTGGCAGGATTTCCTTCTTCATAAAATTTGAATGGTATTCCATATGTGTGTGTGCCACATTTTCTTTATCCATTCTTCTTTACCTGGACTTTTATTATATTTCCACGTCTTGGCTATTGTGAAAATGCTATAGTGAATATGGAAGTACAGATATCTCTTTGAGATCCATATTTCAATTCTTTTGGATATATACCCTGAAGTGGGATGCTGGATCAAATGGTAATTTTATTTTGAAATGTTTCAGGAAACACTATATTGTTTACTCGAGTGGCTGCACCAATTTACATTTTCATCAAGAGTGTACAAGGGTTCCGGGACGCCTGGGTGGCTCAGTCGGTTAAGCGGCTGCCTTCGGCCCGGGTCATGATCCCAGGGTCCTGGGATCGAGTCCCATATCGGGCTCCTTGCTCAGTAGGGAACCTGCTTCTCCCTCTCTCTCCCTCTGCTTGTGCTCTGTCAAATAAATAAAATCTTTAAAAAAAAAAAAAAAAGAGTGTACAAGGGTTCCTTTTTCTCCATATCCTTGCTGAACCTCTTATGTTTTGTTTTGTTTTGTTTTGGTAAAGCCATCCAAAGAAGTGTGAAGTGATAGCTCATTGTGGTTTTACTTGTATTTTTCCCTTAGTGATCTTTGCATTTCCATTAGTGATGGTGAGCAACTTTTCATGTACCTTTTGGTTATTTGGTTATCCTCTATGGAATTATGTTATTCAGTCTCTCTGCCCAATTTTTAATAGTTTGGATTTTTTGGTGTCTTTGTATATTTTGGAGACTTCATAGAACAGGTGATTTTGGGAAGGCTCAATAAATTTTCCATTTGGGTAATGAAAATGGAGGGCATTTCAAGTGTTAATAGCATTTGTGAAGCATGCAGCTATGACATCATGTTTCCATATGCTTACAGTAATGGTGAGATGAAAAAAATAGAACAGTATGAGCTGAAGGCATAGGCAGAGTTTAAATTCTAAGTGATGTCAAATACCATGTGCAGGGATACAGTTTTTCAGTAGTTGATATTTCAGGAACCCAAATAGGAGGATATGTGGGTGCTATTTTTAGCTTATCTTGAGGGCAACAGAGGGCAATAGAGGACTCATTAGTGTTAAAGTGCTGGTAAGGTGTGGTCCGATTTGCATTAATAAGATCACTATGGCTTCTTTGGGAATGTAAGTGGCTTTCAGAGTAACTGGAGTCTACAGTTTTATTAAATGTTCTGCCACAAGCACAGTGTTCTCCAGCCTTCGATTCCTTGATACCATCTTCTTTGCAGCCCACACAACAACCACTTTCAGGGGAACAATAATGGCTCTGCCTGCCTTCTACCTTCCAGCCATCACACTATGCCTTTCATTAGTGGGATTCAATCTGGAACTCTGCTGGCAAGGGATTCTCTGAAATGTTGTTCCGGAGTGCCAGCAGCCGTGACCTAGAGGGTAAGGTAGAGCAGCGTGAAAAAAAACCACTGTGACCTCTTCCCTCCCAACCTGCCAAAAAAGAAAATGAAACACAAAATCCAGCACACGGTGCTCCAAGATAATACTGCATCCTTAAAACACCACTAAGTATAGAGGTAAACAATTCAACAAAAGAAAAAAGTTTTTATAAAGTAACAATATATTAGCTGAAAGAAAGAAATCATGAGGATTGTTGGCAGATAAGTAATTGAGAAGTTTCAGAAAGTAAAATACATACAGAAAAGGAAGTAGAAAATTTGTGGGGAGACTAATTTGGTCCAGAATACCCAAATTCTGTTTATTAGGTATTTTGGAAGAAAGAACAGAGGAAAAAGAGGGGAATACATTATTAAATACACAAAGAAGACAGTTTCCAAATTGCCTGTATGAAAAGCTCAATAAATTAAAAAGGCTGGTATCTAGACATGACATTATATGATTTATAAGCTCCAAATATAAAGAAATCTTAAAATCTTTCCAGAGTCAAAAATAAATATCTTCTCCCATTCTGAAGTTTGTCTTTTAGTTTTGTTGATTGTTTCATTCACTGTGCAAAAACGTTTTTATCTTGAAGTCCCAATAGTTCATTTTTGCTTTTGTTTCCCTTGCCTCAGGAGACATATCAAGAACAAAGTAGCTATAGGGGCGCCTGGGTGGCTCAGTCGTTAAGCGTCTGCCTTCGGCTCAGGTCATGATCCCAGTGTCCTGGGATCGAGTCCCACATCGGGCTCCCTGCTCGGCGGGAGGCCTGCTTCTCCCTCACCCACTCCCCCTGCTTGTGTTCCTGCTTTCGCTATCTCTCTCTCTGTCAAATAAAAAAAAAAACAAAGTAGCTATAGTTGATATCAAAGAGGTCATGGCCTGTGTTCTCTTCTAGGATTTTTATGGTTTCATGTTTCACATTTAGGTCTTTCATCCATTTTGAATTTATTTTTGTGTATGGGTAAGAAAACGGTATAGTTTCATTCTTTTTCATGTTGCTTCCCAGTTTTCCCGACACCATTTGTTGAAGGGACTGCCTTTTTCCCTTTGGATATTCTTTCCTGCTTTGTCGAAGATTAACTGACCTTATAGCTGTGGGATCATTTCTGGGTTTTCTATTCTGTTCCATTCATCTATGTGTCTATTTTTGTGCCAACACCATGCTGTTTTGATCACCACAGCTTTGTAATATAACTTGAAGTCTGGAATTGTGATGCTTCCAGTTGTTTTTCTTTTTCAAGTTTCCTTTGGCTATTTGCAGTCTTTTGTGGTTCCCTACAAATTTTAGGATAGTTTGTTCTATTTCTGTGAAGAATGCTGATGGTATTTTGATAGGGATTGTATTTAATGTGTAGATTGCTTCAGGTAGTATAGACATTTGAAGAATATGTGGTCTTCTGACCCATGAGCATGGAATGTTTTTCCATTTGTTTGTATCCTCTTCATTTGCTTTCATCAGTATTTTATAGTGTTCAGAGTACAGGTCTTTCACTTCTTTGGTTAGGTTTATTCCTAGGCACCTTATCATTTTTGTTGCATTTTAAAGGGGATTGATTTCTTAATTTCTCTTTCTGTTGCTTCATTATTGGTGTCTAGAAATGCCAACAGATTTCTATATGTTGATTTTATATCCCATGACTTTACTGAATTCATGTATCAGTTCTAGCAATGTTTTGGTGGAATCTTTTGGGTTTTCTATATAGGGTATCATGTCATCTGGAAATAGTGAAAGTTTGACTTCTTCCTCACCAGTTTGGATGCCTTTTATTTCTTTTTGTTGTCTGATTGCTGAGGCAGGACTTCCAGTACTATGTTAAATAACAGTCGTGAGAGTGGACATACTTGTCTTGTTCCTGACGTTAGGGGAAAAGCTCTCAGTTTTTCCTCATTGAGGATGGTATTAGCTGCAGGTTTTTCATATATGACCTTTATAATGTTGAGGTATGTTCCCCTTTAAACCTACATGTTTTTATCATGAATGGATATTATACTTTGTCAAATGCTTTTTCTGCATCTATTGAGAGGATCATATGGTTCTTATCCTTTCTTTTATTAATGTGGTATATCATGTTGGTTGATTTTTGAATATTAAATCACCCTTGCAGCCCAGGAATAATTGCCACTTGATCATGGTGAATGATTCTTTTACTGTATTCTTGGATTTGATTTGCTAGTACTTTATTGATAATTTTTGCATCCATGTTCATCAGGGATATTGGCCTGTAGATCTCTTTTTTAGTGGAGTCTGTCTAGTTTTGGTATCAGGGTAATGAGGTAATGCTGGCCTCATGGAATGAATTTGGATGTTTTTCTTCTATATTTTGGAATAGTTTGAAAAGAATAGGTATTAACTCTTCTTTAAAAGTGTGGTAGGATTCTCCTGTGAATCCATCTGGTCCTGGACTTTTGTTTGTTGGGAGATTTTTCATTACTGATTCGATTTCTTTGCTGGTTATTGGTCTGTTCAGGTTTTCTACTTCTTTTCAGTTCTGGGTGTTTATATGTTTCTAGGAATTTATCCATTTCTTCTGGGTGGTCCAATTGGTTGGCATATAGGTTTTAATAATATTATTTTATAATTGTATTTCTGTGGTGCTGGTTGTTATTTCTCCTCTTTCGTTTGTGATTGTACTTATTTGGGCCCTTTCTTTTTTCTTTTTGATAAGTTTTGCTGGGGGTTTATCAGTTGTATTAATTTTTTCAAAGAACCAGCTCCTGGTTTCATTGATCTGTTCTATATTTTGGTTTCTATATCATTATATCTACTCTAATCTTTATTATTTTCTTCTTTCTGCTGGCTTTAGGCTTCATTTGTTGTTCTTTTTCTAGCTCCTTTAGCTGTAAGTTTAGATTGAGATTTTTCTTGCCTCTTGAGGTAAGCCTATATTGCTATATACTTCCCTTTTTAGACCACTTTGGTTGCATCCCAAAGGTTTTGGACCATTGTGTTTTCATTTTCATTTCTTTTTTTTTTTAAATTTAAATTCAATAGTACATCACTAGTTTCAGATATAGTGTTCAATAATTTATCAGTTGCATATAATACCCAGTCCTCATCAGATCATGTGCCTCCCTTAATGCCTATCACCCAATTCTGCATTCTCCCCACCCATCTCCCCTCCATCAACCCTCAGTTTGTTTCCTATAGTTATGAGTCTCTCATGGTTTTTATCCCTCTCTAATGACTTCCCATTCTGTTTTCCCTCCCTTCTCCTATGGTCCTCTGCCCTGTTTCTTATATTCCATATATGAGTGAAAACATATGATAATTGTCTTTCTCTGATTGACTTATTTAGCTCAGCATAATACCCTCCCATTCCATCCACATTGATGTGAATGGTAAGTATTCATCCTTTCTGATGGCTGAGTAATATTCCATTGTATATATATCTACTGCATCTTTTTTATCCATTCATCTGTTGATGGACGTCTGAGCCAAGATGCCCATTTTCATTTGTTTCTATGTATTTTTAATTGTTTCTTTGATTTCCTGGTTAACCCATTCATTGGTTAGTGTCTTGTTGTTTAACCACCATGTATTTGTGGTGTTTCTCAATTTTCTCTTGTGGTTGACTTCCAGTTTCAAAGCTTTGTGCTCAGAAAAAGTTCATGGTATGATCTCACTCTTGGTATCGGTTGAGGCCTGATTTGTGACCTAATATGTGATCTACTCTGGAGACGGTCCCTTGTGTACTTGAGAAGAATATGTATTCTGCTGCTTTAGGGTAGATTGTTCTGAATACATCTATTAAGTCCATCTGGTCAGTGTGTCATTCAAAGCCATTGTTTCCTTGTTGATTTTCTGTTTAGATGATCTGTCCACTGATGTAAGGGAGTTGTATATTCCCTAGTATTATTGTATTACTATTAATGAGTCCCTTTATGTTTATTATTAATTGTTTTATTTATTTGGGTGCTCCCATGTTGGTTGCATAAATATTTACAGTTTTTTTTTTTTTAATATTTACAGTTGTTAAATCTTGTTGTTGGATAGTCTCCTTTATTATGATATAGTGTCCTTCTTAAGCTCTTGTTACAGTCTGTTTTATAATCAAGTTTGTCAAGTTTGACATCCATTTGCATGATAAATATTTCTCCATTCCCTCATTTTCAATCTGCAAGTGTCTTTAGGTCTAAAATGAGTTTCTTGTAGGAGCACCTAGGTGGCTCAGTTGGTTAAACATCTGACTTTAGATTTTGGCTCAGGTCATGATATTGGGGTCCTGGGATCAAGCCCCACATAGGGCTCTGTGCTCAGTGGGGAGTCTGCTTGAGGATTCTCTCTCTCTCTCCCTCTGCCTCTACCCTTGCTCTCTCTCAAATAAATAAATAAATCTTTAAAAAAAAATGAGTCTCTTGTAGGTAGCATATAGATGTGTCTTGCTTTTTTATCCATTCTGACACCCTATGTCTTTTGTTGGAGCATTTAGTCCATTTACATTCAGAGTAATTATACATAGATTTGTATTTAATGACATTTTATTACTTTTTTTGGTCATTGTTTCTGGAGATTCTTTCTTGTCTTTTTCACTTATGGTCTTCCATTTCCACTCAAAGAGTCTCCTTTAATATTCCTGCAGCGCTGGTTTAGTGGTCACAAATTCCTTTAGTTTTGGTTTGTCTGGGAAACTCTTTAACTCTCCTATTCTGAATGATAGCCTTGCTGGAGAAAGTATTCTTGGCTACATATTTTTCCCATTTAGCACGTTGAGTATATCATGCCATTGTCTTCTGGCTTGTCAAGTTTCTGTTGAGAAATCTGCAGCTAACCTTATGGGTCTTCCCTTGTAAGTTAAGGACTTGTGTGTTGCTGCTTTTAAGATTTTTTCTTTATCACTGTATTTTACAAATTTAATTACAATATGTTGGCCTGGTCTTATTGATTTTGATGGGAGTTCTCTGTGCCTCCTGGATCTAGATGTCTGTTTCCTTCCCCAAATTAGGGAAGTTTTCAGCTATTATTTTCTCAAATAAATTTCTGCCTCCCTTCTCTCTCTTCTTCTGTGACTTCAGTAATATGAATGTTATTATGTTTCATGGAGTCACTGAGTTCCCTAAGTCTATTCTTCTGTTGCATAATTCTCCTTTCTCTTTTTTTCAGCTTCCTTATTTTCCATTATTTTGTCTTCTTTAACCCTAATTCATTTTCTACTTCTTCCAGCCTGCTATTCATTGCATCAAGCCTGTCTCCAATCTCAGTTATGGCATTCTTAATTTCTGATTGATTCTTTTTTAACTCTTCTATCTCTGTGATAAGTGTCTCCCTGAAGTCTTCCATTCTTTTCTCAAGCTCAGTGAGTATCTTTATGATTGTTGCTTTAAGTTCTCCACTAGGCATGTTACTTATATCTGTTTTGCTTAGAAATGTGGCCATGGCCTTATCTTGTTCTTTCATTTGGGATGAATTCCTCCATCTTGACATTTTGTATAGGTCTCTGCCTTTTCTCTGTTAGAAATGCCAGTTATGTTTCCTGCTCTGGAGAGTAATGGATATGCAGAAGAGGTCATGTAGTGTCCAGGGCTTGGCTCTTCAGGGAGTGTCTCTGGTGTGTGCTGTGTGGTTGTGATTTGATGGCTTCATTCTCTGTGACACTTGTCTGCAGAGGCTCTCCTTGCCTGCTGTGGGCAGTGTTTGGTCCTTGGCCAGAATGTGGCAAGTTTTAACTAGGTGTGCTCTGGTCTGCTTCTGAAATGAGACCTGATATCCTTCCACCAGAACTGAAGCTCTGCAGAACTCTCTGGATGGACGATGTGGTCTGGGTAGGGGTTTCTGCTTGTCTTCTGAGAAAGGTGCCCACCATGCTGGGTTGAAGCAAGCTTGACTGAGAAGGGCAGTCTAGCCAGAGTGCAGGGGTGTGGGACTTGGTGTAAGCAAGTTAGGTAACTGGTGTCAGTAATGTGTTGTTTCCCTGCAGGTGGCTTTGTGTTTATGCTGAGGGGTTGGTAAGGGAAATGTTGCCAGCCAGCTCCTTTGTTCCTGGAGAGGCATCCCCATGATTGCTGCCTTTCAGGGACATGCACCAAAAGATCTCCCACCTGTGTGCCCCAGGTACTCTTCAAATCATTGTTTCCGTGCCATCTGACTCCAGGGTTGTTTGCTTGCCTTTTCTCCAGAAGCAGTGCAGTGCCCTCCAGTCTCTATCCCAGCCAAGCCCGAGACCTTTAAAACTCCAGGCTTTAAATCCGGCTGGTTACAAGAACTCACAAAAATCAGCCTCACTCATTTTCCCAGTCATTGGCTTTGGGGAAATGTTCTTGTGCATTCCTCTGTGTGCTCTACTTTCTCTTACCCTTCCCCACCACCAGACTTACTCTCCTCTGCAGCACCTGCAATCTCTTTCTCCCCAAAACCATGTCCCCACACTTCCTACCTTCTTTGATGTGTCCTCTTCTCTACCTTCTTATGGAGTTTGTTCTATCAGTCTTCAGGTTGGTTTCTGGGGTATTTAGGATGATTTGATAGTTATTTAGTTGTGTTTGTGGAACCAGTTGAACCTGGGGACCTACTCCACCTCTAACCTATCGTCGCCCCCCACCCCTGACCAGGGTATTTTATTTTATTTTTTAAAAGATTTATTTATTTTATTTAGAGAGAGAGAGTGTGTGTGTACATGCAAACGGGGGGGGGGGGGCGCAGAGGAGAAGGGAGAAGTAGACTCCCTGCTGAGTGCAGAGCCCAACTCTTCTCCATCTCAGGACACTGAGATCCTGACCTGAGCTGAAATCAAGAGTCAAATGCTCAACTGACTGACCCACCCAGGCGCCCCCAGGGTATTTTATTTTAAAGAGGAAAGACCTGGGGGAAAGGGGTTATTCCATCTTGGTGGAATAGGAAGTTCTTAATGAACTTGAAATCAAAGTTATTTTGGAATGAAAGGCATTTCTTTGTGAAAAGCATTCCTCATATAGCAGCCCATGAAAACTGTTATGAGGGTGGATTCACAGAATAACCTTCACATTATTACTATGTATACAATTTGCACAGAAGGTGTGAATTTCTGGAGAAATAAACTAGGTGGTAGAAGAAACCTCAATGTCTTAGTTTGAGTTAGCCCAGAAGCCTACCCAGAAGAAAGGATTTGAAGACAAGTAGTTTATTGGAGAGTTGATTTCATGAAAGACCAGTAGGGAGGAGGGAAAATGATATAGTAAAAAAGAATTGTGTATTACCAAGCCAGTTACCCTTTTGGGAACTTGGAGCCCAGTCTCACTGGGAATTCTGAGTCATAGTATAGAATACTCTTCATAGTTATTCAAACCCAGAAAAAAAGAAGATAGGATGTGTATATAGCAATTCTCTACCCATCATTTGCTGGGGATTGCTTGTGGGAGTGTTCCTTTTCTAGCACATCTTGCTTGTCTTGTGCATGGAAAAATGTGCTCCTAGGCCCAGAACATAGTGCTCTGGCAGAGTTTGCAGGAATTTGCAGTAAACACCCTACAAATTGCCTGACAAATTGAATACTAAAGTAATATGGGTGGGGTCTAGCAGTGTCTTCCTTAATCTACCTTTACACTAATTAGATATACTTGTACATCACCTTAAGTTCACCCTGTCCTATTACTTATTCTTCACTGTAGTGGTTCATCATATTTTTTAAAGTAAAAAACTTGACTTACAACTGAAGGGTAAGTGGATGAGCCATAGTCCCTGCTGCTGCCATTGGTCCCAGTGATGTAAGAAAGATGTTAGGGTTCAAAGCCTATGGCCAAGAAAAAATTCTTGAGACATCTTTGGTGCAAAAAGGTGGTTTTATTAAAGCACAGGGACAGGACCCATGGGCAGAAAGAGCTGCAATGGGGTCATGAGGAGTGGCCCATTATATACTTTCAAGTTGGGAGGGGGTTAGGGATAGTATAAGTCTCTAAGGCATTTTGGAAGCAAGGTTTCTAGGACCTTGAGGGTGCTAGCTATTGTTGCGAAAAGGTCATTTATTACTGTCTAATAAAACCTTAGACAAGAGACCCTTCAGATATATATCAGTTGTTCACATGCTTGGGGGATGATTACCAACATGAATCTTGGGGGGTAGAGATAAAGGAAGTTTCCAAAGGAATTTTTATGGTTTTTTTTTTTAATTCATTTTTATTTATTTATTTGATAGAATGAGCACAAGCAGGGGGAGTGGGAGAGGGAGAAGCAGACTCCCCGCTGAGCAGGGAGCCTGATGTGGGGTTCCACCACATCATGACCTGAGCCAAAGGCAGGCAGTTAACCGACTGAACCATCCAGGCGTCCCAGGAATTTTTATGTTAAAGTAGACTTACAGGATCCTGGGGGCTGGGTTAAGATTGCCTTTTGCCCTTAGCAAAGTATTAACATCAAGGCAGCTGAGTTCCTAGAGGAACATCACTCTGCCTATTTCAAGGACTTGTCAGTGGGCTATAGGTAGTAAAGATATCTAATTTTTCTTTTGCCTTTTTCCCCCCACATTACCAAGGCCAAATAAATATTCTGTCATCTCCTTCATGTTCATTCATTTAGTATGTTTTTCTTCACCCTTTGCCAGCATGACTGCTGGTTTCATTTGCTTGCCCTCTAGGGTAACATAGACCTTCATACCTGAGGGATCTAAGCCTGTGGTTGCTATGTCCTTAACAGATCCTGGTCATCACTGCTGTTAATTTCCAAAATTGTTACCATGGAAGCAATAAGAAGCAACATGGTGAATCCTGTTGATTTCTGATGAGGGAGCAGAAGGCAAGCTGAGGACAGAGCACAAGTTGACATGCTAACCCCTCCCCCCGCCCTGCCCCCAACAAGGTGGGATATTGTAACACTCCTCAGGCACTCCTGGCTGCCCTAAACTAAGGGAAGTGAGAAACAAATGGTTAACTGATAAAGATCACAGTCCTGCAGGACATGAATCTCCATCAGTTTACCAATGTCTTAGTGATATACAAGGCAAAAGCATTCTTATCGATAGCCTAACTTTCAGAGACTCATAACTCAGCTTCCTGGAGCCTCAACATCACCTTCCCCTCCATGAGTGATGTGGGAAACAGAGGCAGAAGGGAATGTAAACGAAGTTAAATTTCTTTATGACCTGCAGCTTACTGAGAAGGACTTGTGATAGGAAGAGTATAACATTCCTCCAGGAAGCTCCTGTCTTAATGTTCATGCCTTACTAGAAGGAAAAACAACCTTAGCTTAATAATAGCCAGGCCTCCAGCATCTTGAGAATCTTCTTTACCATATAAAAGTCCTTTTAGACACCTTCCTTTGTCCTTAACTCCCCCAACTCCCAAGTATATAATCAGTGATTCCTCACAGCCCCAGTTCTGCAACTCTTTCTGCCCATGGGTCCTGTCCCTGTGCTTTAATATAACTACCTTTTTGCACCAAAGAATTCTTTCTTGGCCATCTGCACTGGACCTCACCAACATTCCAAAGCTACATCAGTTTCCATATTTCTTCCTTCCTCTATTATATTGTAGAAACCCTGTCTCCTCATGTTAATCAGCATCACTTATCCTTGCCTATTTATACTCCCTCCTTTCATCTTTTTTTTTACCCCATTCAAAATATATAGCATTTTCATCATTGGGCAAAGTTCTTTGGTTCCTGTTGTCAAACCCCACCACTGTACCCAGGCCCTGGTAATCCATGCTGTTTTATTTCACTATAGATTCATTTTGCTTTTTCTGGAATTTCATATAAGTGAAATCGAATATATACTCATTAGTGCCAGGTTTCTCTTCTCAGTACGATGTTTTTGAGATTCATTTATTTAATTTTATTAGTAGTTTATTCTTTCTATGATTGAGTAGTGATGAGGGAACAGAAGGCAAGCTGAGGACAAGGCAGAAGCTGACACCCCACAACCTTCCCCCATGGGATTATATGTGACATTCCTCCTGTACTCCTGGCTGTCCTAAAGCTAAGAAAAGGAAAAACAAATAGTTAACCTATATTCTGCAAGACCTGAGTCTCTCTCAGTTTACAAATGTCTTAGCAATCTAGAACTAAGCATTTCTATCAATAACCTAGCTTCCAGAAGGAAATGTAGATACAATCAACTGTCCTTATAACCTACAGCCCATTGACAGATACTTGAAGAGGGCAGAGTGTAATGTTCCTCCAGGAAGTTCCCAACTATCTTATATTAATGCCTTGCTAGAGCAAAAAACAACCTTAACTTGACAATGGCAAGCCGTCTGGTATCCTGTGAGTCTTCTTTAACATATGAAAGTTCTTTCCAAACCTCCCTTTTTTTCCTTACCTCCCCCAACCCCAGAGTATATAATCAACCACCCCTCACAACCCCAGTGCAGCAGCTCTTTTTGCCCATAGGTCCTGTCCCAGTGCTTTAATAAACCACCATTTTGCACCAAAGACGTCTCAAGAATTCTTTCTTAGTCATCAGCTCCGGACTCCACCGCACTGAACCTCACTTATATTCCAAAACCACATCAAGTAGTATTTCATTATCTGGACAATTGGTTGTTTTTATTTTTCGCTATTATTGATGTGGTTTAGTACCTCTAGCAAGTATTAACATTAAGACAGTTGGGAGTTTCCTGGAAGAATATCACACATGTCCCACTCAGGAGTTGGGGGGCCGGGAGGTTACAGGGTGTCAGCTTGTGCTTTGTCCTCAGCAAGCCTTCTGCTCCCTCATCATTATAAATGAAGCTGTTATAAACACTGTATACAGCTGTGGACATATATTTTAATTGCTCTTAGGTCAATGTAAGATTGCTAAGTTATATGGTAGATGTATGTTTAATTTTATCAGATATGGCCACATTGTCCTCCAACTGATTGTATTATTTTATATTCCCAGCTGCAATATTAGTATTGCAGATAAAACCCTGAGTTTTATCCACCCTTTAACATTTAGCCATTCCAGTGGGGTTGTCATTTATTACAATTTCTAAATTTCTAAGTATAAGAAAAACTTAATTTTGTCTTCCATATAGTAGATCATATTTTAATGCCTCTCAGAAAAATATGTAGAGAGTGATAGTAAAATTCAGTATTCCATTATTTTTTCCTGACTGCCTGCTGCATACCAAAGGAAGCATTAACTTAGACTCTCTCACAGAGGAGTATACTCATGTTTTTATCAGTGCTGTCCTCAAATTCCCAGGTCCCTGTGGATGACTGTCAGCAACAAAATGAAGGAGAAATTGTAATATATATATATTTTAAGAGACTACAGAATTTGTAGCAAAACATGTAATTCAACCAATTTGGAATAGTCCAGTTACTATTTTATCACAAAATATTTGTTTTCTCATTCTCAGTTTTGATCTAGTTAAAACCTCATCTGTAGTTACCTTTCTGAATCCTCCATGGTAATTGATCTGTCTGCCCTTCAATGCTGATAGACCCTTATGATCAGTGGATTATGATGGTAATAGTGACAATGATGGTGAAGAAGATGGTGAAGATAATGATGGAAAGTGTGGTGGTGATGGTTGCTTAGCACAGTCCAAGCAAGTATAGATGCTCAGTAAATATATATTGAAAGGTTAAGTGAATGAATGAAAAATTGCTTTTATGGAAAATTTAATACCTGCATAACACTATGCTAATTTGAGTTTATCTCATTATTCTTACAATGATCCGTTGCTGTAGTTAATTTGATTTCCCCCTTATTAAAGAACTGGATAGTAAGGCATATAGTAACTGTTTACCTGAGTTAGATGTGGTCACTCAGAACCAGAAGGTTCATACATAATATCTAGATTTAATTATTCCTTCAATATGATGTTTGTCTAGGTTCTCAGGATGTCAAGAATTAGTGTTAGAGTGAATATTAATTTTCTAGGCACCCTGTTTGCTACCTTAGCCCTGCTTCATTAAGAATGTTAGTCTGGCTATAAAAGGCATTAAATGAGCAGCATAGTACTATAGCTCTGCTCTATTCAGTGATCATTGTTGTAGGTGGACTTCTTTGTGCATATATTCCCTTGGAAGTTAACTGAGAGGAGAATGTGTCCAGGCCAAGGTAGTATTCCTGAGTTCCCCGGCCTAATGCCATCAAAGAATATCTTAGTAACATGGCAATTTAACCATGGTCAAGTTACAACTGTGGAATATATAGCTGAATAATTGCTGAAATATAACTAAATATCAAACATGCATTTAAAGTCACAATAATATATGAAATAATGAGTAATGCATAAAATATCATGTTAAAGAAAAAAACAAAAATGAGTGCAAAACTTTAAAGTTAACTTGCCTTCCTCACCCTATAATCTGTACTAAATCATTCCAAACCACCAACCAATGTTCTAAAACACAGTAAACATGTCACTGTATAAATAGTAATCATCATGTTAGGGTATAAAATACTTAAAACTTCACTTCATGATATCCAAGAAACTAATGTGATTCTTGGCAAACTATTGCTTTCTCTGCATTAATGTGGCTGTTCTTACTTAGTACCACAAAATGCCCAAAACCCCTACCACTTTGTTGACATTCTGTGCTTTTTTGAACATTCATCTTTGTAATTGAATTTGAGTATTTTCTTGCATATAATTTGTTTTTATGTTGTATTGAGTTTTGGAGTTACAAATACTAATATTTTCCACATAAACTTTGGTTGACAAGTTTTACTGAGAGGGATGTTCTCTGAAGTGTAAGAAGGGTTTTTGTACCTGGAAAGTGTTCTCCAGGTTGTGCCTGTAATAGATGAAGTTTGGATTAATAGATATATGTCCACATACTGGTCACCACAAACCCTCCATTTATTAGATTGGGTTCTCTGTTAATTGTTAGCTCATATTTCTTCTAGGTCAGGTTTTTATCCATCAGAGACTGCTTCAATGACATTCAACAAATAACATGGAAGTATGAATCCAGAAAAATATAGAGGAAAATTCACATTTCTACAGAAACTAAGGAGATGAAACCACAGAGACTTTCTAAAGAAGGAACTCTTTAACCTATAAAGAGAAAAAAGTTTCCTTGCATGTGCCCAAGGTCCACACTAAAGAATAAAGAAGGTATCAATAAGTTAAAAATAATTTATAAATCAGATATTATAGAATTCATATTCTCTATTCAAAATGTACAAGAACTAGAAATTAATAGTAGTTTTATAAACAATATTTGCTTGGCAATTAAAAAACCTTTGTATATAATGTCAAAGAGGTATTTGGAATTGCCACTATAGAAAATTAAACTCTTTAATTTAATGTGGGATTTAACCTCCTGGAGTTTCTAAAAACCCCTCCCCTTTTGTCGTGACTTTGGTTTTATTCTTCGTTTGCTGTTTAAAAAATCTGATCTTGGTTTTCTCCCCAAAACTCTTGGAATTCTTTTCCTGCTTTATATCCAGGGATTTTGGGGCCTATCATCACCATCACCATCATCATCATTATTCTCAGAACTGCAAATATGTAGATCCACTGCTAAATCCATCCGAGACATTGTTTAAATTGCACTATTTGTATGAATTTACTCAATCCTCATTTTATTTCACAGATGACAAAACAAAGGCACAGTTTTTACTTTTTTTTGAGGGGAGAGATTGTTTATTTCATGGGAAAAAATTGTCAAGAATTTAACTGGGAGATGGTGCATGAAAAGCAACTTTTATGATTCCTGGCCTCCCTAAATGTTGTATAATTTGTTTTAACATTTTGTCAATAGCTGAATGGTTATAAGATTCTACATGGAAAATCATTCACCCAAAACTTAAAAGCCACACCCCACTTTCTTCCAATAACAAAAGCTGTAAAAGAAGTTGATATATGGAATTCTTTGGTCTTTTGCAGAAAAGGTATTTTTATTTTTTTTTAACCTGGAAAGATTTTAAGATTTCTTTATATTTGGTGTTTGAAAATTGTATAATGTCTGCCTAGATACCAGCTTTTTAAAATTTATTGAGCTGTTCATCCAGGCAATTTGGTGATTGCCTTTTTGTGAATTTCATGATTTATTCCCAGGGCACCTGGGTGGCTCAGTTGGTTGGGTGACTGTCTTCGGCTCAGGTCATGATCCTGGAGTCTGGCAATCGAGTCCTGCGTTGGGCTCCCTGCTCAGCCGGGAGTCTGCTTCTCCCTCTGACCCTCCCCCATCTCATGCTCTCTCTCTCTCTCATTCTCTCTCTCTCAAATAAATAAAATATTTTTTAAAAATTTATTCCCCTCTTTTTCCTCTGTTCTCTCTTCCAAAATACCTAATAAACAGAATTTGGGTATTCTGGACCAAATTACTCTCCCCACAAATTTTCTACCTCCTTCTGTCTGTATTTTACTTTCTAAAACTTCTCCATTACTTATCTGCCAGCAGTCCTCATGATTTCTTTCTTTCAGCTATTGTATTTTTAATTTATAAAACCTTTTTTTTCTTTTATTGATTGTTTACCTTAAAACTTAGTGGTGTTTTAAGGATGCAGTATTATCTTGGAGCACCCTGCGCTGGATTTTGTTTCATTTTCTTTTTTGGCAGGTTGGGAGGGAAGAGGTCACAGTGGTTTTTTTCCATGCTGCTCTATCCTACCCTCTAGGTCACCGCTGCTGGCACTCCGGAACTACATTTCAGAGAATCCCTTGCCAGCAGAGTTCCAGATTGAATCCCACTAATGAAAGGCATAGTGTGATGGCTGGAAGGTAGAAGGCAGGCAGAGCCATTATTATTCCCTAAAAGTGGTTGTTGTGTGGGCTGCAAAGAAGATGGTATCAAGGAATTGAAGGCTGGAGAACACTGTGCTTGTGGCAGAACATTTAATAAAACTGTAGACTCCAGTTACTCTGAAAGCCCTTCACATCCCCTATTGAAACCATAGAGATCTTTCTTTTTTATTTTTTAAAAGATTTTATTTATTTATTTATTTGAGAGAGAGAACAAGCAGAGGGAGTGGCAGGCAATGGTATTGGGAAAAGCAGGCTCCCCGCTGAGCAGGGAGCCTGATGTGGGTTCCATCCTAGGACCCTGGGATCATGACCTGAGAAGGCAGACAATTAACCAACTTAGCCACCCAGATGTCCTGAAACCATAGAAATCTTTCTAATGCAATCTGACCATGCCTTACCAGCATTTTAATACTAATGAGTCCCCTATTGTCCTTGAGATATGCTAATAATAGCACCCACATATCTTCCTATTTTTGTCCTTGAAAGTCTCTATTTCCATTCAACTACTGAAAAACTCTCTTCCTGCACAGGTATTTGACATTACTTATTATTTAAAGTCTGCCTATGCCTTCAGCTCATGTTGTTCTATTTTCCGTCACCATCTTGTGAACATACAGAAGCATGATGTTATAGCTGCATGCTTCACAAATGCTGTTGACCCACTTGAAATGCCCTCCATTTTCATTGTCCAAGTGGAAACTTTCTTGTGTCTTCCAAAATCACCTTTTCTATGAAGTCTCCAAAATATATAAAGATCCCAAGAAATTCAAACTGTTAAAAAATGAGCAGAGAAACTGAATAGACATTGTTCCATAGAGGACATATAAATCGCCAACAGGTACAGGAAAAGATGCTCATTATCACTAATGGAAATGTAAACATCACTAAGGGAAATACAAGTAAAACAACAATGAGATATCACCTCACACTTCTTTGCATGCCTATTACTACAAGTCCCCACAAAGGATAAGAACTGTTAGCAAGGATGTGGAAAAAAAAAAAGGAACCCTTGTACACTATTGATGAAAATGTAAATTGATACAGTCACTCTGATAAACAATCTAGTGTTTCCTGAAACATTTCAAAATAGAATTACCATTTGATCCAGCAATCCCACTTCTGGTTATATATCCAAAAGAATTTAAATATGTATCTTAAAGAGATATCTGTACTCCCATGTTCATTGCAGCATTTTTCACAGTAGCCAAGATGTGGAAATAACCTAAAAGTCCATGTAAAGAAGAATGGATAAAGAAAATGTGACATATATGTATTATGGAAGATCATTCAGACTTTACAAAGAAGAAACTGCCACTTGCACCAACATGTATATGCCTGGAGGATATTATTCTAAGTAAAATAAGCCAAACATAGTAAGACAAACGCTGCATGATCTCATTCGCATGTGGAATCTAATCAAATACATAGAAGCAGAGAGTAGAATTGTGGTTGTCAGGGGCGGCGGGGGGAAGGGGAAATAGGAAGGTATTGATAAAGTTTCAGTTATACATAATAAATGAGTTCTGGAAATCTGTATAACATAGGACCTACAATTAACAATATTTTATTGCCTATTTAAAATTTTGCTAATAGGGTAGATAAATTAAGTGCTTTTACCTACCATGTAAGGGCAAAAAATCAACAACAAAGATTACGGGAAGAAATAGTTGGAGGTGATAGATAGGTTCATGTCATTGATAGTGATGATGGTTTCAAGGATGTATACTTAGGGGCGCCTGGGTGGCTCAGTTGGTTAAGTGGCTGCCTTCGGCTCAGGTCATGATCCTGGAGTCCCGGGATCGAGTCCCGCATCGGGCTCCCTGCTCAGCAGGGAGTCTGCTTCTCCCTCTGACCCTCCTCCCTCTCACGCTCTCTGTCTCTCATTCTCTCTCTTGCAAATAAATAAAATCTTAAAAAAAAAAAAAAGATGTATACTTAACTGCAAACATTCAAGTTGTATACATTAAATATGTATATGTCAATCATACTTCATGGAAGTTTTTAAAAATTTGTATCTTCAACATACAATTAGCTTAAGGAATTTGTCTAAATAAAATTTTACAGCACCAGAGTCTAGTGCATTAATCTCCACATTAGGGTTTGTCCTTCACTGGGTACCATCTATGGCTGGCAACAATCCAGTTTTAGATTTCTGGTCTTCATTTTTCTATTGGTCAGTTCACACAACCAGCATAGTCTATCTCAAGGTAATATAAATGCATTTAATTAGTTTAAGTATAATAAATTACCAATGGTAACTAAAATGTTGGGAGACTCACACTCTTTTCAGTAGTTTGACCACAAGTCCTAGATTTATTCCTACATTACTGAACCTCAACCACTTCCATACACTCTTCAGTTGTTCAGCTCTCAGGGTGGAACATTATTTCCATGTTCCTGCAGCATCTTGTTGCTATGTCCATGAGTATTTTCAAGTGGACCCTAGAGATTATCTGGCTCAATCTCCATATTTTATGGAAAAGATGACTTGCGTGTTTTTGGAAGTTGACCAGTTAGTTGAAGGCAACACCAGATTTGTCCAGTGCAAGTGATTCAGAGTCTACTTTGGTACTCTTGTATTCCATTCCCACTGCCACTTCCCTAAGCCATCATTCTCTTTCTTCCAATTCTGGTAACAGAGTCTGTACCCACTTTCCTACTCTGATCTTGGCTTTTTCAGACTTGTTAATACAATGTGTACAGCTAATCATCTGTGGTTTTTTAG
The DNA here is from genome assembly GCF_054177405.1 of Leptonychotes weddellii. Lineage (NCBI taxonomy): Eukaryota > Metazoa > Chordata > Mammalia > Carnivora > Phocidae > Leptonychotes > Leptonychotes weddellii. Next base: position 35,350,926 of record NC_138374.1, on the reverse strand, counting down.
GGCATGTTTGATACTTCATTGTCAATAAGATGAAATCTAAACCTTGTAATAGGACCATGAGGACAAGTAGGATCTAATCATGTTTCAAAAAATGTATTTGAGATTATCTAATCTCAGGTTTTGGCTAAAAGCAAACAAAAAATTGTGTTAAACATTTTATTTTTTATTTTCTTCAGTTTTTATTTATATTCCAGTTAGTTAACATACACTGTAATATTAGTTTCAGGTGTACAATTTAGTGATTCAGCACTTACATACAACACCCTGTACTCATCACAACAAGTGTACTCCTTAATACCCATCACCTATTTCACACACCCCCCACCTCCCATCTGGTAACCATCAGTTTGTTCTCTATAGTTAAGACTCTGTTTCTTGGTTTGCCTCTCTCTTTTCTTCCCTTTTGATCATTTGTTTTGTTTCTAAATTCTACATATGAGTGAAATCACATGGTATGTTCTCTGACTGACTAATTTGGTGTAGTATAATACTTTCTAGCTCCATCCGTGTAATTGCAAATGGCACTATTCTTTTTTATAGCTGAGTAAATTTCCTTTGTTTATAAATACCACATCTTTATCCATTCATCAGTCAATATACATTTGGCTCTTTCCATAACTTGGCTATTGTAGATAATGCTGCTATAAACATCAGGGTGCATGTGTCTTCAAATTAGTATTTTGTATTCTTTGGGTAATTACCTAGTAATGCAATTGTTGGATCGTAGAGTAGTTCTATTTTTAACTTTTTGAGGAAGCTCCAACTGTTTTCCAGAGTGGCTGCACCAGTTTGCATTCCCACCAACAGTGTAAGAAGGTTCCACTTTCTTTACATCCTCCCCAACGGCATGTGTTTCTTCCGTTGTTAATCTTTTTTTTTTTTTAAACTAACATCTTTTGTTTGTTTTTTAATTTTTATTCAATTTTTTATTTTAATTCAATTTAGTTAACATATGGTGTATTATTAGTTTCAGGGATAGAATTTAGTGATTCATCAGTTGCATATAACACCCTGTGCTCATTATATCAAGTGCCCTCTTTAATGGTCATCACTCAATTACTTCATCCCCCTACCCACCTTCCCCCCAGCAACCTTCAGTTGTTTCCTATAGTTAAGAGTCTCTTATGGTTTCCCTCCCTCTCTGTTTTTTTTTTTTTTTAAAGATTTTATTTATTCATTTGAGACACAGAGATACAGAGAGAGAGAGAAAGCATGAGCAGGGAGAGAGGCAGAGGGAGACGGAGGAGCAGGCTCCTCGCTGAGCCAGGAGCCCGATGTGGGGCTCGATCCCAGGACCCTGGGATCATGACCTGAGTTGAAGGCAGACGCTTAACCATCTGAGCCACCCAGGCGCCCCCTCCCTCTCTGTTTTTATCTTATTTTATTTTTCTTTTCCTTCCCTTATGTTCATCTATTTTGTTTCTTAAGTTCCACATATGAGTGAAATCATATGGTATTTGTCTTTCTCTGACTGACTTGCTTCCCTTAGCATAATAACCCTCTAGTTCCATCCATGTCATTGCAAATGGCAAGATTTCATTTTTTTAAAAGACAGTCTTTTTTTTAAAAGATTTTATTTATTTATTTATTTAAGAGAGAGAGAGTATGAGCGGGAGGGGCAGGGAGGTGCAGAAGCAGACTCCCTGCTGAGCAGGGAGCCCAATGTGGGGCTCGATCCTGAGGACCCTGGGATCATAACCTGAGCCGAAAGCAGCCGTTTATCTGACTGAGCCAACCAAGCACCTCCAAGATTTCATTTTTTGATGGCTGTGTAATATTCCATTGTATATTTTACATATATATATATACACACACACCACATATATTATACACACACACACACACACACACCCCACATCTTCTTTATCCACTCATCTGTCGATGGACATCTGGGCTCTTTACATAGTTTGGCTATTGTGGACATTGCTGCTATGAACATTGGGGTGCAGGTGCCCCTTTGGATCACTTTTTTGTATCCTTTGGGTAAATACCTAGTAGTGCAATTGCTGGGTGGTAGGGTAGTTCTATTTTTAACTTTTTGAGGAACCTCCATACTGTTTTCCACAGTGGCTGCACCAATTTGCATTCCCACTAACAGTGTCAGAGGGTTCCTCTTACTCTGCATCCTCATTAACATCTGTTGTTTCCTGAGTTGTTCATTTTAGTCATTTTGAGTGGTGTGAGGTGGTATCTCATTGTGATTTTGATTTGTATTTCCCTGATGCAGAGTGATGTGGATCATTTTTTCACATGTCTGTTGGCCATTTATTTGTCTTCTTTGGAGAAATGCGTTTGTGTCTTCTGCCCATTTCTTGACTGGAATTTTTGGTTTTTGGGTGTTGAGTTTGATAAGTTCTTTATAGATTTTGGATACCCACTGTTTATCTGATAAGATATTTGCAAATATTTTCTCCCATTTCATAGGCTGCCTTTTAGTTTTGTCGACTGTTTTTTTGTTTTTTGTTTTTTTTTTTTTGCTATGCAAAAGCTTTTTATCTTAATGAAGTCCCAATAGTTCATTTTTGCTTTTGTTTCCCTTGCCTTTGAAGATGTATCTAGCAAGAAGCTGCTGTAGCCAAGGCCAATGAAGTTGCTGACTGTGTTTTCCTCTAGGATTTTGATGGATTCCTGTCTCATATTTAGCTCTTTCATCCATTTGAGTTTATTTTTGTGTATGGCGTAAGGAAATGGTCCAGTTTCATTCTTCTGCACGTGGCGGTCCACTTTTCCCAACACCATTTGTTGAAGAGACTTTTTTTTTCCCTTTGGATATTCTTTCCTGCTTTGTCAAGCATTAGTTGACTATAGACTTGAGGATTCATTTCTGGGTTCTCTATTCTGCTCCATTGATCTATGTATTTGTTTTTGTGCCAGTACCATTATGTCTTGATGATTACAGCTGTGTAATACAGCTTGAAGTCCAGAATTGTGATGCCTCCAGCTTTGCTTTTCTTTTTCAACATTCCTCTGGCTATTCGGGGTCTTTTCTGGTTCCATACAAATTTTAGGATTATTTGTTCTAGCTCTGTGGAAAATGTTGATGGTATTTTGATAGGGATTGCATTGAATGTGTAGATTGCTCTGGGTAGCATAGACATTTTAACAATATTTGTTCTTCCAGTCCATGGAAGAACATTAACAAGATTGTTTTTCATTTCTTTGTGTCTTCCTCAACTCCATTCATGAGTGTTCTATAGTTTGCAGAGTACAGATCCTTTGCCTCTTTGGTTAGGTTTATTCCTAGGTATCTTATGGTTTGTGGTGCAATAGTAAATGGGATCGATTCCTTGACTTCTCTTTCTTCTGCCTCATTGTTAGTGTATAGTAATGCAACTGAGTTCTGTGCGTTGTGTTTATATCCTGCAACTTTGCTGAATTCCTGTAACAGTTCTAGCAATTTTTGGGTAGAGTCTTTTGGGTTTTCTACATAAAGTATAATGTAGTCTACAAAGAGTGATAGTTTGACTTCTTTGCCAATTTGGATGCCTTTTATTTCTTTTTGTTGTCTGATTGCTGAGGCTAGGATTTCCAGTACTATGTTAACAACAGTGGTAAGAGTGGACATCCCTGTCATGTTCCCGACCTTAGGAGAAAAGCTCTCAGTTTTTCCCCATTGAGGATGATATTTACTGTGGGTTTTCATATATGGCTTTTATGATGTTGAGGTATGTTCCCTCTATCCCTACCTAGTGGAAGATTTTTTATCAAGAAAGGATGCTGTATTTTGTCAAATGCTTTTTATGCATCAATTGAGAGGATTATATGATTTTTATCCTTTCTTTCATTAATGTGGTGTATCATGTTGATTGATTTGCAAATATTCAGCCACCTCTATGGCCCAAGAATAACTCCCACGTGGTCGTGGTGACTAATTCTTTTAATGTACTGTTGAATTCAATTTGCTAGTATTTTATTGAGCATTTTTGCATCCATGTTCACCAGGATATAGGCCTATAATTTTCCTTTTAGTGGAGTCTTTCTGTTATGGGGTCAAGGTAGTGCTGCCTTATAGAATGAGTTTGGAAGTTTTCTTTCCATTTCTATTTTTTGGGGAACAGTTTCAGAAAAATAGGTATTAATTCTTCTTTAAATGTTTGGTAGAATTCCCATGGGAATCTGTCCAGCTCTGGACTCTAATTTGTTGGGAAATTTTTGATTACTGATTCAATTTCTTTGCTGATTATGGTTCTGTTCATGTTTTCTATTTCTGCCTGTTTCAGTTTTGGTAGTTTATATGTTTCTAGGACTGCATCCATTTCTTCCAGATTGCCTAATTTATTGGCATATAATTTTTTATAGTATTCTCTTATAACTGTTTGTATTTCTTTGGTGTTGTTTGTTGTGACCTCTCCTGTTTCATTCATGATTTTATTTATTTGGGTCCTTTCTTCTTTCTTTTTGATAAGTCTGGCTAGGGGTTTATCAATCTTGTTAATTCTTTCAGAGAACCGCACCTAGTTTCATTGATCTGTTCTACTACTTTTTTGATTTCTATATCATTAATTTCTGATATAATCTTTATTATTTCTCTTCTCCTTCTGCTTTTAGGCTTTATTTGCTATTCTTTTTCCAGTTCCTTTAGGTGTAAGGTTAGGTCATGTATTTAAGGCTTTTCTTGCTTCTTGAGGACGGTCTATATTGCTGCATATTTCCCCTTTAGGACTGCTTTTGCTGCATCCCAAAGGTTTTGAACTGTCATGTTTTCATTTTCATTTGCTTCCATGTATTTTTTAAATTCTTATTTAGTTTCCTGGTTGACCCAGTCATCCTTTAGTAGAATGTTCTTTAACTTCCATGTATTTGTGGTCTTTCCAGATTTTTTTCTTGTGGCTGATTTTAAGTTTCATAGCATTGTGGTCTGAAAATATGCATGGTATGATCTCAGTATTTTTGTACCAGTTGAGTCCTGATTTGTGACCCACTCAGTATATGATCTATTCTGGAGAATGTTACATGTGCACTCGAGAAGAATGTGTGTTCTGTTGCTTTAGGATGAAATGCTCTGTTTGTATCTGTGAAGTTCATCTGGTCCAGTGTGTCATTCAAAGCCCTCGTTTCTTTGTTGATCTGCTTAGATGATCTGTCCCTTGCTGTGAGTGGGGTGTTAAAGTCCCCTACTGTTATTGTATTATTATCAATGTTTTTCTTCAATTTTGTTATTAATTGATTTATATATTTGACTGCTCTTGAGTTAGAGGCATAAATATTTACAACTGTTAAAGCTTCTTGTTGTATAGACCCCTTTATTGTGATATAGTGTCCTTCTTCATCTCTTATTATACTCTTTGGCTTAAAATCTAGTTTTTCTGATATAAGTATGGCTTTCTTTTGATGTCCATTAGCATGATAAATGGTTCTCCACCCTCTCACTTTCAATCTGGAGGTGTCTTTGGGTCTAAAATGAGTCTCTTTTAAGCAGCATATTAATGGGTCTTGTTTTTTAATCCATTCTGATACCCTATGTCTTTTGTTGGGAACATTTAGTTCATTTACATTCAGAGTAATTATTGAAAGATGTGAATAGTGTCCTTGTATTTCCTGTGAAGTTGCTGTTCCTGTACATTGTCTCTGTTCCCTTCTGGTTTTTGTTACTTTTATTCTCTCCTGTGTTCAAAGGGTCCCCTTTAGTATTTCTTGAAGGGCTGGTTTAGTGTTCATGAATTCCTTTAGTTTTTGTCTTGGAAACTCTTTATCTCTCCTTCTATTCTTAATGACAGCCTTGCTGGATACAGTGTTCTTGGCTGCATATTTTTCCCATTTAGCATGTTGAATATGTCATGCCAGTTTTTCTGGCCTGCCAGGTCTCTGTGGACAGATTTTTTGCCAGCCTTATGTGTCTACCCTTGTAGGTTAAGTACCTCTTGCCCGGAGCTGCTTTCAGGGTTTTCTCTTTATCTTTGTCATTTGCAAGTTTCATTACAATATGTCAAGGTGTTGACCTTTTTTTGTTGATTTTGAGGGGAGTTCTCTGTGCGTCTTGGACATGAATGCTTGTTTCCTTCCCAAAATTAGGGAAGTTCTCAGCTCTAATTTGTTCAAATAAACCTTCTGCCCCCTTTTCCCTCTTCTTTTTCTGGGACTTATATAATACAGATATTATTTTGCTTTATGGAATTGCTGAGTTCCCAAAGTCTACCTTCGTGATCTAATAGTTTTCTTTCCCTCTTCTTTTCGGCTTCATTGTTTTCCATAATTTTCTCTTCTTTATCACTGATTTGCTCTTCTGCTTCATTTTCCCTCATTTTTATGGCCTCCACTTGGGACTGCATCTCAGTTATAGTATTTTTAATTTTGGCCTGACTACATTTTAGTTCTTTTATTGCTACAGTAAAGGATTACTGTATGTCTTCTATGCTTTTTTCAAGCCCAGCTAGTATCTTTAAAATCATTATTTTAAATTCTAGCTCAGACATCTTACTTATCTCTGTATTGATTAAATCCCTCACTATGAGTACTACCTCCTATTCTTTCTTTTGGAGTGAATTTCTCTCTCTTATCATTTTGTCCAGAAAAGAAAAGAAGAAAGAAAAAGAAACAACAACAACAACAACAAAAACCTTGGGAAGTGTTTCTGGTGTATGCTGTATATACTCTGCTGTTGTGTTTTGGCTGTTCTTTCCCATTGGTCTGTCCTCTAGAGAGATCCTCCTTGCTTATATTGGGGAGTGTTTGGACCTTTAACTAGATGTGCTTTCATTTCTTTGTTAAGATAAGCCCAGAAAAGAAAAAAGAAAAAGTCTGATCCAAGACAAAAGGAAAACGAACAAAAATGCCAACAAACAAACAAAAAACTTTTAAGTCTGATTCCAAAGAATAAGAAAGAAAGAAGGAAAAAGGAATATGGAAAGAAGAAAGGACAAAAAAAAATAGGAAGCCTGAGCCGAACAATAAGAGAAGGAAACAAACAAACCAACAAACGAACAAAAAATTACAAGCCTGATACCAAAAAAAGACAAATATATATAAAATAAAAGATAAAAAAAGAAAAAGAAAAAAATTTTAAAAATTAAGGATAAAAAAAAGAAAAGAAAAAAAAGGGGGAAGGAAGCCTGGTCCTATTTCCAACAGAGCCTTATGTTTTGGAGCACTCTTAATCAGTAGACTTGGTACATGCGGGGGGCCTGTGTTGGTCTTCTGAGGGAGAGGCCTGCTGGGATAGCTCAGAAGCTGACTTGCCTTGTAAAGATGCCCCTGCCAGGTACTGGGGGGTGGGTTTAGTGTAGGGAAATCTAGCCTCCAGTGGAGGCATTGCGTTCCTCTCTGAAGTCCAACTGTGCAGTGAGGGGAGGTTGGAAAGGGTAGGAGGAGTTTGGTGTCATCCTGCCATCTGGTCCCTGGGGAGGGGAACTCCTGGCCACCACTGTTCAGGCAGTCGTCTCAGAAAAGCAAACAACCTTCTCTGTCCTGGGCTTTTGTCAGTTCCCTGCCCTTAACCTATCTGTTCCTGGTCCATTGGTGAGCCCAGTGCCACAAATCTCCTGTATTTTATCTGTGGCTGGTGTCTGGGATTCAAAAATCCAAGTTTTAAAGGTTCTGGCAAGGTGTGGACCCACTCACCTCCCCTGGAGGAGAGCCTCATGGTGTGCCCAGCACTGTCCTGTCCAAGAAAAGCAGTCGTACAGTGCTCACACAGAGGCTAGAGTTTATTGTGATGCATAGCAAAAAGCTGCAACCAAGTTATCTGCTGTCTGCATGTGACTCAGTCCCCTACTCCATTCTGTCCCAGAAAAGCAGTTGCATGGAAGCTTGAATCTATTGTGGCAGACACTGAGAGGCAGTGGCCAGGTTATCTGCAGCCGGCCCATGTCTCTGCTCTCTGCACAGTTCTGTTCCAGAAAAGCAGCCACTCAGCATGCATACTGTGGTTTAAGCCTATTGTGGCTCACAGTGAAAATCTGCTACAAGGTTATCTGCCCTCTATGCACACCTCTGTCCCTGCTGTTGAGCACCGCTCAATGGCTCCCAGCTGGCCTTTTGTCCTTGAAGAGGCAAAATACACTCTTCCAAATGTACTCGGGGAAGGGGAGTAATCTCTTCCACTGCAACACAGGGAATCTCCTCACCAAGCCTTATTGTGCGATCCCTACCCATTGTGCTCTCTCCTGCTCTTCCCCTCTTCCAGAGTTTGCTCCATGAAAAGAGTTCCCTCACCTTTGAAGCCTGCAGCTTTCCTCTCCCCTAATTCAGGACTCTGAACCTCCCATCTGCCATGTTCTATCCCTTCAACTGTGCAGATAATTTTCTTAATCCTCAGATCAAATTGATAGTTGTTCAAAATAGTTGGATGTTGATCTAGCTGTGTTAGAAGCACTAGGCAAGCTCAGGGTCCCCCTACTACTCTGCCACCTTAACTCCTCTACCCTGTTCTTAATCTTTTTAAAGATGTTTATTCTGAAGAAAAAATATACATACCCTGCTGGAAAATAAAGGTACACAAAGTTTAAGGATTGAGATCATGACAATGTTGGTTTTAAAGTAGGTTATCAATCAGAAAATAACCTTATAGATGATAACACCAGTCAATGAGGAAAAATCTTATTTGTTTATTTTCATCAGTAATGTGAAGAAGATAAGCAAATAACTTCGGTTTCCCCAACTTAAATCTTTGGAAGAAATTAAAGAAATATGAAATAAGTGCTCCCATCCACTGATATACACAAGCATTCTGTGGTAAGAACTTTAAGATAGGAACCAATCAGAAGTGTGCATTGTGCATCTGAGAGGCTGGAGCTAGAATAAATAATTTAGAAACTAGGAGTATTGGTCAGCCATGGGATGCTATGATTATTCCCTCTCCTTAGAATTTTGTTCTCTAAGACTGAGAACAATTCTGTTTCTCCAGCATGGGATTGGTACATACATATGTAGCTAAGCTAAGGGCCAAGAACAGCATTTAAGGGAACACCTGATGCAAACCAAATGTATTCCAAGGTGAAGGGTACTATGACCATTATTTCCTTGGTCTAGGCATGGAGGGAATGTGGACCCAAGCACTGGTACTATTTCCATTATTTCCTACATTCCACAGCCTTTTTACAACCTTCTGTCGTTTGAATATATAAATGACTTTTGGTAAATATTTATTAATTCTGTTCAGCCGTGTTCATGGGTAGAGAGAAGTGAAATAGTAAATGTATAAATTTACTAAATTTTAGAAATTTCAAGCACATGGTTTATCAGAGGGGAGAAGAAAAATTTAGTAAAGAATTTTGCAATTAATCATTATCATCAATATGTGGAATATTTAGGAAGAAGCTAGCCATGCACATCAAGGTAAAATGTGGCCTTGAAAAACAGATTTCCATTTCGCTAAGGATGTGCAGGGTCAAGTGAAGTCTGCCAGAGACCTTACACTACAACTCTGTGGACTGCTACATTGGCCAGAATGAAGACAAATGGTTCTCTAGGCCTTCCACTCCAGGGCCATGTGATTTATATCTTGATATTTTCATTCTGCACGTTGTCTCCCTCAGAGCCCTGTGGACCTGCTTGTTTCGCAGAGTGTAGATGACAGGGTTGAGCAGTGGGGTCACCACTGTGTTCACAAGGGCGACCTCCCTGTTGGAGACCAGCCTGTTCCTTTGCTTTGGTTTCACATATATAAACACACAGCTGCCATATATCAGAGAGAGGACTATGAGGTGAGAAGAGCAGGTGGAGAAAGCTTTCTGTTTCTCCTTTGCTGATGGGAGTCTCATGATCGTGACTATTATGTTGCTGTAGGCAATGATGGTTATGATAAGGGATGTCAAAAGGATAAAGGAAGTGAGGACAAAGGCCAACATATCAACAGACCTGAAGTCAGAACAGGAGAGATGAATCGGGGGCCAAGATCACAGAAGAAGTGGGGGATGACATGGGGGCCACAGAAGGGTAACTGGGAAAACTTTACTACCAGACCAGTGATGAGAGGGAAGGCCAAAGCGAAGCAGGCAGTGACCAGGAGGAAGCAAGTCTTCAGGTCCATGATGGTCAGGTAATGCAGAGGCTTGCAAATGGCCACATACCGATCCAGAGACATCACTGCTATGAGGAAGAAAACTGCCGATCCCAGAAATACAGTGACAAATGCCTGTATGAAACAGGCAGGAAAGGAAATGGTTTGCTTGCCTAAGAGAAAGATGACCAGCAACTTAGGAATAACAGCACTTATGATACCACACTCCAAGAAGGAGAAAATGCTGAGGAAAAAGTACATAGGTGTGTGGAGCCAGGGTCAGCACAGGTGATGGTCATTATGACAGCATTGCCTACAATGGATGCCAGGTAAGCCAGCAGGTGCACCAGGAAGAGGACCTTTCCCAGGTGCTGGATGGTAGGAAACCCCTCCAAGGTGAATTCTTGGACATTTGTAACATTCCCCATTTCCATGGGCATGTCTTTCCACAGCAGCATCACTGCTGGTCTTAACCTACAATGAAGAAGACATCAGGAAACACAAAGGTTTTAGAGGAGCATATGGTTAAGTTATTTAACTATTAGAGAAGGTGGAGAGGCAGATAGTAAAGTGGATTAGCCAATTGGTTCTTGAATCAGAAGGACCTGAGTTCAGTATTAGTTCAATAGTGAGTTCTAACTCATGAGAGACGGGTCTTTTTTGGAAAGTTAGCCTTTTTGAACTTTACTTTCACCCTCTATAGAATGAAGATGATAGGATCTACCTGTTCATGTTCTTGTGAGAATTAAGTAAGGTAAAGCATGTAACTCACTTGGCATATGATGCCAATGTTTCCTATGTGTTCCTCAGAGTCTCATTATAATGTTATGATCATTAATATAATGCTTAGTAGATCATCATTAGTCAGCAGAAGTAGTGACATTTTTCTAGTTATACAACATTTTATTTTTAATAATATTATCAATTTGTTTGTAAACATAACAATTACGTTAGTAATATTCTCCTTGGATATCCTTTTTAATAATGCAAAACATTCTATGGTGCAAATTGTGATCACCATCATTTGTTGAAGACTTATGCTTGGTACTATGCTGGTCACTGAAATTCAGTATTTCTATTCCTCTTCACAATAACCATGAACTGCTTCTTATAAAGAAGCAGAAACTGAGGCTTTGAGAGTTCCAGAGAGTTTAGTTCACATAGCTGGCACTTTACCTAGATCTTCCAGCTCCAGAGCCCCTGCTGTTTCCAAATGCAGTGTCAAAATACTTTAAAAGGGAAATAAATGTATTGTTGATGATCTTTAAACTTGAAGTGAACAATTAGCTTTATTTTAATTGTTTCTACACTTAGTTAGTATCACTGATGAGTTAGAGACCTGGGGAATGGCATGAGGCTTAGGGAGCATCTACATTAGCACAAGCATTTTATACAAGAGACAGGAGATCAGAGACATTGGGAGCTTCTCTACCACGTGACATAATTTGTAAATCCAGGATTTACCACCACCCCACCCAGGGTTCATGCTGTCCTGTGATGGAGGTGGGAGCGACATTAGGTCATAGGAATTAGCTCAGTTAGGTGTATGTGCTGGGCACCTGGCACGCATGCACTCACTCTTACATCGAAGCTCAGTGAACATTTTGCTTTCTTCAGATCTCTCAATCAGTGATTTCTCTCACCATGCTGTTTGGCTCTAGTATCTCAATACTAGGCTAAAGGTCAGCAATGTGGAATGTGTCACTCTCACTAACCCACTGTGGGAGTGGGTTAGTGAGAGCCAGGTCCTATAAAGTGCTACTCATGAACAAACTGCTCACCCCTGAGTGGCACAGCCTGAAGGAGCCTCTGCTTCTGTGCCAGTGGACCCCAGTAAGTCCACCAAGCCACCACGGTCTATGAGGCCCAGCATACACATGAGTCACCTCATGGGGCTTCTTTCCCCTGCAGCTATTGTCTTCTAAGAAATCAAGAGCTTGCTCTGGGCTGAGTGGAAAGGAGAGGAGAAGGAAACTCATTTATCACAGGCTGTTGTCCCTGAGTGGGGTGAATATGCAGCCCATGCTGCCAGTGTTCTGGCTGAGGAAGCCCAAATGTTTCATAGCACAGCAAGGCTACAGGGCAGCCTTGACCACTGAAACCCCAGAAAGGATCAAACAGATTAAAACAACCATATTTCACTGCCTCCAATTCTGGGCTAGAGCTGGACTTCCAGACAACTTACGGTTCTGAGAAAGCTCTGGCTCTGCCTCCCCCAGTGGGTAGAAGCCCACCTAACATGCAACATAGCTGTCACCTCCTATACCCTTAATGGGAACAGGTATCTTCTTATAGGTTTAGCCCTGGGTGTTGCTGAGGCAGTGGTCCTTGTGTTTAGGGCTTCATGTCATGGGTACACCTGCTCCAAGTCTCCTTCTACAGCACTATGTTCCTCCATCACATCCTCACCTTTCCATGTGGAGAAGCATCCTTGTTTTAATGCATCAACAATGAGAAGCTGGTGTCATGCAAGTTTGAAGCTCTGTGATATTTTTCCCACCAGAATGTATGGTTGGGAAGCAGGATGAACCCAGCCAGTGAGCAGAGTGTGTAGGCCCCCAAACCTTATTAGATGCTGAAGAGACAGGGACAGAAAGTAAGGGCATGGCTAGTATCCTGGGGATAGCTAATTGGTCACTGTTGAGGATAAGATTTACTGGTGCAAAACTTATATTTATCTTACCTTGTGTGTGGTGATGCTGACTCCCAGATGTCCACACCGTTCTCTGCCAAGATTTTTGAAGGAAATTATATGACAATTTCCCGAGGGTTTTTAAAATCCCAAGCTGAATATTGCTACTGATTTGAGGTAAAAGTCCAGACTACAGTTTTCTACATGTGATGTATGCACTGAGGCCAGAGCATAGTTGTTAATGAACAGATTTTATGGTGAGAAAGAGCTGGATTATATTTTAGATTTCATGAGTCTTTTGGGAAGATACTGGAGAAGTCTGCCTTTCCTGGTCTATTTATATTTACGCTTTCACCAACGTTATGATTCTTTTCATTGCATATTTTCATATAAAAAAATTTCATTGTGCCCAGCAATCTTCTTGAAAAAGGAAAGCACACATTTTTTCCTCTTCAGGGAAGAAGGGGGAATGCTAGGTGGTTTCTGTAACATCTCTAACCTGGCAGGCCTCTCTTTTAAAAAAGAATATGGGAGGAGCTCCTGGGTGGCTCAGTTGCTAAGCATCTGCCTTCGGCTCAGGTCATGATCCCAGGGTCCTGGGATTGAGCCCTGTGTCGAGCTCCCTCCTCCGCAGGAAGCCTGCTTCTTCCTCTCCCATTCCCCCTGCTTGTGTTCCCACTCTCGCCGTCTCTCTCTCTGTCAAATAAATAAATAAATAAAGTAAATAAGAAATAAAAAAGAACATGGGAAATGGAACCCAGATTCTTTCTAGATGCAGAAGAGGAGATGTGAGCCTGAGAGTGGAGAAGCTGTATCCATAGCAACCACTGGCCTGGAAAGCTGCTTTTACTGGGTATCTCAGCTGGGCTGCTCTGGCCAGGGAGACCCATTCTTCTGTGACTTCTGGTTTCCCATCACAAGCCATAGAAGAGTACTTACCTCCCAAAGTGTTTGTAGTCAACCCTGGTACATATGGGAGGTGTTTGGAAATTTGTTCTGCCTGAATCTACCCAGATTAATATTGATCTTAGAAGGTCAAGGCAAATATAGAAACTTTCATGAGTTTCCATGTGGGTTCCACCTTCCCAGAAATAGACAAAATCCCCCATTTTTGAGACAGAGAAAAAGAGAGAGCGTGTGCCCTTGAAGGTGGGAAGGGGGGTAGGCAGTGAGTCTGACAGGAGGCTCTGATTCCCTGACTTTGAGATGATGACCTGAGCCAAAATCAAGAGTCAGATGCTTAAACAACTGAGCCATGCAGGCACTCCATACAAAATCACTTTTATAACATCTGTCCATCACACACTCTGCTTTCAATCCAGGCCAAACCTGGAAGTGAGGGAAAATAAACAATAATGGGAGATGAGTTATAGAAGCTAGAGCAAAGTGAGACTATTTATAGATTTTAATGCCCAGATAAAGGCTCATTTGCATGGGGTTTTAATTTTATTCAGTGGTAGCTTCATGGTGCAGAAATACCTTTCATACCTGAGTGAGTCCCAACACCAACATGATGGTGGGAAGGTGGAAGGAGAGGGCCTGTCCTGTGGTTTGATGGCAAGGCTTAGAAAGTGGACCCTCAAAGAAATTGGCTGTACTAACTCTACACTGCATCTAGCATAAAGGGTGTTGAGCTGGCGCCAAGAAATATTTCAAATTGTCCTTGGCCTATAGTTTCTCTTTTCTGGATAGTGCCCTTGTGGCTCTCCAATACCCACTATTTCTTTATTTTTTTTTTAATGACCTTGAGATCTCATTTATCTTGGACATTTCCAACATGTCCTGTGCTTTGAGTTTTTAGTTAGCCAGTTAGAGTAAGAAAAGGGATAGTTCTTAAAGTTGTATTTATGATTATCAAACATGGAAGGATAAATCAAACATCAGCTTATGGTTTCTCCTCTGCAGAATATGGTTATTTTGCCGCAATATCCCTCAGCCACTCTTGACAAATTAGGCTACACATACATTCATGATTTAGATAATAAGAGTATTTTGGTTTATAGTGGATCTTGTTAATGTGGTCTGTTCCTAGAAAGGTTCCAACTTCTAGTATTATATCCCTAAGGAAGAAAGCTAAGTTAAGGCCTGAGGAAAGGTAAATCTGTTGTCTATGATATTGTGGGAGAGGGAGTACAGGATGCTAATGTGAACAGGATGTGGGCATCAGGATGGAGAGAAGCACTCACTAGGCCAAACCCTAGGCTGAGGTTGGAGCTCTTGGTACACTAATAATACTTTGAGAACCATTTTCCCTCATGGAATTTCCATAAAAATAAGGCAACAATGCTATTGGGAACCTGGAACACATCAATTCCAATCTAGAGGTCTCATTAATATCACACCCAATACCTATCTCTCCATGTGAGAAAAGCATGGTAGTATTAGTAACTTCCAACTTGGGACCACGAGGCAAAACTGAAGGTATAGAGTAATTTATCCTATCTGGGCTTCTTTGTTTTCTTTTTTATTCATGCATGGAAAAAAGAAATCTTTTCCTTTTTAATGAACCTCCTAATATATATATATAATGATTAATTAAGTTTAGTTATGTGGGTGGGATACAAAGAGGTAGAAAAGCTATCTATAAATCTCAGAAGTGAAACTACTTTGCAAGGATCTGGATCCTTCACTACTACTACTTTCCTATTAGGATTTCTTGTGCTTGTTTCACCTCTGATGTGTAGATGCTCCAGGTATTGGGAACAACACGTATGGTTCTTAGTAGTGTTTTTAGCACAGGATTCTTTTTTTTTTTTTAAAGATTTTTTATTTATTTATTGGAGAGAGAGAGAGATAGCTAGAGCCCACGAGTGGTGGGGGGGAGGGGCAGAGGACGAAGCAGACTCCCTGCTGAGCAGGGAGCCCAACGCAGGGCTAGATCCCAGCACTCCGGGATCATGACCTGAGCTGAAGGCAAGACACTTAACCGACTGAGCCACCCAGGCGCCCCTTAGCATAAGATTCTTAAGTATCTTTTTTTTTTTTTAAAGATTTTATTTATTTATTTGAGAGAGAGAATGAGATAGAGCATGAGAGGGGGGAGGGTCAGAGGGAGAAGCAGACTCCCTGCCGAGCAGGGAGCCCGATGCGGGACTCGATCCCAGGACTCCAGGATCATGACCTGAGCCGAAGGCAGTCGCCCAACCAACTGAGCCACCCAGGCGCCCGATTCTTAAGTATCTTTATCTCAGTACCTTTCCAAAATGAAATGGTGAATGTTACATTTTGCAAGGTCAGTATTTTACACAAAGTATGGAAGAGCCCTCAAAAATCTCTCCCCCCACAAAATAAACTCCTTTGAAATGGGGCAAAGTTCATCTTTTTAAGTTCACACCTCTTCTGATAACACCCTTACAGCTTATTACATGAAGCAGTTTTACTCTTAATAGAGGGGAACTACTTAGAGGAGAAGATGAATGCTGTGCAATGGAGAGAAAACTAATTATATAATCCCCTTTCAGGAAATGGGATCCTTTTGGCTGGGCTTGAGACATCACCTCACCAATAATTAGTATTATATTGGTTGCTGTCCAAGATTCCTAAGATTCCGTAAACCAGACTGATCTCTTTCCACACATGTGACTCTGGGGATCTCAGCTGATCAGAGCTTTTGTAAGATATTGGTAGAGGGAGACGTTCTCTGGACTGACAACACAATCAAATTCCGTTTTCTTATCCAGCACTTATCACTGCTTGGGGACAAAGCTTATTTTCTTGGAGATAAAGCTCCTAAGAAGAATTCTCAGGAACCAGAGGAGATAACTTGGAATTCTTCAGCCTCCCAATATGACTGGACTGCTCAGCACTGGATGGAGGTATCTATCAGCCTCTTTTTCCTTAGTTGGGAGGGAGGTCAGGCAATCCACAAGGCAGGGAAGGAAAGTGGCCAGTGCAGGCATAGTGGGGGAGACCGTGCTCAGACTGAACAAGAGGCATACTGCCAGGGTGAACACCTGCTGCATCCTCAGAGGGCTGGCTTCTTCTGAAAGCATGTCTCACCTTTGTCTATCAGGTCTGCTGTTGGGGAAAGATACATTCAGCCAAAAATAGAGGAGCTGGGTGGGTTCAGCTCTGCTTTCTCCTCATACCCATCTTAGTTTGACTCTTCGTCTTGAAAAGAATGGAAATCCTATCAATCATAGTCAATGAGGGGGTTTTATTTCACAAGTAGCATCTCATTCATAGAAATCCTGAAACAGGAGTCACAATAGGCCTGGCTGTCAAGGACACTGAAGGTGGAGAGTGATTCTAGATTCAGGCAACCCTAGGAACTTCAGCATCTGGGTGTTTGGATCCTGTTTCCACTGGTTTCTCATTGACCCTCAAGCCACATTCTTCATGTCTACAACTTTATGGCCTTCTACTAAATGGTGTTCTTTATACTCTTAATTTCTATCCTTCCATTTTTCAGTGACACAGGGTCCATAGTGACTGTAACACTTTCTTGTGGTACATCTCAGTGCTTTGTTTAGGAGAGGAATGATACAAATCTTATGCACTCTTTCATAAGGTGTGAAAAGAGTTTCCAAAATTTCCAAAAAGTTTCATGCAGCAGAATATTCTCTTTTTTCCCTACCTTATTGGGATATAATTGACATATAACATGGTGTAAGTGTAAGGTGTACAAAGTGATGATTTGATACACCCACATATTATGAAATGTTTACCACAGTAAGGTTAACCAGCACATCCTTCACTTCACATAATTACCATTTTGTTGTTATGGTAAAAATATTAAAAACTCTACTCTCATAGCAATTTTCAAGTGTACAATACAATATTGTTAACTATAGTCACCTTCCTATACTTTGGATCCTCATAACTTACTCATTTCATAACTGGAAGTTCACACCCTTTGACCAATATCTCTCCATTTCCCCCACCACTCAGCCCCTGACAACTACCATTTCACTGTAAGTTTCTATGAGTTAGATGTTTTTAGATTTCACATACAAATGAGATAATACAGTATTTGTGTTTCTTTGTCTGATTATTTGACTTAGCAATAAAATATACATCAGCAGATTTATGACAAAGATGACAGTCTAATGCAGTAGGGAAGTGATAGTCCTTCAATAAATGTAGATGGTATTACAGCCAGTGGGTATTCAAATGGAGAAAATACAACCTGACCCTTTCTTTATACCATACAAAAAAAAAAAAAAGTTAAAAGAGGAAAAAAGAAAAGAAATGCAGAAGATGAACTGTAGATCTAAATGTAAATAGTATAACAATCATCTAAGAGAAAACATGGCAGAATATCTTAATGTGTTTGGGAGAAAGTAAAAAAATTTCCTGACCAAGACAAAAGAATTTACCATAAAAACAATGGTACTAAGTATCTCTATTAACTGCAAGACAGCATTAAGGAAATGAAAGGGCAAGTCACAGTGTGGGAGAAGCTATTTTTAATCTAACAAATCTACAAATCAGTAAGGAAAAGACAATGGAACAAAAGAAAACTGGGTAAAATATTTGCAGAGTCCCTTCACAAAAAGATATTACACAAATGGCTGGTATTATATTAAAATATTCAGGGTACTTAATGATGAGGGAAATATAAATTAAAACCAACTGCAATAATATTTCACACAAATAAGAATGGTTAAATTGTAAAATTCAGATGGTGTCATGTGTTACTGAGATGATTCAGCTTTCAGATTATTTATAATGCTGAAATAACTATACATCAACAAAATCTTTTTTTTTTTTGGTTGAATCCAAATTTATGTGATAGGAACTGCAAAAAGCAAGCCAAGAAGTGTAAGTACATTATTGAAGTTATATATAGAGAGCATGATAATGCTGTATTTGTGAAGCCTAGTCATTAAAACTGTGTTTGTCAATTACCCCCAGGACCATTGAAGGAGAAAAATGCTGGAAAAATAACGAGTGAATTTTTATTAGAAAAATGCCACTGGGGATAATTGTCAAAATATTATCAGTAGGTGGAGAGATTAATATCCAGGCTAACAGATGGAGCAGGTAGGTGGAGAGGGAATGAAGGCTTTTGTCATTGTCAGCCCATCTGACTCAACATTTATATTTTGCCTCCCCTCCTACACCCCACTGAACCACTCAGGGTGCTAGCAATAAGTCTTCTTCCAAGCACAGTAGAAAACCAATTCAATAGATCCTTCCAATTTGATAAGCAATCCACATCTGAAACACTTTTCTCCTCATTATGCCATGGCCAGGTGATCATTAACTCCCTAGTTGGAATAGTTCCCAAACTTTGGCATGCATCAGTGTCACCTAAGAGTTTGTAAAAACACAGATTACTGGGCCCCATCCCAGGAGTTTCTGACAGTGTAGGTAGTACCCACAAATTCGCATTCATAACAAGTTACCAGGTGATGTATTGCTACTGGTGTAGGGACCACACTTTGAGACCCAGTGAAATATTTCACTCCTTTGACATCATTTTAATTCTTTTCCAGTAAGTGTAAGTCCATCTTTCAAGAAGATTATCAGTGAGGGAAATGAAGCTAAGGAAATAAAACTGTTTTACATCCAGGAGCAAAGTAGAGTATAAGCAAATCAATGCTGTGGGAAATTGTGGTCTCAAGTGAGGGGCTTATTAGAATGGAGCCGTTTGTAGGAAGTAGGGATAGAAAGAATAAACAGTCAGGGTGACAGGCAAGAGGAAGTTTATTTATTTATTTGTGCTTACTTGGTGTGTCAACTGGCGCTGAGAGCCATAAGCAGAAGTGGCTTCAGAGTTAGTTAGTGGTAATTGTTGATAGAGCATTATCAGGGAATTCTCCAGGGCTGCATGGTACCCTTGTCATCCCTGCACACCATGAGTAAGTAGCTACCACACAGAAATTCTCTGTGCATTGGGCTTATAATAAGAAGTGACAAATTCATTTCCTAGCCTACCAGTGACTCCAGTGGGGATAAATTAGCAGATAATCAATTCTTCAGGGAGTTTTTTAATTGTTTAGTTCAACTTGAAAATACTTTTCTGTGAAACTTTCATGCTTGTGGGAAACCATAAAATGTTGCCATCATTATCTTGCTGATACTCTGAGCAATTGATGCAGGAAAATAGTTATTAGGCATTTCCCCCTCCCCCAAACCTCAGTGATTCTGCCCTTTGAACTCAGAATGGGCCTAGGCAAGGTAGTTACAACACAAAAGGTATGCAAGTAATTTAATAATACAGTGACTGAGTATTGGGCTTTGACTGGGGAAAAAGGAAAGTGTGTCAAGACCAGATAGTGTTCAAAAACTAGAGGTCCAAGATTGGATATAGGTGATATACAAAAATAAAGAAGTAATTAAATAACTATAGGAACTAGTTTCAGGCACGGGGGGAAAACATGTTCTACCCTGTCTCCCTCACTGAAAATGAGTATAAAACAGAATGGATGGGGCAGCCATGAGAGGATCCTGCACTGTGAATCAAGCAGGACGATTGGAAAGAAGACCAGAATTTGAAGTACCACCAAATCAGTGGTGTGTTTACCATGTTTTCTATCCTCTGGTTCTCTTGCTTCTTGGTCCAGTCACAAAAGTGAGCAGCAGAGAAGAGTAACTAAGACCCCATGCTTCTGGCCACAGAACCTAAAAGAGGCACTTTGGAGACATGAGATGTATTGGGGAGATTTTGATGAGAGGGAACTGGAGGAAAGAGATCCCATTAATTTGTTCAATAACTCAAAGATGTACTCCCAAACTATGCATGACTGGATCAGATCTTAATCGGCACAATCAAGACTTTGAAAACTGAATTACCAGAAAGATTTCTGGCCCAATGCAGACTACCACTGGGTGGTGCACACATGGGACAGATCTGAATAGCTTTGCAAAGGTTTTGAAAACTGCACTGACATTGAAACTGCAGCCTATAGAAGATGGGATGGAACATATGGCCTGAACTGAATCTGGTCCATTTCTTGCTAAAATAAAGAAATGAGCATTTTCAAAAGGATGTTTAAAAAGACTCAGAGTCTGAAATCATGATATCCCAGTTCAGAATTACTCAGCATATGAAGAACCAGGAAAAATCTTGATTCTCTTGGGAAAAGATAGTCAAGACACATCAACTCTCACATGACAAAGATGTTGAAGTTATCTGACAAAGACTTTAAGTCAATTATTTAAAAATATTCTAACAACCAATTACAAGCAGTTGTAAAATGAATAGAAACATAGGACTCTGCAATGAAGTTTAAAGAAGAAGCCAATGGAAATATTAGAACTGAAAAATACAGTGACTAAAATGTAACACTCACTGACTGATCTCAAAAGCCTAAGTAGAGATGACATAAAATTGTCCATGAAAGTGAAAATAGATCAGTAGAAATGATCCCACATGGAAAAGAAAGAGAAAAAAAGACTTAAAACCAATGAATAGAGCCTCAGGGACCTGTAGAAGAATAAAAGGTAAAACTTCTTATCATCAGAAGGACAAGCATGAAGAGTTCAGTGCTAAAAAATGTATTTAAAGAGATAATGTCTGAAAACTTCCTAAATTTGGCAAACCACATAAACCTACAGATTCAAGAAGCTGAACAAATCCTAAAAAGAATACATCCAAAGAAAGTCCATGCTCAGACCAAACATAATTAAACTGTTGAAAACTAAAGACAAAAAAAAAAAAAATATTGAAATCAACCAGAAAAATAAAGGTGTATTACCTGTAGGGGAAGAAAAATTTGAATGACTGTGGGTTTCTAACCAGAAACTACAGAAGGCAGTTGCATGATAATTTTCAATTGCTGAAAGAAAAGACCTACTGTCAACTTGAAATTCTGTATTTAGCAAAAAGTACCTTTAGGAATGAAGGTAAAGAGAAGGTGTTTTGAGATGAAGGAAATCTAAGAATTTGTTGCCACCAGATATGCTGTAAAAGAATTGCTAAATGAAGTTCTTTATTGTTGTTGTTGTTCTTCTTATTTTATTTCTTAATTTATTTTTATTTTTTAAATTAATTTATTTTTATTTTTTATTTTATTGTTTTAGCTAAAGAAAGTATTTAAAGACAAAGGGAATGATACCAGAAGAAAATGTTACATTGGGGATAACAAGCAAGAGAAATGGTAAATATCTTGGTACATATTCTGCTTTTGAGTTCTTGAAAAATACATTTGACAGTTGAAAAGAAAAATAGTGACATTATCTGCAGAGGTTTTTCAGTGTATCCCGATATAATATATAAGATAATTATAACATAAAGAGGAGGAGGGTATAAGAATCCATGTGGTTGAAAGATTTCTAAATTCCACTTAAATGGTAAAGTGTTGATTCTATTTAGACTATAGAATGTTAAATATGTAAATTGTAATTTTCCTAGTAACCACCTAAAGCAGTCTATGCCAATAGATATTATTTTTAAAAACCTGATGAATTAAAATGAAATAATAGCAATATTCTAAGAACTCAAACGAAGGCAGGATTTGGGGATATGAAGGAAGGAAAAACAGGAAAAAACACATAAAACAAATTTTAAAAATGGTACACCCAAATCTAAAGATATCAATAATTGCATTAAGTGGAAATGACCTAAACTCACCCAACTAAAAGACAGAGATTGGCATAAGAAATACTGAAAGATTCCCTTTATATGGGGTATCTAAAGTACTCAAAGTCTTAGAAATAGAAAGTAGGATGGTGGTTGACAGGGATGTGAGGAGGGGGAAAGGGAGATATTTGATGGATACAGAGTTCGAGTTTTGCAAGGTGAAAAAGCTCGAGAGATCTGTTACACAACAATGTAGATGTATTTAATGCTACTGTACGGTACACTGAAAAATTTTATGTTATGTGCTTTTTACAACAATAAAAAGACAGAGACTGTCAGATTAAAAACATAGAAATGAACAAATGAAACATGACCAAACTAAATGTGGTTTATAAGAAACTAATTTGAGATACAATGATATAGGTAGTTACAAGTAAAAGGATGGAAAATGACATAGCGTGGAAATGCTAATCAAAATAATGTTAGAGTAGCTATATTAATATAAGATAAATACACTTCAGAGCAAAGATAATTATGAAGATTTAAAGAGAAAGATAACATAATGATAAAATTGTCAATTCACGGGAGGAGTTAAGTTGGTAGAGGAGTAGGAGGACCCTGAGCTTGTCTTGTCCCTCAAACACAGCTAGATAGTTGTCAAATTATTCTGAACAACCAAGAAGTCAATCAGAGGTCTGAGAGAACAAAAACTGGAAGTCTATAAGTAGAAAAGCTACCACCTTTTG
Organism: Leptonychotes weddellii; assembly: GCF_054177405.1. Taxonomy (NCBI): domain Eukaryota; kingdom Metazoa; phylum Chordata; class Mammalia; order Carnivora; family Phocidae; genus Leptonychotes; species Leptonychotes weddellii. The sequence goes on along the minus strand of NC_138374.1, from coordinate 35,328,142 downwards.
GAAGGTAGGAGGTGTGGAAGTTCACCTGGGGGAGACATAGCTGTGGATGTAGTGTTGGGGAGGGAGCCTGCGTACGGAGGCTACGACAAAGCATTAGAAGTCGTCTAGCACAACATCTGAACTTTTAAAAGTTCACTACCATGGGGATTGTGCCTGGATTAAAGGTGCTCGGGTGGCAAAGAGGGGCAAAAATCCCAGGAGTGACAGGGTGGTCTGAGAATCCCTGGGGTCATAGGAAGAATGGGTGGCGCCAAGGTGTGGCACTGTTCCCAGGCATAGGATCTGGGAAGCTAGTAGAGAGCAGAGGATCTTGGTGTCAGCTTTCTGCTATAAACTGCAAAACTTTCCTGGGATAGGCCAGCAGGCATGGTGAGACCCTCCCTTGGAGGAACACTGGGGGTCTGTGCTGTAGGCATCCCTGAAATTTGGAGTTTTGAAACTCGGTTATGCACCTGAGATAACAAGGCTGGGACCCTAGCAGGGTGAAGGCAGGGTTCAGATGGAAACTGGGGAAACAAATAGGGTGATTGATTGCTCTTCTGTGAGGGCTCATTGGAATGGGGGCACGAATCTTTCAGCTCTGATGCTAGAGAGCAGGGGGCAGCCACTTTCATCCAACCCATTACTGCTGAAAGACTTTAAGAGAAAACAGCACCACCTAGTGGATGCTGGAGCTGTGCATACTATGAGTCTCCCCCACCCTTGAGAAGCATCTCCACTGAAACAAGTCATCCTGAGAATCAGCGCAGTAGGCCCCTCCCCCAGAGGACCAGCACAAACAGCTAAAACAACTAGCTCACACCAAGTTTATTGATTAAAGTGCTGCAAAACTTCAGCTCTAGAGGAAATAAGATTGGGCTTCCTTTTTACATTTATTCTTTATTTTTTTCATTTATTTTCTTGTATTTTCCATTCCTTTTTAATTATTAATTTAAAAATATATATATACACACACATATATATATACTTTTCATATGTATTTTTAATTTTTTTGGTCTACTTTCATTTTAATTTATTTTATTTGGGGATCTAGATTCTTTTAACAAGCAGACCAAAATACGCCAAGGATCTAGTTTTGTTTTGTTTTGTTTTGTTTTTTTTGGTTTTCTTGTGTTGTGTTTTTTCCTTGCTTTTTTTTTCCCTTCATTTTTGTTTTTTGTTTGTTCATTATTTTTGTTTTGTTTTTATGTTATTTTTTCTCTTCTTTACTTTTCTGGAGAAAATGACAAGGTGGAGGAATTCACCCCAAAAGAAAGCACATGAGGTAGAACTCTTGGCCAGGGATTTAATCAATACAGAGAAAAGTAAAATGTCTGACCTAGAATTTAAAACAATGATTTTAAGGATACTAGCTGGGCTTGAAAAAAGCATAGAAGACACTAAGGCATCTTTTACTAGAGAGATAAAAGAACTAAAATCTAGTCAGACTGACATTTAAAATGCTATAACCAAGATGCAAACACAAAGGGAGGCCATAAAAATGAGGATGGACAGAACAGAGGAGTGAATTAATGATATACAAGATGAAATAATGGAAAATAATGAAGCTGAAAAGAAAAGGGAAAGAAAAGTAATGGACCATGAAAGTAGGCTTAGAGAACTCAGTGACTTAGTAAAATATAATAACATTCATATCATAGGAGTCTCAGAAGATGAAGAGTGAGATAAAGGGGCAGAAGTTTTATTCAAACAGATTATAACTGAAAACTTACCAATCTGGGGAAGGGCACAGACACCAAAATTCAAGAAGCACAGAGAAATCCCATTAAATTCAACAGAAGTGGGCCATCATTAAAGCATGCCATAGTCAAATTCACAAAATACACAGACAAGGCAAGAATCCTGAAGGCAGCAAGGCAAAAAAGGTTCTTCCTACAAGGGAAGACAGATCAAGTTTGCAGTGGATCTGTTCACAGAGTCTTGGTAGCCAGAAAGGAGTGGAAGGAAATATTCAGCACACTGAATGAGAAAAATATGCAGCCAAGAATTATTTATCTAGTCAGGCTGTCATTCAGAATAGAAGGACAGATGAAGAGTTTTCCAGAAAAATAAAAACTAAAGGAGTTCATGACCACTAAGCCAGCCTTGCAAGAAATTTAAGGGGGACTCTTTGAGTGGAGAGAAAAAGACCAAAAGCAACAAAAACTAGGAAGAATCAGAGAACATCACCAGAAACACCAACTCTACAGGTAACACAATGGCAATAAATTCATATCTCTTAGTAATCACTCTGAATGTAAATGGACTAAATGAGCCATTCAAAAGACATAGGGTATGAGAATGGATAAACAAAATTAAAATCCACCAATATGCTGCCTACAGGAGACTCATTTTAGACCTAAAGACATCTACAGATTGAAAGTGAGGGGATGGAGAATCATCTATCAGGCTAATGGATGTCATAAGAAAGCCAGAGTTGCCAAACTTATATCAGACAAACTAGATTTTAAAACAGACTGTAACAAGCGGTGAAGAAGGGCATTATATCATAATTAAGGGGTCTATCCATCAAGAATATCTAACAGTTGTAAATATTTATGCCACCAACTTGGGAGCACCCAAATATAAAAATCAATTAATAACAAACAAACTCATTGTATTATCATAATGATAACTGATGATAATACAATAATAGTAGGGGATGTTAACACCCCATTTACAACAATGGACAAATCATCTAAGCAGAAAACCAACAAGGAAACAATGGCTTTGAATGACACACTGGACCAGATGGACTTAGCAGATATATTCAGAACATTTCATCCTAAAGCAGCAGAATACACATTCTTCTTGAGTACACATATAACATTCTGTAGAAGAGATCACATACTGGGTTGCAAATCAGCTCTCATCAAGTACAAAAAGATTGAGATCATACCATGCATATTTTCAGATCACAACCCTATGAAACTGGAAGTCAACCACAAGAAAAAATTTGGAAAGACCTCAAATACATGGAGGTTAAAGAACATCCTACTAAAGAATGAACGAGTTAACCAGGAAATTAAAAAAGAATTTAAAAAAATACATAGAAGCAAATAAAAATGAAAGCATGACATCCCAAAACCTCTGGGATGCATCAAAAGATGTCCAAAAAGGAAGTATATTGCAGTGCAGGCCTACCTCAAGAAGCAAGAAAAGTCTCAAATACACAACCTAACCTAACATCTAAGGAGCTAAAAAAGGAACACACACACACACACACACACACACACACACAAAGACTAAAGCCAGCAGAAGAAGGGAAATAATAAAGATTAGAGTGGAAATAATAAAGATTAGAGCAGAAATAAATAATATAGAAACAAACAAACAAACAAACAAAAACCCCAGTAGAACAGGTTAACAAAAAAGAGCTGGTTTTTCATAAGAATAAAATAGATAACCCATAGCTGGACTTATCAAAAAGAAGAGAAAGGACCCTAATATATAAAATCACAAATGATAGAGGAGAGAGAACAACCAACACCACAGAAATGCATGAATTATAAGAGAACACTATGAGAAGTTATATGCCAACAAACTGGGCAAACTGGAGGAAATGGACAACTTCCTAGAAACTTACAAACTACCAAACTGAAACAGGAAGAAATAGAAAATTTGAACAGACCCATAACCAGCCAAGAAATTGGATCAGTAATAAAAAATCTCCCAACAAACAAATGTCCTGGGCTGGTTGGCTTCCCAGGGCAATTCTAACAGATTTTAAAAGAAGATATATATATCTTCTTTATATAATAATACCTATAAAGTTATTCTATAATACCTTTATAGAATAATACCTATTCTTCTGAATCTGTTCCAAAAATAGAAATGGAAGGAAAACTTCCAAACTCATTCTAAGAAGCCAGGATTACCTTGATTCTAAAACCAGACAAAGACCTCAGTAAAAAGGAGAATAAAAGACCAAAATCCCTGGTGAATATGGATACAAAAATTCTCAATACAATACTAGCAAATTGAACTGAACAGTACATTAAAAGAATTATTCACCAAGATCAAGTGGGATTTATTTCTGGGCTGCAGGGATGGTTGAATATTCCTAAATCAATCAATGTGATACACCATATTAATAAAAGAAAGGATAAGAACCGAATGTTCCTGTCAATAGATGCAGAAAAAGCATTTGAGAAAATATAGCATCCTCTCCTGATAAAAACCCTCAACAAAGTAGGGATAGATGGAACATAACTCAACATCATAAAGGCCATATACAAAGACCCACAACCAATATCATCCTCAATGGTGAAAAATAGAGCCTTTTCCCTACATTCAGATGTAAGAGAAGGATGTCCATTCTCACCATTACTATTTAACATAGTACTGGAAGTCTTAGCCTCAGCAATCAGACAAGAAAAAGGAATAACATGCATCCAAACTGGCAAGGAAGAAGTCAAACTTTCACTATTTGCGGGGGACATGATACTCTATGTAGAAAATCTGAAAGACTCCACCAAAAATTTGCTAGAACTCATATATGAATTCAGCACAGGATATAAAAATCAATGTGCAGAAATCTGTTGTAGTTTTATGCACCAATAATGGAGCAACAGAAAAAGAAATCAAGGAATCGATCCCTTTGCAATTGCACCAAAACCAATAAGATACCTAGGAATAAATCTAACTAAAGAAGTAAAAGATCTATACTCTGAAAACTACAAAACACTTATGAAAAAAACTGAAGAGGACACAAAGAAATGGAAAAGCACTCCATGTTTATGGAATGGAAGAACAAACATTGTCAAAATGTCTATATTACCCAAAGCAATCTACACATGAAATGCAATCCCGGGGCGCCTGGGTGGCTCAGTTGTTGGGCTCTGCCTTTGGCTCAGGTCATGATCTCAGGGTGATCTCAGAGCTGCATCAGGCTCCCTGCTCAGTGGGAAGTCTGCTTCTCCCTCTCCCACTCCCCCTGCTTTTGTTCCCTCTCTCGCTGTCTCTCTCTGTCAAATAAATAAAATATTTTTAAAAATGCAATCCCCATCAAAATACCACCAGCATTTTGCAAAGAGCTAGAACAATCAATCCTAAAAGTTGTGTGGAACCACAGAAGACCCCAAATAGCCAAAGCAATTCTGAAAAGAAAAACTGGAGGCATCATGATTCCAGATTTCAACTATAGTACACACCTGTAGTCATCAAGACAGTATGTTACTGGCACAAAAACAGACATATAGATCAATGGAACAGAACAGAGAACCCAGAAATGGATCCACAACTACATGGTCAACTAATCTTTGACAAAGCAGGAAAGAATATCCAATGGGCAAAAGACAGTCTCTTCAACAAATGGTGTTTGAAAACTAGGCAACAACATGCAGAAGAATGAACCTGGACCACTTTCTTACACCATACACAAAAATAAATTCAGTATGGATGAAAGACCTTAATGTGAGACAGGAAGCCATCAAAATCCTAGAGGAAAACACAGGCAGAAACCTCTTTGACCTCAGCTATAGCAACGTCTTGCTAGACATGTCACCACAGGTAAGGGGAACAAAAGCAAAAATGAACTATTGGGACTTCATCAAGATAAAAGCCTTCTGCAGAGTAAAAGAAATAATCAACAAAACTAAAAGGCAAGGCAGCCTACAGAATGGGAGAAGATACTTGCAAACAACATATCAGATAAAGGGTTAGTATCCAAAATGTACAAAGAACTTATCAAGCTCAACACCCAAAAAACAAATAACCCAGTTAAGAAATGGGCAGAAGCCATGAATAGACACTTTTCAAAAAAGACATTCAGATGGCTAACAGGCGCATGAAAAGATGCTCAACATCAGTCATCATCAGAGAAATACAAATCAAAATCATGATGAGATTCTATCTCACACTATGGGTTGTTGTTTTTTTCTACCACATTAGCTTTCAGGATGGCTAAAATTAACAACACAAGAAACAACAGATGTAGGAGAGGATGCAGAGATAGGGGAACCCTCTTGCACTGTTGGTGGGAATGCAAACTGGTGCAGCCACTCTGGAGGACAGTATGGAGGTTCCTCAAAAACTTAAAAATAGAACTACCCTATGACCCAGCAATTGTACTACTGGTTATTTACCCAAAGGATACAAAAACATAGGGATATATGCACCCTGATGTTTATAGCTGCATTATCATTAATAGCCAAACTGTGGAGAGAGCCCAAATGTCCATTAACTGATGAATGGATAAAGAAGTGTATATATATGCAATAGAATATTAATCAGCCGTCAAAAAGAATGAAATCTTGCCATTTTCAACAACATGAGTGGAGCTAGAGTGTATTATGCTAATTGAAATAAGCCAGTCAGAGAAAGACAAATATGATCTCACTCATATATGGAATTTAAGAAAGAAAACAGATGAACATATGGGAAGGGAGAAAAGAAAAACAGGACAGAGGAGAAAAAAGCCATAAGAGACTCTTAATGATAGACAACAAACTGAGGGTTGATGGAAGGAGGTGGATGGGAAATGGGCTAAATGGGTGATGGGTAGTAAGGAGGGCACTTGTTGTGATGAGCACTGGGTGTTTTATGTAAGTGATGAATCACTGAATTGTACTCCAGAAACCAATATTGCACTGTATGTTAACTGCCTAAAATTTAAATAGTAAATAAATTTTAAAAAATAAAACAAAGGGTGTAACAAACAATGATGTTACATGACAATAAAGGCATCCATCTAACAAGAGAATGGAACCCTTATAAATATTCATGGACTCAACATAGGAGCACCTAATTATATAAATCAAATATTAACAGATGCAAAAGGGGAAACATTAATACAATAATAGTAGAGGACTTTAACAGTCCACTTACGATCCGTGGATAGATCATCCAGACAAATAATTAATAAGGAAATATTTTCCTTGAACAACACATTAGACTAGATGGATTTAAATGATATGTACAAAATATTCTATCACAAATCTGCAAAATACACATTCTTCTCAATTGCACATGGAACATTCTCTAGTATAAATCACATTAGGTCACACAAAAAAATTGTCAATTCACTAAGAAGGTGCAAAATTCCTAAATATATGTGTACCTAAAAAAGAGCTTCAAAATATATGGAACAAAAACAAGGAGAATTGAGAAGTAAATAAATCCACAAATATAATTGGAGACTTTAAAACCTCTATCAGTAATGGATTCAACTGGGGGGAAGAAAATCAGTATGTGGAAGAACTGAACATCACTCTTAACTAAATAGATATAATTGACACAGAATACTTTACTGAACAATAGCAGAATCTACATTATTTTCAAGTGGACATGAGCATTCATCAATAAAGACTTTTTCATGCATCATAACATAAATTTTAACAAATTTATAATTTAAATTGTGCAAATTATATATATTCTCTGACCATATTTGTGTTAAACTAAAAATTAATAACAAAAGATAACCAGAAAATTTTCAGGTACTTAGAAATTAAATAGTACATTTCAAAAAATTTCTTGGCTAAAAAGAAATTAGTTATTTATTCCAATCTATTATTTATTTATTACCAATAGGATGTATGAAGGAAAATATTTTCATATTTTGAATGGAATGAAAAATGAACATAACATCAAAATCTGTGGGATGGAGCTAAAGCAGTGTTTCTGGGGAAATTTATAGTGTTACATGATGATAAGTAAGTTGCAAGTTTTGCCCATACTCAGTGGAAGGATATTACACAAGAGTGTGAAAACCAGGAGGTGGGGATAATTGGAGGCCACCTGAGAGTTTATATGCCACACCACCTTTGTAAGATTTCCATTGGAACAGAGTTGGAAAGTTAGTCCAAAGTAAATCTGTCCTTAGAGAAGGAGAATGGATTTTATTAGTCCTTTACTCAGAAAGTGTTTAGAGAAAAAGTGACTAATCTCTCCTTTCCCTTCCCATCTCCTCTCTCTGTCTCCATCCGAACACAGTCCCTTCATGAAGCTAGTGTTACTGGTGGAGTTTGTAGTCTCCTTAAATACTCATGTGCTTGAATACTCATGTGTTAACTATACTTTAGTATATTTAATGGGTATTTTCTTTTTATAAAGGTCAGATCATATGGATTACATTAATTTTAAAGATATTTATTTATTTATTTGAGAGAGTGAGTGGGAGCATGAGATGGGGGAGGGCCACAGGGAGAAGCAGACACCCCACTGAGCAGGGAGTCTGATGCAGGCTTGATCCTGGGACTCCGGGATCATGACATGAGCCAAAGGCAAACACTTTAACTGACTGAGCTACCCAGGCACCCATATTGATTACATTAATTTTAAACTTGCTTTATTCTCTTAAACTTTTTATTTAACTTTTCACTTTGAAATAACTTCAGACTTACCAAAAAAGTTGCAAACTGAACCCAAGGAATTCTCATATACCCTTCATACAGCGTCCTAAAATATTAACATATAACTAGAGAGTAATGATCGAAACCAGGAAATTAACATTTTATTTGCAGATCTTATTCATATTTTGTCAGACATCCTACTAAATGTCCTTCTACTGGTACAAGATCCAATCTAGAGCATGTGTTGCATCTGTGCATAGTTTCTTGCTTCCTAGACCTTCTCTGCTCTGGGATAATTTCTTCCATATTTCATTGATTTTCATGACTTTGATACTCTTGAAGAGTGCTGACTATTTATTCTATACAATGATGCTCAGAGGGGGAAAGATGGCTGAGGAGTAGGGGACCCTATTTCAACTGGTCCTCGGAATTGAGCTGGATATCTACCAGACCACTCTGAGCACCCACAAAACCAGCCTGAGATGTAAGAAGATCTGGATCTCTACAAACAGAGTATCACAGGTAGTTGGTTTTGAAGTAGGAAGGGGGGAGCCGTGATTCCGTGGGCAGATATCGGAGGATAAATGGCACCAGGAGGGTGCCTGGCCATGGGGATCCTACACCGCTGGTGAGCGACAGCCTCACGCGCTGGGGACAGGCACAGACTCGCAGACTGGTAGCGGTGGGGAAAGGACTTTAGGGCAGCCCCCAGGATGGAAACCCAGAGCAGCGGGGTTGCTCGCACACGAACTGGGAGTGGCTGGTGGTTTTATGAAGCACAAAGGGCAGAGACATGCCCCGACCTGGAGGCAGGACTGGGGATGCTGCGGAGGGGCGCACAACCCAGGACGCTGCAGTTTATAGCAGCAGGACAGAAACGGAGACGGTGTGGCCTGCAGAGCTCACTGAAGAACAGACTGTGGTCTCTCTGCTCTGAGGCAGAGGGTTGGAAACGGTCTCTTCTGCTCTGACTCGAGGAAGAGACGTGGAAAGCTGCCAGGGAAAACTGCCAGAGAACAAAAGCCCCCAAAACTGATTCCCACTGAGCCCATCCCCTGCCACAGGGGCACAGGGCAACTTCACCCAAACAGGGTTGCCGGAGTAACAGCGCGGCAGGCCCCTCCCGCAGAAGACAGGCTGGGAAAACAAGAGGCCAGCAACCCTAAGGTCCCAAGAAAACAGGTGCATCTTGCTTGAGTTCTGGACAATAATTTGGACTCTATACATTCCTTCAAACACCCATGAACAGAATGACTAGGAGGAGGAGCCCCCAAAACAGAAAAGACTCAGAGATTATGACTTATGCTGCAGATTTACAAATGGATGCAGATACAACCCAGATGTCGGAGATGGAATTCAGGCTAGCAATTGTGAAGA